>NC_058080.1:348220537-348543555 GCF_014858855.1 Bufo gargarizans | reverse complement strand
ATAGGGGAGTGTTTCCGCAAGTTCCACACTCAGGTACACTATTAGCATAGGGATTGCGTACACAGGACAGGCACACAGGGGTCTTAGGGCCCTTTCACACAGAGCTGCCACAAACCTCTCCTTTCACCTGGGACAAAGTGCATAATGCACTTCGCCACATGTTTGGGCGATTTGCGCTTTGCACATTGTCCCATGGGGAAGGAGAGGTTTGTCCAATAAAGGTATAAAAAAAAAAAAAAAAAAAAAAAAAAAAAAAAAATCACCGGTAAGCAAAAAAGTTATTGTTCTGTTTCAAAAGTTTAGAAAAGTTAATGTTCTCTAAAGTTAATGTTAATAAAATTATTGCGTTGCGGCCTGGTTTTTTGTTTTTTGTTTTTTTACCTTCCAGGTGGACCAAGCGATCAAGCAGCTGCAGCACTGATGTGCATTCTGACAGAAGCATTGCGCTGCTGTCAGATTACACGCAAGTCGGTGTATGCGGCGCTGCAAGACGAGATTTCTACTCTGCAGTAACAGATACGTTTGCCGAAGCATACGAGCTGAGGAGGAGGCGGCGTTCCTATGCTTTGGCAAACACTTTGTATGTAAAAAAAAAATAATCCCGGCAATGATTTATTCATCCACATCGATTGATGCGAATGGAGAAATCTGGTTTGCCAGGGCATACGAGCTAAGTGGGTATGGATGTAGGGCGGAGCTCCTATGTCCTGGCAGACGCCTTTCCCCTCCTTTTTTTTTTTGGGCAGAGATTTTTTCATCCACATTGATCGATGTGAATGAAGAAATCTGTGCCGTTCATTTTTTTCTTTCAGCCCAGAGGCTGAACGGAAAAAAAAATCTCATTACCTGTATGCTCAATATAAGGAGAATAGCAGAAACTCCTAATGCTGGCCATACATGTAATGATTGCGGAGAACCTCAAATGCCAGGGCAGTACAAACACCCCACAAATGACCCCATTTTGGAAAGAAGACACCCCAAGGTATTTGCTGAGGGGCATATTGAGTCCATGAAAGATTTAAATTTTTGTCCTAAGTTAGCGGAAAGTGACACTTTGTGAGAAAAAAAAAAAAAAAAAAAAAAATATTTTGCTAAATTATGACCAAATTTTTTTTTCTATGAACTCGCCAGGCCCCTCATTGAATACCTTGGGGTGTCTTCTTTCCAAAGTGGGGTCACATGTGGGGTATTTATACTGCCCTGGCTTTTTAGGGGCCCTAAAGAGCCAGAAGAAGTCTGGGATCCAAATGTCTAAAAATGCCCTCCTAAAAGGAATTTGGGCCGCTTTGCGCATCTAGGCTGCAAAAAAGTGTCACACATGTGGTATCGCCGTACTCAGGAGAAGTTGGGGAATGTGTTTTGGGGTGTCATTTTACATATACCCATGCTGGGTGAGATAAATATCTTGGTCAAATGCCAACTTTGTATAAAACAAATGGGAAAAGTTGTCTTTTGCCAAGATATTTCTCTCACCCAGCATGGGTATATGTAAAATGACACCCCAAAACACATTCCCCAAATTCTCCTGAGTACGTTGATACCAGATGTGTGACACTTTTTTTGCAGCCTAGGTGGGCAAAGCGACCCACATTCCAAAGTGCACCTTTCGGATTTCACCGGTCATTTTTTACAGATTTTGATTGCAAAGTACTTCTCACACATTTGGGCCCCTAAATTGCCAGGGCAGTATAACTACCCCACAAGTGACCCCATTTTGGAAATAAGACACCCCAAGGTATTCCGTGAGGGGCATGGCGAGTTCCTAGAATTTTTTATTTTTTGTCGCAAGTTAGTGGAATATGAGACATAGTAAGAAAAAAAAAAAATTAAAAAAAATTCATCATTTTCTGCTAACTTGTGACAAAAAATAAAAAGTTCTATGAACTCACTATGCCCATCAGCGAATAACTTAGGGTGTCTACTTTCCGAAATGGGGTCATTTGTGGGGTTTTTCTACTGTTTGGGCATTGTAGAACCTCAGGAAACATGACAGGTGCTCAGAAAGTCAGAGCTGCTTCAAAAAGCGGAAATTCACATTTTTGTACCATAGTTTGTAAACGCTATAACTTTGACCCAAACCATTTTTTTTTTACCCAAACATTTTTTTTTTATCAAAGACATGTAGAACAATAAATTTAGTGAAAAATGGATATATGGATGTTGTTTTTTTTTGCAAAATTTTACAACTGAAAAATGTCATTTTTTTGCAAAAAAATCGTTAAATTTCGATTAATAACAAAAAAAAGTAAAAATGTCAGCAGCAATGAAATACCACCAAATGAAAGCTCTATTAGTGAGAAGAAAAGGAGGTAAAATTCATTTGGGTGGTAAGTTGCATGACCGAGCAATAAACCGCTAAAGTTGTGGAGTGCCGATTTGTAAAAAAGGGCCTGGTCACTAGGGGGGTATAAACTTGTGGTCCTTAAGTGGTTAAAGCAAAGACAGAATGATTATAAAATACAAATTATTATCAGGCAATAGCATCACATATAGTCAGGGGAATAAGCCTTAATAAGGGGGCTCTGGCAGGTTGACTTAAAGAATTTAACAGTGTAACATGTTGACGGTAAAAGGCCACCCACGGGTTTGTTGCATTCACACCTCAATACCTGCATACACACAACATACTGATGTTATGTGTATGCAGGTATTGAGGTATGAATGCAACAAACCCGTGGGTGTTTACTTATTAACCAAAAGAGTAATTTTATATTCAGTATCATATGTTTAACCTAAAATCTGGGATCCCACACGAAGTGCTTATTCCCGCTCCTGTGTGAACGACAATATTTGAAGCTTTCCGAACCATATCAGCAAGGTCCTCCACTTTTTGTTGCAACTCTTCTGAAGAGTCAAAAATCTAGAAAATGAAAGAAAATTTAAAACGTTAGACAAATATGAATCTATCGGCAGAAAATTGTTTAGATTAAGTTTTTATGTGGCTGTCCAGGGCATGTAAGGCTACTTTCACACTAGCGTGCGGGTGTCCGCTTGTGAGCTCCGTTTGAAGGGGCTCACAAGCGGCCCCGAACTCATCCATCCACCACTAATGCATTCTGAGTGGATGCGGATCCGCTCAGAATGCATCAGTCTGGCAGCGTTCAGCCTCCGCTCAGCAGGCGGACACCTAATCGCTGCTTGCAGCGTTCGGGTGTCCGCCTGACCGTGCGGAGGCAAGCGGATCCGTGCAGACTTACAATTTAAGTCAATGGGGACGGATCCGTTTGAAGATGACACAATATGGCTCAATCTTCAAACGGATCCGTCCCCCATTGACTTTCAATGTAAAGTCTGGACGGATCCGTTCAGGCTACTTTCACACTTAGAATTTTTTTTGAACAATATAATGCAGACGGATCCGCTCTGAACGCAAGTGTGAAAGTAGCCTAAGCTGCATCTGCTGAGGGGGTGCTTCAGAGGTCCTGGAATGCAAGGTTTCTGCTGCAGGAGGTACTTCAGGTGGCCTGGCATGGTAGGTTTCTGCTGCAGGGGGTGTTTCAGATGGCCTCTAATGCTACTCTCTGTACATAACTGTATAGTGGTGTTTACGTAAAGGGAACCAGTCACCTCCCGTAAAAATCCCAAGCCAGCAGTGTGTTTCTGATGATGCCTTTCTTCCTGAAGGCATCTGCCTTGAGGAAGAAAGGCATCATCAAAAACAGACTGCTGGCGGCTTGGGATGGTTTTAGGAGGTGACAGGTTCCATTTAAGTAAACACCACTTGTAGCGAAGGGATGTATGTACAGGGAGTGCAGAATTATTATGCAAGTTGTATTTTTGAGGATTAATTTTATTATTGAACAACAACCATGTTCTCAATGAACCCAAAAAACTCATTAATATCAAAGCTGAATATTTTTGGAAGTAGTTTTTAGTTTTAGCTATTTTAGGGGGGATATCTGTGTGTGCAGGTGACTATTACTGTGCATAATTATTAGGCAACTTAACAAAAAACAAATATATACCCATTTCAATTATTTATTTTTACCAGTGAAACCAATATAACATCTCAACGTTCACAAATATACATTTCTGACATTCAGAAACAAAACAAAAATCAGTGACCAATATAGCCACCTTTCTTTGCAAGGACACTCAAAAGCCTGCCATCCATGGATTCTGTCAGTGTTTTGATCTGTTCACCATCAACATTGCGTGCAGCAGCAACCACAGCCTCCCAGACACTGTTCAGAGAGGTGTACTGTTTTCCCTCCTTGTAAATCTCACATTTGATGATGGACCACAGGTTCTCAATGGGGTTCAGCTCAGGTGAACAAGGAGGCCATGTCATTAGATTTTCTTCTTTTATACCCTTTCTTGCCAGCCACGCTGTGGAGTACTTGGACGCGTGTGATGGAGCATTGTCCTGCATGAAAATCATGTTTTTCTTGAAGGATGCAGACTTCTTCCTGTACCACTGCTTGAAGAAGGTGTCTTCCAGAAACTGGCAGTAGGACTGGGAGTTGAGCTTGACTCCATCCTCAACCCGAAAAGGCCCCACAAGCTCATCTTTGATGATACCAGCCCAAACCAGTACTCCACCTCCACCTTGCTGGCGTCTGAGTCGGACTGGAGCTCTCTGCCCTTTACCAATCCAGCCACGGGCCCATCCATCTGGCCCATCAAGACTCACTCTCATTTCATCAGTCCATAAAACCTTTGAAAAATCAGTCTTGAGATATTTCTTGGCCCAGTCTTGACGTTTCAGCTTGTGTGTCTTGTTCAGTGGTGGTCGTCTTTCAGCCTTTCTTACCTTGGCCATGTCTCTGAGTATTGCACACCTTGTGCTTTTGGGCACTCCAGTGATGTTGCAGCTCTGAAATATGGCCAAACTGGTGGCAAGTGGCATCTTGGCAGCTGCACGCTTGACTTTTCTCAGTTCATGGGCAGTTATTTTGCGCCTTGGTTTTTCCACACGCTTCTTGCGACCCTGTTGACTATTTTGAATGAAACGCTTGATTGTTCGATGATCACGCTTCAGAAGCTTTGCAATTTTAAGAGTGCTGCATCCCTCTGCAAGATATCTCACTATTTTTGACTTTTCTGAGCCTGTCAAGTCCTTCTTTTGACCCATTTTGCCAAAGGAAAGGAAGTTGCCTAATAATTCTGCACACCTGATATAGGGTGTTGATGTCATTAGACCACACCCCTTCTCATTACAGAGATGCACATCACCTAATATGCTTAATTGGTAGTAGGCTTTCGAGCCTATACAGCTTGGAGTAAGACAACATGCATAAAGAGGATGATGTGGTCAAAATACTCATTTGCCTAATAATATTATATATATATATATTCTCCGAAAAATAAAACGTTATTTACCCCAGTGGGAAATGCGCGACGTTTTGGCTCCAAAACAGAACCTGTCTCAAGGCTTGAGAAAGGTTCTGTTTTGGAGCCGAAACGTCGTGCATTTCCCACTGGGGTAAATAACGTTTTATTTTTCGGAGTATATATATATATATATATATATATATATATATATATATATATATATATATATATATATATATATATATATATATATATATATATATAGTTTTCTTATATTTTATTTTTCAGAGTGCTGCCCATCCTTTCTATTTTTGGATTGATCCATATTGGGCCTGCTGCACCCACGAGATAGAAGGGAAAAAAAAAAAAAAAAAAAAAAAAACTCTATCTCTGTGGAACTCTATGGTGAACAAATGCCACTGTATGGCATCAGTCTGAGGCATCCATTAATGTATGGAACATGTGTACATTAAATGGATGTCAAAAATGCCTTTTGAACCCTCCATAAAAAACACAATTTGTCCCTCAAAAACAAACTCCCATATGGGTATATCAACAAAAAAATAAAGCTGTCGCCAGAAAAAAAAGAAAAAAAAAAACGATCAAGAGCAAAATCGCCCAGTCCTAATTCAAGCACTGCTGCTATGTAAAACTACAAATGCAGTACAATGGGCAAAAAACACACAAGAATAAAAATCCTTAAATTGGTTGTCCCGGATTTTTATATTGATGTCTGGTCCTCAGAACTACACCCCAGGTTCCAGTCTGCCAACCTATCCTCGAACAGGTTCAGGCCGCTTTCACACAGCTGTGTCCCCCGTGGCCATATTGTGCCCGCATATGGCAGGACCGCAATACATGGGGCACCAGCTGTGTGCATTCCGCATCACTTGAATGAGTCCGCAAATCCGGAGATGCAGTGAGGAACGGAACCACAGAACAGAAGCACTATGGAGTGCTTCTGTGGTGTTCCGTAATCAGATAGAACTTGTTCCATCTTTTTGCAGAACGGAGGGATCGTGGAACCCATTGAAGTGAATGGGGTTGCGATCCACATACGGCTGGCCCACGGTCGGTGCCCATGCGTTGCAGACCGCAATTTGCCATGGGGGACACATGTTCGTGTGAAAGAGGCCTCACGTGCATCTTTGTAGCCAATGACTGGCTTCAGTGGTGACATGTCCCCAAGCAGCACATGACCCAGCAGTGAAATGCAGCTTGTGGAGTGTGGACACATCACCACAGAGTCTTTTCATTGGCTACAGTGGCGTATGTGACCCTGATCGTGTGGATATTGACAGTCTGACACCCGGAACCAAGCGACAGGGAGCAGGGAAGAATGCTTCACTTCACAGGTCTCTCTGGCTGGTGGTGGGAGTTCTAAAACAAACCAAATACAGACGACGCCTTTAGGGTATCTATGCACACAGCGCATATTAAGCATGTATAATACGGTTCCAGCTAAGTAGAGGAGATTTTCTAAATCTCTTCTGCACAACAAGGACACTGGCCTGTGGTGCAGATTTTGAAATGCACAGCATGTGTTTGTGGGGTTTTTCAATTATCATTCGGCAACATGTTGAAATCTGCGACAGAATCCGCATGTGGCACATATGGACTCTGGTGTGGAAATGCCAAAATGCACAAGGCACGTACCCTTAGGATATCTGCACACTGCGGTTCTTCCACATGGATTGCAGAAAAACTGCAGCCAATACTGTACCAGCCATGTGTGAGATCAGACAGCTCTCATCTACACGTCACTAAACGTTCAAGAGGGGCCTGGATGTATTTCTGGAGCGTAATAATATTACAGGCTATAGCTACTAGAGAGGGGTCGTTTATCCAGAGAGTTATTCTGATTGGAGTCGGGAAGAAAGTGAGGAAAATGAGCTTCTAGTTCAGTTTTTTTTTTTTTTTTTGCTGCCTTTTTCTGGATTAACTTGCAGGATAACAGGCTGAACTGGACGGACAAATGTCTTTTTTAAGCCTTATAAACTGTTACTTTCTGTGCAGAAATTGACCTGACCTGTGGATTTTTAAATCTGCAGCATGTCCATTCTTTGTGTGGATTTCACACTTGCGGGTTTGGTGCAGAAACTCAGCGGACACCAGTGTGCAGGTAGCCTTAAAGGGAACCTGTCACCAGGATTTTGTGTATAGAGCTGAGGACATGTGTTGCTAGATGGCCACTAGCACATCCACAATACCCAGTCCCCATAGCTCTGTGCGCTTTTATTGTGAAAGAAAACTGATTTGAAACATATGCAAATTAACCCGAGATGAGTCCAGCGTGAAGGAGCCCAGCACCGCCCCGCATCTTCAGAACCTGCTCCTTGCTCCCCGACGTCAAAGCTAGCACATACGCAGTGTCGTCATAGTGTTCCTTCCCTGTGCTGGCATCAGCCTCAGGGAACAAACTGCACATCGCGAGATTACGGAGCTCTAGATTTCTGACATCGGGGAGCAAGGAGCAGATTCTGACTCATCTCAGGTTAATTTTCATATGTATATAAAAAAAAAAAAAAAAAAAAAAAAAAAAAAAAAAAAAAAAAAAACACCACACACACAACCACACACACACACAATAAAAGCACACAGAGCTATGGGGACTGGGTATTGCGGATGTGCTAGCGGCTATCTAGCATCCCATGTCCTCAGCTCTATACACAAAATCCCGATTACAGGTTCCCTTTAAGAGGCTCTACTTCTGGGAACACATTTTACATCCAGACATGGCTTTAGTATTTCTGCTGCATTTACATTCTGCACGGCTGAATAAAGAGCTCCTCACACATTACAAGCATACCACAGCGCCACCTAGGGACGCATAACAGCCCCATGTAGGTAATAAGTGGCGGAACATCCTTACACAGAAAGGTGGCGGTTGTAGTGATCCATGCAGCTAGCACTCACCTCCGGCAGACCGCAGCGCCCTTTATCGCTATAGGGGGACAAACCAGCTGCATAGTTCACAGACATCAGCGCGATCTCCTACAAGACAAGCGAGTTCAGGGTAGTAAGGAACCGCTCATAGAAAGCATCACACCACAGGAAGAGGCGGGGCCACACTAGATTACGAGTGTAGTGTCTAAATCCCATGCGCCGCAGGGGCCTTATGATGTCACCGGGTCACGTGACGTCCGTCATTTTGTATTATATTACTTAGATCTTTGTTACCACAGCCCACAGCATGTAGATGCCGCTACGTTCAAGCCACCTGACTTTAGCATGTCACGTGACGTCAGGATGTCCTTAGGGCGCATACAGATCTAGCAGCAGAATAGTGCTCCTGCTAGGTACGATGTCAGAGGAAGAGGCGGGGTCTCGTCTAATGGGCGGGGCCACCAGATTACTGGAGAAACTTCAGGCTGAGGGCAGGTTGGTGGAGGGGCAGGGTGTTTTTTTCTTCTCATGCAAGTCTTTTTGAAGGGTTGTGACTAAATCCCATGACTGGGAGGGACCTGGTCCTCCCCAGTCATGGGATTTAGCCGGCTCTGCAGCAGCTGTCTATTTCCCATGACTGGTAAGGACCTTTTGGCCCCCTAGTGGTGAGGTCCTCCCCAGTCATGGGATTTAGCCGGCTCTGCAGCAGCTGTCTATTTCCCATAACTGGTAAGGACCTTTTTGCCCCCTGGTGGTGAGGTCCTGCATAGATACAGTATTTAGCCATGTCACAGTGAATTGGCTATTTCCCATGACTCAGAAGGACCTGGTCCTCACTAATGGCCAGCTCTATAGCAGCCGTCTATTTCCTATAATCTTCAGGGACCATTTATTCTCCTATTGTCCTGGACCTGATCTATCATAGTATTTAGCTTCACAGTGAATTAGCTAAATCCCATTCTCTCCACAAGAACCATTCTGGTAAAGCTTCGGTGACATTATTATTATTATTATTTTTTTTTTTCACTTTGTAGCATTGACTAAAGTAACACAGGTGAACGGTGGATAATAAAGTCTTTATAGTTATTTCCTATTTCCCAGACTCCAGGAGGACCTTTTCTATCTATTACATACTGAGAAGGTGTCATGTAGGAGAGGTCCCTCTGAGTCATGGGATTTAGCCAGCTCCTATAGAAATGACTATTTCCCAGACTCCAGAAGGACCATCTCCATCTATTATATACTGAGAAGGTGACATATAGGAGAGGTCCCTCTGAGTCATGGGATTTAGCCAGCTCATATAGAAATGACTATTTCCCAGACTCCAGAAGGACCTTTATTATCTATTACATACTGAGAAGGTGACATGTAGGAGAGGTCCCTCTGAGTCATGGGATTTAGCCAGCTCCTATAGAAATGACTATTTCCCAGACTCCAGAAGGACCTTCTCTATCTATTACATACTGAGAAGGAGTCATGTAGGAGAGGTCCCTCTGAGTGATGGGATACAGCCAGATTACATAGAAGTGACTATATCCTGGACTCCAGAAGGACCTTTTCCCGTTTCATTGTTTTATGGGAGGTTAGGCCGGGATTCCTCTGACACATTAGGCTATTTTCACACTAGCGCTGTTTAAATCCGGCGTTCAATTCCGACACCGGAACTGCCTGCCGGATCCGGAAAAACGTGTGAAAACGGATTACATTAGAATCCTGATCAGGATTTTAAACGGATCCGCCATTTATGGACTTACCTCCTTTTTTTTTTTTTTTTTCGGTTTAACATGCAAAAGCCGGATCCGGTTTGACTGAACACACGGATCCGGTGTTAATGCAATTCAATGGGAAAAAGGCCTGATCCGGCGTTCAGTTAAAGTGTTCAGGATTTTTGGCCGGAGGAAAAAAAACAACATGCTACGGTTTTCTGAAAAGCCTGATCAGTCAAACAGACTGAACTGAAGACGTCCTGAACGGATTGCTCTCTATTCAGAATGTATGGGGTTAAAACTGATCAGTTCTTTTCCGGATTTGAGCCCCTAGGACGGAACTCAGCGCCGGAAAAGAAAAACGCTAGTGTGAAAGTACCCTTAGCAGCACATCCATCCATCTATGATACACTTTATGAACTCAGTGTTTGTTTCTTCTAACAAATATTTAAAAACCAAACCGAGCTTCTGCAGGACATGTGAAATGTGGTCAACCTTGTAGTATCCTTAGACTAGACGCCATCTACGATGCTGTGTCCTGCAGCCGCTCTTCAATAGACTTCTATGGGATAGATTGCTCTCCCAGAGAAGCCCATGGTAGAGCGACTCCATAGTACGCCGCACACTTGTATAAACGGGAAAACACCTTTTAAATTTACTATTTCTAGGCGTCCAATGCAAACGAATTAGGCAGAATGTGTATTTATCTTAGGTTAGTTTCACACTTGCGGCAGGACGGATCCGACAGGCTGTTCACCATGTCGGATCCGTCCTGCGGCTATTTCGCCGTGCCCGCGGACCGCCGCTCCGTCCCCATTGACTACAATGAAGACGGGGGCGGAGCTCCGGCGCAGCACGGCGGTGCACGGAGAAAGCCGCCGGACTAAAAAGCCTGACATGCAGTAATTTTAGTCCGGCGGCCTTTCTCCGTGCAGCACCGTGCTGCGCCGGAGCTCCGCCCCCGTCTTCATTGTAGTCAATGGGGACGGAGCGGCGGTCCGCGGGCACGGCGAAATAGCCGCAGGACGGATCCGACATGGTGAACAGCCTGTCGGATCCGTCCTGCCGCAAGTGTGAAAGTACCCTAAGACAGATATATTTATGTAATGCCAGCGTACTACTGCTCCCAGCAGACATAGTATCCCTGTTAACTTCCATACATGCTGTCTGTTCACTGCTCCTCCATGCTGGGACACACATGCACAGTGTCTGCCCGTGGGGTGGCGTGTGCTCCCTTCCTGATGTTTATAAGGAAAGTTCTAATAAGAGGGAGAAATTCTATTTATCTGTGTATCTGACCCCGGCTTGTGTTTCTGTTCTGTGACCTATAATCCCTGTTCTGATATCCCGCTCCTGACCCGCCTGCACCTATGCTACCTTGGCCTGTAGTCAGTCACTGCTCCTGACCCGCTGCACCTATGCTACCTTGGCCTGTAGTCAGTCACTGCTCCTGACCCGCCTGCACCTATGCTGCCTTGGCCTGTAGTCAGACACTGCTCCTGACCCGCTGCACCTATGCTACCTTGGCCTGTAGTCAGACACTGCTCCTGACCCGCCTGCACCTATGCTACCTTGGCCTGTAGTCAGTCACTGCTCCTGACCCGCTGCACCTATGCTACCTTGGCCTGTAGTCAGTCCCAGCTCCTGCCCGACCCTTTGAGACGTGTTTTATAGACTCTATTCTGCCTGCTCAGCCGTCACCTACTCCAGGTTAGGTGCTACAACCCGCAGTATGTTAGTTTAGGCAGTTCATTACAATTTACCTAGTTGTCATACTAAATTTCCATTGAATACCATTGATATGGCCTACACTCGCTCACATCTGCGTTTGGAGCCTCTGTTGCAGATTCTGTCTAAAGACTAGGGATCGACCGATATTGATTTTTTAGGGCCGATACCGACAATTTGTGAACTTTCAGGCCAATAGCCAATAATTTATACCGATATTCTGTGAATTTTCATTTTTGAGAAAAAAAAATCCTACACAAATCTGCTGAAAATGAATGTTTATTGTTAACGTGTATTTAATTTTTTTCATTCATACTTAATATTATAATTTATTTTTTGTTTCGTTTTTTTACTATTAGCCCCTTAGGGACTAGAACCCTTGTCCTATTCACCCTGATGGATCTCTATCAGGGTGAATAGGAGCTCACACTGTCCCTGTGCACAGCAGCAGGGAGCTTACCATGGCAGCCATGGCTTCAGTAGCGTCCTGGCTGCCATGGTAACCGATCGGAGCCCCAGAATTACACTGCTGGGGCTCCGATCGGAGGAGGAGGGGACCCTGTGGCCATGACCACCTATGAATAATACCGGGGGGCTCGGGTGGGGGGGCGCACTGCGCCGCCAATGAAGCTTATTCTCTCATTTATTCATATACAGGAGGCGGGAGCTGCAGAATCACATAGCCGGCTCCCGACCTCTATGACCTGTGCTGCGATCCGCGGCACCTGAGGTATTAACTACCGCAGATCGCAGCTACAGCTCATAGAGGTCGGGAGCCGGCTATGTGATTCTGCAGCTCCCGCCTCCTGTATATGAATAAATGAGAGATTTATCTTCATTGGTGGCGCAGTGGCCACAGCCCCTCCCCTTCTCTTGTCCCCTGTCCTCCCATTGGCAGCAGCAGCACAGGGGGAGGAGACACTGCTTCCTTCTCCCCTGTGCTGCTGAGGGAACACGGAGAGCAGCGCGATCTGTGTTCCCCATACGTTATCGGAATATCGGCAAAATAGATGCCGATATAACAGTCAAAATCCTGAATATCGGTAAAACCGATAATCGGTCGATTCCTACTAAAGACTAGACAAAAAAGCCTTGTATGCAGCACTTTTTTGGTCTGGTAAAAAGACGGATCCATCATAGTAAGTGCGGTCTGTTCAGCTTCTTCCCTGTCAGTTAGCCCTGGTTCACATAAAATTTTCGCCATATATTTAACGTACACACAAAAGCTGTATATACATTAACAGATGCCGCACACAGACTCCATACTGTGGCATCTGTCACCATTTCTTTTTGTAAAAAAATTTAGCCTACATGTTTTTTGTTGGACTTTGCAGGATGGAAAAAACTATACTCCACTTTCCCATCCTGCAGAGTCCTGATCATACGACAAAACCCCTTACATGCCCGATCCAGCGCTTCCATTTTTTTCGTTGTTCTGCTCCATTAGATGAGCGGTGATGTGAACGGGGCCTAAGAGCTGGGGATTTATGCAGGGGACTAGAGCTGAGCAAATTTCATATTTTGAAATTTGTTTGGTGGTAAAAGCAGAATTACCTTATGGATTCTGTTACCACGGACCATAACGCAATTCTGTGACGCAATTGTTTTAGAGGCATTCAGTTATTCATTCTGTAAGAATAGAAGTCTATGGGCTGCATAACGGATCCGTCCTGTCTCAGTTATGCAGGAGCGGACTCCCCTGCATAACGGAACGGATCCGTTATGCAGCCCTTAGACTTCTATTCTGACAGAATGAATAACGGAATGCCTCTAGAGACATTCAGTCATAGAATTGCGTTATGGTCCGTGGTAACAGAATCCATAAGGCAATTCTGCTTTTACCACCAAACGAAGCGCAAATTAATTTCATAACATGAAATTCGCTCATCCCTACACGGATCATTACTGGTCTAAATAACATCAAGCTATTATAGCAAAGTTATAAAGTCCAGTCCAATATGGCGGATCTTCCCTGTACTTTACCACTCAGCTATAATAGCCCGTCTGCATTTACTACATACCAGCGTGCGATGCATGTAGTACAGCGTGCGATGCATGTAGTACAGCGTACGATGTGATGATCACACACTGCACTACATACATCACACACATCGTTACGTTACACACTGCTGTCACCTTGTTCTGTGTCCTTCATGTCCGGGCCCAGTCTTTAGCTCCACAGCCGCCAGGGTCCTTGTGCAGCGCGCCCGGCACTTCATATTCAAACATCCCCCGGGAGCCGGCCCTCCTCCTTCCAGCGTCCGCCGGCTTCCCCTGATGCAGGGACCTGTATCGCTCCTGCCCATACTAACCAATAGCAAAGCTTTTTGCTGTCTTGAGCTTTGCTATTGGTTACTGCAGGCAGTATCGCTGCGCTGTCTGTGCCGTTCATAGCGCCCCACGCTGATGAAAAGCAGGGAAAAGTCTAAGGTGTATTGGTACGTCTTAGACTTTTTCCAGGTAGTAAAATGGCCTGAACAAGCGACGCTTGTACAGGTGTTATTGCGACCTCTGGTTATTGTAAACTAAATCTAAAAGTCCCTATGTGCTATTTTTTTTAAAATAAATTTACTTTTTTAATCAATAAAAATACACAATTTTTTTTAAATAAATAATTTAATTACATAAAATATATCTAACATGTAATAACATTTGGTGACCCTCTGCGCAGACAGGCTCGTCCTCCGTCCCTCCCGTCGCGGTGACATCCGCTTCAGAGCACGGCTACTGCCTGTTAAAAATAAAACAAGTGGTTTTGAGTAAAAGATCCAAGGCCATCAAGTCACCCCTCGTCACCAGAGTCCATTACCAGAAACTGCATTCTGCCCTGTCTCAGACTGAAGACCATCACTGTGGACCAGGGACAAGTATATAAGGAGCGGTCAGAAAAGTGCACTGACACCATCAGATTATGTCACCAATTCTGTCCAATTAGACCAATAATTCCTGTGTAACATAAGATGAGTGATAACGGCCATTTGACCAATAATTGGTTATAAAATCAGTCAGATAATCTGTTGGTGTCAATGTACCCTCAGGGCTGAATTAAAAGGAGGGATTATTGGGCAACAAGTGTTTATATGAATGCTGGTCACCGCTAATCGGCCGCGTCAGTAGCTGGCTGTGCATGTGCTGTAGGCACTGACCGTGCGCTGTAACCTCCGGACCCTGCAGACCTCTCTATGGTGTCGGCAGTGGGTTGTACCGTGTAACCAGGGCGGCACGCTGCCCACAGTATACAGAAGTCTGCAGGATCGCTCAGTAGACGGTGATCGTTTGCATCCACCTGTGTAAAAGGCCAATGCAAACGAGCACTGATCAAAAGGGCAGAATCGTTGGTCAGCATTTAAAGGGGTTCTGTACTTTGTTTAAACTGATTATCTATCCTCTGGAGGTCCAATATGGGGGGGTCCTAGAAGTCTTAAAGTGGTCTGATATGGGTCTCTTGAGGTCTGGTTTGGGGGGGAGGGGGCGGCTAATCAGAGTGTGGTCTGAGGTCTGGCAGTCTAGTCTGAAATCTGATATGGGGGTCTGTAGGTCTAATGGGGGCCCAGAGGTGTAATGAGGTTGATATGGAAGTCTAATGGGGGTTGTCTGATATAAGGGGGTCTTGAGATTGGGGCTGAGAGGTCTGGTCTGAGGTCTAATACATGGAGGGTTTTCTGACATGCAGGCCTAAAGGGGGTCTCATCTGAGGTCTGATATATGGGGGGGGGGGGGGGTCTGATCTTAAAGTTAAGGGGGTATTTTTTGTACTTGCGCACTCTGTGTGGTACCAGTATTTTCAGGGGAACTGTTTCTGCAGTATAGTATTGGGGGGGCACAGCAGAAAATATTAGAGGTGGCAGGACAGGGTGTTGAGAAGGTGGGAGGATGATGGAAAAGTAGGAAACTAAGATGTCTGTTTGACAAACTCTGCAGAGAGAAGTCACCATGGTGGTCTAGGGTTGGGCAATATCAAAAATCACACGATAACGACATTAAAGGGGTTTTCTCATCACAGACAATGGGAGCATATCGCTAGGATATGCCCCCATTGTCTGATAGGTGCGGGTCCCAACTCTGGAGAACAAAGAGGGGAGCGCTGTGGATTTCCAGGGGTCCGCCCACCACCAAGCGCTGCTCAGCGCAGATGTGAATGGAACGCATGAACAGCCAATGCTCCATTTCATTTGTATGGGGCCGATGAAAATAGCCAAGCCAGCTCTCAGCTATTCTCAATGAATGGAAGGCGCCGTTCTCGATATAGGTGCAGGTCCCAGCGGTGGAACCCACACCTATTAGATAATGTGGGCATAGCCTAGTGATATGCCCCCATTATCTGAGATGGGAAAACCCCTTAAAGAAGTTCATTGCAATAAATACCCATTTAGAAAAATTACATTTGGGGCCACAAGGAGCCGTTCTACTGTATGGGGGCAGCCGCAAGGAGCCGTTCTACTGTATGGGACACCGGGGCAGCCACAAGACTCCCGCCCCCACCCCCCCTTTCAGCGAGTGGGAAGGGGTGGCACCATTTCATTTTCCCCCCCCCCCACACAGAGCATGTTCGCCCCCCCACACAACAACCCATGGTTCACCCCTCCCCCCCCACAAAACAACCCATGGTTCACCCCTCCCCCCCCCACAAAACAACCCATGGTTCACCCCTCCCCCCCCCACAAAACAACCCATGGTTCACCCCTCCCCCCCCCACAAAACAACCCATGGTTCACCCCTCCCCCCCCCACAAAACAACCCATGGTCCCCCCCACCCACACACAACCCATGGTCCCCCACCCACACACAACCCATGGTCCCCCACCCACGGGCTCTCTCCCCCCCCCCCCACACACACAACCCATGGTCCCCCGTCCCCCCCCACACACACACACAACCCATGGTCCCCCCCACACACACAACCCATGGTCCCCCCCACACACACACACACACAACCCATGGTCCCCCCCCCACACACACACACAACCCATGGTCCCCCCCACACACACACACACACACAACCCATGGTCCCCCCCCCCACACACACACACACAACCCATGGTCCCCCCCCCCCACACACACAACCCATGGTCCCCCCCCCACACACACACACACAACCCACGGTTCACCCCCCCCAACCCACGGTCCCCCCCCCCCCCACGGTTCACCCCCCCCCCCCCCCCACACACACAACCCACGGTTCACCCCCCCCCCACACACAACCCACGGTTCACCCCCCCCCCCCCACACACAACCCACGGTTCACCCCCCCCCACACAACCCACGGTTCACCCCCCCCCCACACAACCCACGGTTCACCCCCCCCCCCACACACAACCCACGGTTCACCCCCCCCCACACACACAACCCACGGTTCACCCCCCCCCCCACACACAACCCACGGTTCACCCCCCCCCACACAACCCACGGTTCACCCCCCCCCACACAACCCACGGTTCACCCCCCCCCACACAACCCACGGTTCACCCCCCCCCACACACACAACCCACGGTTCACCCCCCCCCCACACACAACCCACGGTTCACCCCCCCCCCACACACAACCCACGGTTCAACCCCCCCCCACACACAACCCACGGTTCACCCCCCCCCCACACACAACCCACGGTTCACCCCCCCCCCACACACAACCCACGGTTCACCCCCCCACACACACAACCCACGGTTCACCCCCCCACACACACAACCCACGGTTCACCCCCCCACACACACAACCCAAGGTTCACCCCCCCACACACACAACCCACGGTTCACCCCCAAACTCATCACTCATCGCTCACCTTCACCCCCAAACTCATCACTCATCGCTCACCTTCACCCCCAAACTCATCGCTCACCCCCCCCCCCCAACCCACGGTTCACCCCCAAACTCATCACTCATCCCCCCCCACAACCCACGGTTCACCCCCAAACTCATCACTCATCGCTCACCCCCCCCCAACCCACGGTTCACCCCCAAACTCATCACTCATCCCCCCCCCCCACAACCCACGGTTCACCCCCAAACTCATCACTCATCGCTCACCCCCCCCCCCCAACCCACGGTTCACCCCTAAACTCATCACTCATCCCCCCCCCCCACACAACCCACGGTTCACCCCCAAACTCATCACTCACCCCCCCCCCACAACCCACGGTTCACCCCCAAACTCATCACTCATCGCTCACCCCCCCCCACAACCCACGGTTCACCCCCAAACTCATCACTCATCGCTCACACCCCCCCCCCCCATTTTGCCGCCATGTCTAGCCACCCACCCCCCACACACAAATTTTGCCGCAATGTCTACTAACCCTCCACACTTTTCCTTCCATGTTCACCCCTTCGGTTGTTACATTACAAAAACCCAATATTACCAATACATGTTAAATACCTCCAATGAGGAGCGCTGCTCTCCGCTCACTTCAGACGCCATCTCTCTGAATGAGGATGCGTCCGCTCGGCGGGCACGTGATTTCACTGTGTCACGTGCCACAGTGACGTCAGAAGGTCCTTCCCGTTCATGGGATTTAGCCTTTACCCTTTTTGAAGGTGGTTGAAGGGAGATAGGTGATGTTTTTACAGGGCTCTGTATGTTTTTACAGGGCTCTGTATGTTGAAGGGGCTTGATGTTATTTACATGGGAATGTGTGTTGGAGGAGGCTGGAGGGAGGAGATTGATGTTATTTACATGGGACTTTGTTTTTGGAGGAGGCTGGAGGGAGGGGATTGATGTTATTTTCATGGGACTTTATTTTGGAGGAGGCGGGAGGGAGGGGATTGATGTTATACACATGAGACTGTACATTGGGGAGTAGAGATGTTTTGCAGAATGGGGCTGTATGTTGGGGGTGACCCATGAAGTGGAGTTGCTTCAGATCAGTATAAAGCTTCTGTGTAATTGTGTTGTTGTTTTTTTGTTTTGTTTTTTTCTATTACTCTCCCCCTCAGCCTGTGAACACTCATTGTTACAGCGCCCTGGCTGCCCAAGAACTTGTGGAAGTGTCTGACATGTGAATAGATATACACTGAACAGCAGCCCCAGCTTCTCTCCTCAGTGTTTAAATGCCAGCATTCCCCCCCCCCCCCCCCCTCCAGCAATAATATTCTTTCCATATCACTAATTTACAAAGTGGCTTCAATTTACAGAATTATACTGTCACCACAATCTTGGACTGTTATCTGCTGTAATACTTGTGAAGTACTGCAGATGAGGAGTCCAGATTGCAGTTTTTTTTCCTACTGCCCCCTGTTCCTCCGCCGTCAGCACTTCGAGCTGCACTGAAATACAGCATCCGATCTGTCGTGCATGCTTACTTGATTCCTCTCGACTATTATAGCATGGCAGTTTGGACTGTATATTTCAGCACAGCTTTGAGCACTGACAGTGGGGTAATAGGGAGCATTAGGGGAAAAAAGGTGATCTGGACTAGAACTGCAGTAATCGAGTATTCTACCGATTTATTTTTACGATTAATCGAGTACTCTAATAAGAAAAACCTTCTTAAAATAACGTATTCCTTTATAAAAACAATATTTTTATTTCTTACAGTGGTATAGCAAATAATTGCACACACATAAAGCTTCTTTCACAGCTGCAATATACATTCTGTCAGAAGAACAGCCACCCGGAATGTACCATATCGGGTATAGCTGGATACTGCCGGCTGCTGCAGCGATTGACTGTAATGGGGTCCGGCCTTGTTACAGCATTCAAGCTGGGTTTTGGCAGCACAAAAAAAAAAATGCTTTGGACGATACCCAGCATGTATGCCGGAACATGGCCAGATGGCCTTGGACCACATTATAGTCAATAAGAGCATATAGCTGGTTGTATCCGGCTATACCCAATACGGTATACTCCAGCAGGCTGTTCTTCTTCCAGAATGTGTCTCCAAGGTATGCCCCTCCATGCCATCCATTGGCAGCCCAATTGCCATGTCTCCCACTCCCCCAGTGCCATCAGATCAGTGCCATCCATTGCCATGTCCCCCTTCCCCAGTGCCTCAATGCCATCCACTATGTCCCCCACCACCAGTGCCATCAGATCAGCCCCTCCATGCCATGTCCCCCAGTGCCATCCATTGCCATGTCCCCCTTCCCCAGTGCCTCAATGCCATCCACTATGTTCCCCACCACCAGTGCATCAGATCAGCCCCTCCATGCCATGTCCCCCAGTGCCATCAGCCCCTTCATTGCCATGTCCCCCTTTCCCAGTGCCTCCATGCCATACACCATGTCCCGCACTCCCCCAGTGCCATCAGATCAGCCCCTGCCTCCATTCCATGTCCCCCACTCCCCCATTGCCATCTGCCCCTCCATGCCATCCATTGTATTCCCCCTCCCCCAGTGCCTCCATGCTACCCATTGTGTCCCCTTCCCCCAGTACCTCCATGCCATCCCCATGTCCCCCACTCCCCCCAGTGCCATTAGATCAGCCCCTCCATGCAATGTACCCCACTCCAGCGCCATCAGCCCTTGTATGCCATACATGTCCTGTTCCCCACTCCCCCAGCGCCATCAGCCCCTCCGTGCCATTGCCATTATCATCCATGTCTTCCAGCACCATCAGCCCAGTTCAAATCATAGATGTCCCCTTTAAACCTCCCCACCCTTCCAACTTTATACTTACCTTTCCTGGCACTGGCAGTGCGCTGACATGGAGTCTGCAGGAGACGGACCGCGTCTTCTTCCCAGCATACACTGGAAGGGACCTGATGTCACACACAGCATCAGCCAGATCGCTGACGATGTGTGCACGCAAGGCCCTGTCGATGCCGAGTCGGGAGGCCACGGAGCAGTGAGAGGCTTATCTTCACTCATGCTCCGTAGTCATGTGATTTAAACGAATCCTCGATGCAGGGAAACTGAATCGAGGATTTTTTTTGCCTCGATTACATCGATGAATCGTTTCAGCCCTAATCTGGACTCCTCCTCTGCAGTACTGCTCATGTGGTACTACATATGATAGTCCAAGATCATGCAGATTCCCTTTAAAGCAGGCATACTGACTAGTAGGGCTGATCATGTTTCTTGGTGCATTGGTGATTGGTCTTGCCCTTCAGTGCACCGGTTTACCTACTCCTGTCACCACTTCCCTCATTGCCTTATTGACAGGGCGAGGCATCCTCAATGTACGGATTCCTAGCCCTGAAATATTGCACTTGGGCTAACAACACTTCATCTTTGTCTCTTCCTGCTGAGCATCAATGTCGACTTCCAGAAGAGGGAAGGCTTCTGAAAGGAGTCCTAGGCACTTGCATAGCGCAGATCTCCATGAGAGGAATGGCAATGGGGGAGCGCAGGAGGTGAAGTGGTGTTCTGAGGAGATAGGCCATCCACTAATGCTCGGAGCACCACATTTGCATGAGGGCTGTGGAGTCAGAGTCAAAGCTAGTTTTGGGAAGAATCAAAGTCGGTAGAAAAGTATTTAAAACAAAAAAATCTATTCATATTGTGTAATTAATTTTATAACTTTCCTAGGAATTTAGAATAGTTTACAAATGTTAATCATACATATATTTTATGTTGTATCAAGCTATAGGTGCATTTTCATGTGCAGATCGAGCAGTCAATTATTGGGAAGGGATTGTTTCTTCCCAATAGTTGCCTACTGTCAGTGGAACTGAAGCGCTGCATTTACATGCAGCAATCTCCTCCACTATATGGGGTTGAACTATTGCTACTACCACCACTCATCCTCATCAGGGGTCAAGTCCTGGGAAAAAAAGTGTGGGAACTCACCCAAGATCCACTGCAAACCCCCCCCCCCCCCCCCCAAAAAAAAAAGCACAGAAAATCTAGCATGCTGTAATTTGTGTCGCTGCGGACTGAGCCAAATGTACACATTGTGATCAAAACAAAAACTCCCCTTATATATAATTTACTTACAGTTCTGAAGACTGACAGGCTTGGCCTCAGGGGTGCTGGCTGGCTTGGCCTCAGGGCTGCTGGCTGGCTTGGCCGAGCAGAAGGAGTGTGGGACTGTGAGGCCTTTTTTCTCCAAGCTGCTCCGGATCAGTGCTCTAGGCAGCTGGGCTCAGGGCTGGAAGTGGGCACTGCACAATAAGAAAAAAATATTTTTCATTACACCTCAGGTCAGACCCCCAATGTTAATAAGACCCCAATAAGACCTCAGATCAGAACCCAATATGAATGACCCCCAATCAGACCTCAGATAAGAGCCCCATGCCTCATAGCAGCCCCCAGTGCCTCTCCATCAGCCCCCCAGTGCCTCTCCATCAGCCCCCAGTGCCTCTACATTAGCCCCCCAGTGCCTCTACATTAGCCCCCCAGTGCCTCTCATCAGCCTCTCACTGTCCTGCAGCCTCTGACACCTCATGATTTATGTCCATTTTCTGCCCCTCATGATTCATGTCCATTTCTTGCCCCCCCCCCCCATCATTTCACATTTCTGCCCCTCATGATTCATGTCCATTTCTTGCCCCCCCATGTGCTAATATCATAGTGCCATCCTCTCCCCCTGTCCCCTAATGTGCCAGTATCAAGTGCCTCTCTCCTACCCCCTTCATGTGCCAGTATCATGGCGCCAATAGCCCCTCTCCCCCGTGGCAGTAAAGTAACAGTCCGGTATTTAAAATAAAAAAAAAATAAAAAAAAACACTTTTAGAAAAGTTTGTCCTGGGATTCGATCGCATGACTTCTACACATCAGAGACAAGGCATATGCCCTCACAGCTATAAAAGCTGTCTAGCTGGTTACTTAAAAAAAAAAAAAAAAAAAATATATATATATATATATATATATATAACTTCTACTGTAGGTAACTTTGCCCACTGTGTATGGATGTAGCAGAGCTGGGTGTGTTGGGGCAGCTGTCATGTGTATGGTTGTACACTAGGTATCAGTACACTAGGTATCAGTAGAAGTCTTATAAAAAAAAAAAAAAAACTTTTAGAAAAGTTTGTCTTGGGATTCGAACTCATGACCTCTACACATCAGAGGCAAGGCATTTACCCTCACAGCCATGAAAGCTGTCTAGGTAGTTGCTTAAAAAAAAAAAAAAAAACACTTCTACTTATACCTAGTGTACTGATACCTAGTGTACAACCATACACATGACAGCTGCCCCAACACACCCAGCTCTGCTACATCCATACACAGTGGGCAGCTGTCATGTGTATGGTTGTGTTTTTTTTTTTTTTTTTTTTTAAAACAACTACCTAGACAGCTTTCATGGCTGTGAGGGTAAATGCCTTCCTCTGATGTGTAGAGGTTGTGAGTTCGAATCCCAGGACAAACTTTTCTGAAAGACATTCTAAATGATCACATAGCTACGAGATCATTTACATACTCGCAGCGTATCTGGCCGACAGAAGAAGTGAAGGATATGATGTCAGTAGGGGGTGGGGCGCCATGAGAGGAGTCACAGTGAGGCAGCAGCACCGCACAGACAGCTTCCTCTATTTCTGTCTTCTCAACTGAAGCCGCTCCTCCTCCCTTAGCCTGCCCTGCACAGTGCGCTTCACGCAGGGCCTCGCCTCCGCTCCGTCTCTGCCCCCTGAATCTGATTTCAGCCGCGTTCTCCTGGCTTGAGGCTGAAAGGGAACGGTGTTCCTGCCATGAAAAAAGCGTTCCCCCTCCACTCGACCCCTGATCCTCATACAGATTCATTGTTTCTGAGGAGCGCAATCTGCTGCCCAGAAACAATGCGTTAATGTGCTGCATGAACAGGGTTTTTTACTGGGCCTATTATTGGGAGAAAGCATTCGTAGTAACCTATTTATCAAAACCAGTGATAAGCAGGGTGTTGTAGTGGTGACAGGGGATCAGTTCTCACCTCTCAGTCTTCTCCCCTGTTCCTAATACTAGGTATTTTCATACTGCTCCAAGGCCCTTAGTTACAATACCTGAAACAGTGCTGCACATACTCAGTAGTGAAGACCATCTCAGAACTGACAGATAGAACAGGAAGTCAGCATTAAAGGGGTTGTCCGGGAATAAAAAACTTTTCCCCTCCCCACGACAGCACCATAGAGAAACAAGGATCCACCCCCAGGGACAGGAAACCTACAGAAATAAAAGGGTGGAGCCTCTCTTCCCATACAGTGGTTTCCTGTCCCTGGAGTGGGAGACCTACAGTTTTTCCTTTTTAGGTCTTACCGTCGGTCTTTACTTCCTAGGAGTTCCTAGAGGGCTGACGGTGTCTGCCCAGGTCTATCGCGCTGCTGGGCAGGCTGACAGGACCCTAGGATACGGAGGTGCTCCAGGGGCCCTCCGTATCTTGCGGCAGGCATGTGGGTTGCCTCTCAGGGAGAGCTCTGCCCCATGGGAAGCGTCATCTGGGCGGCAGTAAGGTGGTCATCCTTGGATGCGAGGCTCTGCCACTTGAATTTCTGATGGTGAAGCGCTTTTCTGAAACGTGGGGACAGTCACTTCCGGTACTCACGGAGGGGATGACGCACTTCAGTTTTTTTCCTCTGGAACTCCATCAGAGGCGTGGAACGCATATCGCACAGTCGTCCGGGTACCGGATGTGACACGCTTCTAACATGAATGCCGTTTTTTTGGTATTCTTTAAAGAGGTACAAGCCAGACCAGTCCCTGAGCCTGTACAGGACGGTCTGTGCTTGACTACATGTATGGAGCCTCCTTGCAAGTGTTACTATGTGACCAAGGCTATGGGCCAAATAGATTAACTATACCCTTTTTTTCCATAAGTGTATAGACTCCCTACCTCCTCCATCCTGACAAATGGAGGAAGAGAGAAGACAGGAATCTGCTGAGGGTGAAGTGAATCCCATCCTGGTAGTTCATCGATCTTCATGGGGGTAAGTGGCTCATTATTTGGCCTTTTTTTTTTTTTTTTTATAAAATTGCACTTTGTGCTCTCTTTTCCAGCCTAAGGCCTCATGCACACGACAGTATTTTTTCACGGTCCACAAAAACGGGGTCCGTAGGTCCGTGATCCGTAACCGTTTTTTTGTCCGTGGGTCTTCCTTGATTTTTGGAGGATCCACGGACATGAAAAAAAAGTCGTTTTGGTGTCCGCCTGGCCATGCGGAGCCAAACGGATCCGTCCTGAATTACAATGCAAGTCAATGGGGACGGATCCGTTTGACGTTGACACAATATGGTGCAATTGCAAACGGATCCGTCCCCCATTGACTTTTAATGTAAAGTCAGGAGTCCCTTTTATACCATCGGATCAGAGTTTTCTCCAATCCGATGGTATATTTTAACTTGAAGCGTCCCCATCATTGGTGGCCAGTGCGGCGCCCCCCCCCCTCCCTCCCCTGTAGTTAACTCATTGGTGGCCAGTGGGCCCCCCCTCCCCTGTAGTTAACTCATTGGTGGCTAGTGGGCCCCCCTCCCTCCCCTGTAGTTAACTCATTGGTGGCCAGTGGGCCCTCCCCCTCCTAATTAAAATCTCCCCCCCCTATCATTGGTGGCAGTGGAGAGTACCGATCGGAGTCCCAGTTTAATCGCTGGGGCTCCGATCGGAAACCATGGCAACCGGGACTCTACTGCAGTCCCGGTTGCCATGGTTACTTAGCAATTTGTAGAAGCATCATACTTACCTGCGAGCTGCGATGTCCGTGACCGGCCGGGAGCTCCTCCTACTGGTAAGTGACAGATCATTAGGCAATGCGCTGCACAGACCTGTCACTTACCAGTAGGAGGAGCTCCCGGCCAGTCACAGACATCGCAGCTTGCAGGTAAGTATAATGCTTCTACAAATTGCTAAGTAACCATGGCAACCAGGACTGCAGTAGCGTCCTGGTTGCCATGGTTATCGATCGGAGCCCCAGCGATTAAACTGGGACTCCGATCGGTACTCACCACTGCCACCAATGATAGGGGGGGAGATTTTAATTAGGAGGGAGGGGAGAGGGCCCACTGGCCACCAATGAGTTAACTACAGGGAAGGGAGGGGCAGGCCCACTGGCCACCAACGATTTAACTACAGGGGATGGAGGGGGGGGCCCACTGGCCACCAACGAGTTAACTACAGGGGAGGGGGGGGGCCACTGGCTACCAACGAGTTAACTACAGGGGAGGGAGGGGGGGGGCTGGCCACCAACGAGTTAACTACAGGGGAGGGGGGGGAGCCACTGGCTACCAACGAGTTAACTACAGGGGATGGAGGGGGGGGGGGGCTGGCTACCAACAAGTTAACTACAGGGGAGGGAGGGGGGGGCCCACTGGCTAACAATGAGTTAACTACAGGGGAGGAAGGGAGGGGGCGGCCGCACTGGCCACCAATGTGTTAACTACAGGGGGGGGGCAGTCATGTACACAGTTCTTTTAGTATATTCTAACCTGAGGCGTCCCCATCACTATGGGAACACCTCTGTGTTAGAATATAATGTCGGATCTGAGTTTTCACGAAGTGAAAACTCAGCTCTGAAAAAGCTTTTATGCAGACGGATCTTCGGATCCGTCTGTATGAAAGTAACCTACGGTCACGGACACGGATGCCAATCTTGTGTGCATCCGTGTTCTTTCACAGACCCATTGACTTGAATGGGTCCGTGAACCGTTGTCCGTCAAAAAAATAGGACAGGTCATATTTTTTTGACAGACAGGATACACGGATCACGGTCTCGGCTGCAAAACGGTGCATTTTCCGATTTTTCTACGGACCCATTGAAAGTCAATGGGTCAGCGAAAAAAAAAACGGAAAACGACACAACGGCCACGGATGCACACAACGGTCGTGTGCATGAGGCCTAAGCCAATGAAACTGCTGGCAAAAAGAAAAAACAAAGATTGTGCGCTGTGTAGATCTA
Organism: Bufo gargarizans; assembly: GCF_014858855.1. Lineage (NCBI taxonomy): Eukaryota > Metazoa > Chordata > Amphibia > Anura > Bufonidae > Bufo > Bufo gargarizans. The sequence goes on along the minus strand of NC_058080.1, from coordinate 348,517,229 downwards.
CACTATCATCTTCTTCTTATGGGAAAAAATTGTGCCAAACATGCATTGATAAGACCATTTCGGACGAATCTCCATCCTTGTTAGAAAACATTAGATCACTCATTAAGACGGAAGTTAAAAATTCTCTAAAGTCAGGCAAGAGGGCGAGAATATCTGTTAAGGATAAAAGTGCAAAATTTGGCCTATCCCAGGACTTCTCATCAGACGACAGTGACACATCACCAGGGTTCGTCCTCTTCTGGTTCCTCATCTGAAGACGAGGCTATGTCTAATACCTTTTTTTTCTTCGGAATATACGGATAAACTACTGAAAGTCATAAGATCTACCAAAAACATTGAGGATGTTAAGGAGGATAAATCTGTAGCAGACTCTTTGTTTGAGGGGTTACAGGAAAGGAAGGGTCGTTTTTTCCCCGTACATGGCAGTATTATGTCCTTAATTCAGAGGGAATGGAGGAAGCCAGGCAGGAAAGTATTTGCCTCTAGGCCTTTAAAGGGCTTCTGTCATTTTTTTTGGGGGGGGGGGGGGGGCTAGTTAAATTCCTTATACTGCGATATATGAAAATATAATGCTCTTACTTACTTTCCTTCAGCAGTTTCTTCTAAAAACGAACTTTTATAATATGTAAATTAGGTCTCTACCATCAAGTAGGGCGTCTACTTGCTGGTAGCCGCCGCAAAAAAACGCACCCTCGTCCTGTTGATTGACGGGGCCAGCCGCGATCTCCTCCTCCAGCCGGCCCTGTCAGCATTTCAAAAATCGCCCGCCTGTGTTCGTTCGGCGCAAGCGCTCTGAGATGAGGAGGCTCGCCTCCTCAGAACTCCCTCAGTGCGCCTGCGCCGATTACATCACCGAAAGAGAAGACCTCATCGGCGCAAGCGCACTGAGGGAGTGCTGAGGAGGGGAGCCTCCTCATCTCAGAGCGCCTGCGCCGAATGAACACAGGCGCGCGATTTTTGAAATGCTGACAGGGCCGGCCGGAGGAGGAGATCGCGGCTGGGCCTGTCAATCAACAGGACAAGGGGGCGTTTTTTTGCGGCGGCTACCAGCAAGTAGATGCCCTACTTGCTGGAAGAGACCTCATTTACATATTATAAAAGTTCGTTTTTAGAAGAAACTGCTGAAGGAAAGTAAGTAAGAGCATTATATTTTCATATATCGCAGTATAAGGAATTTAACAAGCCCCCCCCCCCCCAAAAAAAAATGACTTTAGTGGGGTAACAGAAGCCCTATTTAGTAGGACTATCAGCTGTGTATCCACATGACTTCTCCACAATGCAACTGATGGTCCCAACCCCATTTATAAGGTAAGAAATCCCACTTATTAAACCTGACAGGGCACACCTGTGAAGTGAAAACCATTTCAGGTGACTACCTCTTGAAGCTCATCAAGAGAATGCCAAGAGTGTGAAAAGCAGTAATCAAAGCAAAAGGTGGCTAACTTTGAAGAACCTAGAATATGACATATTTTCAGTTGTTTCACACATTTTTGTTATGTATATAATTCCACATGTGTTAATTCATAGTTTTGATGCCTTCAGTGTGAATCTACAATTTTCATAGTCATGAAAATAAAGAAAACTCTTTGAATGAGAAGGTGTGTCCAAACTTTTGGTCTGTACTGTATATCTGGATGACTTTCTAATTATAGCGAATTCCCGGCTGAATTGCGAGAAGAACGTTCAGACCTTTCAGGAACTAGCTTGGATAGTAAACTACAAAAAATCCAGATTGAAACCTGTAAAGATACAAAGGTTCCTTGGCCTAGTTTTGAACTCAGAGACTCAAAGTATATCTTCCAGAAGAAAAAAATTACAAAAATCTGGAATCAAGGCAAATCCCTCTCTTCCACCTCCCTGACTATTCGAAAGGCCATGTCGGTCCTAGGATCTCTGAATTCCTGCATCCCGGCGGTGGAGTGGGCTCTACTTCATTCCTGTCAGTTACAGTCAAAGATCTTGACAGCCTTCAAAAAGCACAAGGGGATATTGGATGTCAGGATAAAAATTTCAGACACAACCAGAAGGAGTCTATCTTGGTGGCTGGACAGGGACAATCTAGTTCAGGGAGTTCCATGGTCCTACCCAGATCCTATTGTCCTGACCACGGATGCAAGCCCTTGGGGGTGTCGGGTATATAAAGCAAATGCTTTATATAAATATAAAGAGTTCAATCGAGAACCTGATTATTTTGTGCAATCAGTAAAACAGGGTACAAGCGTCTATGCAAAAATATAAATGGTTTATTATACAATAGGTTAAAATACAAACAAAAATGAATCAACATAAATTTCAATAATATACAATGATATGCAGTACCCAGAATTCACCACTATATGATACCACCAAAACACTACTCAACCAACACAAGAATAGTATGCAATACAGCTTTAAATCTGTGAGAGATATACAATCAATGGATTATGCGGAAAACTCAATCAAGAAGATGACAGATACGAGCCCTTGCTCCGCCCAAAAATGATGACCAATCTTTCAGATAATGGTAGTATTGCAACAAAACTTATAAATTATTGGCTTGATATCAAACTAGGGAATTCAAAGATTCCCAACAAAGAGTTTCTCCAATATTATCCCCTTGTTTCAGTTATATGCATCGTAACTGAAATCAGAGAAAATACTGATGTAGCAACTAACGTAACACGTCCGCAAATGAGCGGGTATCTGGCTAAGTATCAAGCCAATTAATTTAGATCAATACTACATAAAACAAAATATACATTACCCAAGGGTCAAGTGATGTGCAGAGTCTTGGGGCAGCCAGCTCTCAAGAGTTTTTCCCGATAATGCAAATGATTCTCCAGAGATCTATAATCCAAATGTTTGTTTCTCTTTTTTTTGTTTTTCTCCTTTTCTTCTTCTTTCTGGTAACTGGTTTCTTAACCCAAAACTTATCAGATGAACACGCCCTCCGAGTTTGGAACTTTCCAATCATTGTTGGAGGGGTGTGTGCATGGATAAGGAGCGTGGCGTCATAATACTACCCAGAATGCAATTTTGCTACTGATGTAGTATTAACCGCTTATATCTAGATGGCACTGTTGTATAAGCAATAAGCATCATACCATTAAGGGTTAACTCATACATGCCTAATATTTTCAACACTTCACACCTCTGACATCTAGAGGCCTTGTCTCAGGGCTGAGGGACAAACTTTGATACATGAATATATACTTTGAGGAACATCTAGGCCATTCTCACACTGTGGAATTCATGTTCAGATAGGAAAAACAATAAAGCCTCAGAATCTGCAGGTTCGGTGTATCTTCTAACTTTCTAAATGTATAATATATTGTTACAATAACACTAGTTTTCGAACAGCACAGTAATCTTCTCATGGACTTACTTTGGCCTACATGAAACTTCATACAAAACAGTGAATATAAATCAACATTGCTCTTAAAGGCAATGAATACCCATTATAACTAAAATAAGTAAGTATAACTGTTTAAACTTATGAAAAAGCACAACAAAATCCCCCTTCATTACAATGTAATCCAATAGAGAAGTTGGGTTACATTGGAATGTCACAAAGGGCTTTTCATTCAAAGTCTTCAGAGACATTAGTTCTTGTTTAAACTGTTTATTACTCTTCTGAAGATTTATTGAATGAGTCAATAATTTTGAGTGTAAGTTGGTAGTAACGACAGTATCCTCTACAACGGAATATAAATCCGATAAATGTTTCTTCTGATTCTCCATCTCTGCATGAATACTCATTAGGTTCCTCTTCAGTGAACCGATCTCAAGTTCCAATGTCTTAATGGAGATGGAATTAACAGCTGATACACCGGTGGCAATGACAGTGCCCACTACGGCAAAGATTATGGCGGCTGTAATTGCAGAAATGAACCGCTTTGGTCGTCGACTTGTTGAAAACTGTTCTCTGGTCATGGTTTTCCTCGTCTGTTCCAGGATCTGTGTAACCCTTTCTTGGGAATAGCCGATGTGCATTTGATACCAACTCTTTATCTCCGGAGACGAAATCTCAGAAATGTTGAACTGTCTCTCGACGAAGACACGTGGGTCCAAACTGACGTAGATCTTTTGGGATAGAATCCTCTTATTCGTCAAGATGAATCCCGTGGTATCCTGTAGCATGATCCCAGATGAAGGGCCTGGTACAGCAATCGGCTCGGCCTGGAACTCCTTCCCCAAGATCAGGACGATGTAGATAACGGCAACAACCCTCTGTGCCATTTTGCACCTGTAATACATTGTATGACAAATATAAGTACATACATCTTCCACTTTTTATCACTCCTGCAAGAAAAGAGTTAATACTACCATACATCTTTGATTTGGTAACATTTCTTTTCTTGGACAGAGCAAGTTCTCGATACAAAAGTGAGTCAAGAGATAATTAGTTACAGAGGAAAATACATGAGGATAGGTTAGTACATTTGTATGTTCATGCTATACCAATCCTGGGTTTCCGTCTTTAGCTGGAACCTTGTTATCTCTTTACTCTTCATCATCCGGCAATCTTTCCATTTGGCGAAGTTGTGACCTAGGATGACAAACACGTAATTGATTAATGTGCACCCATTTCTCTATAAATTCATCCCCCTTAGGAATTTTGATCTTATAGACCACAGGTGACAATTTGTCAGTGACGACATAGGGTCCCTTCCAGGAAGGCAGGAACTTCCTTTCCTTCACCTGATCCCGGGCGAAGTTATAGAGATAAACCTGATCGGAAAGTTTGTACTCCTTCTGAGTAGTCTTCAGATCATAGTAGGTTTTGGCGCTTATGGCTGCTTTCTCCAGATTCTTCTGGGCAAATGCAAAAGCATGCTGAAGGTGCTTACGTAGATTCTCTATGTACTGATGGGCTGTTGAAGCATTTATCAAATTTTGGTCTGTTGTCCGGTAGAGTAAATGCTGGGGTAACACCATCTTCCTTCCTGTGATCATTTTGAAGGGAGAAAGTTTGGTTGCTGTGCTTGGAGTGGCTCTGATGGCCATGAGAACCAGAGGCAACTTTACATCCCAGTCCTTACCGGATTCATTGACAAATTTCTTTAGAATGTTGACAATTGTTTGGTTGTAGCGTTCCACTCCACCACTAGAGGCTGGCCGGTAAGCTATATGTAGCTTCCTTTTTACTCCCAGTATCTCCCACGTTTTTGTCATCACCTCACTAGTGAAATGACTTCCGCGATCAGACTCGATGCGTTGGGGAAGACCGAACCTGGAAAACACGTGGTTAATGAGTAGAGACGCACACACACTTGAACTGCAAGTCTTGCAAGGCAAACATTCTATCCATTTTGTGAATAGACAAGTCACGGTTAACATATATCTGTTGCCTTTTGATGAAGTTGTTACTGGTCCAATAAAGTCAATCTGGATATCTGACCATGGCATGGACATCCCCCTTTTCATCAGCGGTGCCCGATGAGTTGGTGCTTGCGGCTGGAATTGAGGGCATATTAAACATCCTTGACAATATGTGCGAACGTCTTGCAACATATGAGGCCAATAAGCGTAATCCCGTAATAATTCATACGTTAACTTCTCACCTCGATGACCAGCCGTTGGGGCATCATGGGCGTGTTGTAACATCAAACCTCGGTATACTGTGGGTACTACCCATTGTGAGATACCATTCTTTGAGGTTCTTACCAACAATCCATCCTGTAACGAGAATTGGGACTTACCCTTCATCAAAATTCGTAACTCTTCTTTGCCTGCACAGTCTTCCATAGTGATGGGACAATTCTGTGGATCTTCAATGTGTTTGTAAAACATACCGATAACTGGATCCCCCTTCTGACTCGCGATAAGGTCCTCACTTGGGGAATCTTGGCTCCATTGGGCCACATTGGCTTTGGTTTCCTTTTGGGCCTGTCTTCTTGTCATTGCATCCACTTGGATAGTTCCCATGAGGTCATCCACGTCCAAAACTTCTCCATTAATGGCTGCTTGTTTAGCGAGGGAATCTGCCAAATCATTCCCCTCCTTATCTATACCTGGAGATTTTGAGTGACCCCTTACCTTTTTCCAGTAAATGGTGAGACCATGGGTGGTAACCATCTCGTTGACCTTACAAAACATTTTACCATGCTTGACAGGCTTATTGTTACTTCTTGCCATATTAGACCTTTTCCATCCAGGGAAGTACTCCACAAAGCTACTGTGAACATAATTAGAATCTGTGATTATAACAAACTCTTTAAGACCAGAATCAATAGCCATTTGTACAGCTTTATACACAGCGGTGAGCTCCGCGAACTGGCTACTTTTGGAACCAATTTTGTATCCAATGGACATGTCTGGGAATGTGTTATTCCATACGATTCCGATACCTGCAACCAATGTGCGCTCAGTTCCTATATCGGTATGGAAAGAACAGCCGTCAACATATACACATGGTAAGGATTTGCAGTATTCTTCTTCATAAGACTTGTATGGAGATGAAGATTGCTCTTCCAGGAAATCATTTTGTGGTAATTCACCTTCATGTCCTGAATTGGAACAATCATGCAGTTCGGCTAATCCTTGAGCAACTGGATTCTTATTATTTTGTTTGTACCTGATTTCCAATGGCCATCCCATTAAGGACATCGTCCAGGCGGTTATCCTGCTGTTTGATAAATTCCCATCCTTGATTCTATCACTCTGCAAATATTGCAGGGGTTGGTGTGCAGTTTCCACAATGATCTTTTCGCCCTGGATAAAACTCCTAAAATATTGCAAAGCCCACACAGTTGACAGTAATGCTTTTTCACAGTCATTGAACTTTACCTCAACCGGTGATAAGGACTTGCTGGCATAGGCGATGATCTTGTTTAGGTTGTCCTGTTTTTGGAAAAGGACTGCACTCACGCTTTTGTTGGTGAAGCCTGTTTCAATGTAAAAGGGTTTTCCACCTTCTGGATAGGCAAGGCATGGGGCCTGGATAAGTCTGGTTTTGAGCTCATTCACAGCTTGCTCGTGACATTCACTCCATTTCCATTCTACTCCTTTCTTCAGCAACTGCAAAAGAGGTTTTGTAATCTCGGCATAATTATCTATGAACTTACGTGAATAGTTCATCATGCCCAGGAAGGATCTCAACTCCTTGGTATTTGTAGGTGACTTTGTGTTGATCACTGCTTCCACTTTCTTCTTCTGTGGGTTAATTCCATCGGCAGTGATTTCGTGACCTAAAAAATTGACTTTGGTACGACACCATTGAGCCTTCTGTAAAGAAAGTTTTACACCAGCGTTTCTTAGTTGGGTTAGTACATGCCTCAGTTCCGCAATATGCTCCTCAAAAGTTGTACTTTTGATTAGGATGTCATCCACATAGGATAAGGTACCTCGTTCAGTGGCATCAGGCATTGCCTTATGCATGAACACAGCAAACTCATGACCCGCATTTATGTACCCGAAAGGTAATCGGGTCCAGGCATATTGTTGCTTTCCAAATGTAAAGGCCAGTTTGTATTGATCCCTCTCATCCACTTTAATTGTCCAATATCCTTGCGCACAATCCAGAGCAGTGAAAATTTTGGATCCCTGTATTTGCGCTAAACTCTGGTCAATATATGGTACGGGCCATCCGGACATGTATACACGTTTGTTTAACTGCCTTAGGTCCGAACAGAGCCGGAATTGACCATTGGGTTTGAGAATCCCAAGCACAGGATGGTTGAAGGAGCTGTGCACTGGACGGATGATCCCCCGCTTCTCCAAGTTTTTGACTATTTCCGATAGCGACTCATATGCCGCCAGCGGAAGTCGGTACTGTTTAACATATACAGGGGGTGCATTGGGATCCGTTTGGATTCTTGCAACGTGTAGGTTAGTTTCCCCACAGTCGTAAGAATCCTTAGCAAACATGTCCTGGAATTCGGCAAAGAGCCCCTTTAGCTGTTGACGCTCCGACTCCTCAGAACATGCATCAGCCACAGAGATTTGCTCTTCCACCCGTTCCTGAAATTCTGGAAAGATTTCAGGTTGACTTAACTCGTAAGCTTCTTCAAGCTCACTAGTTAAATCGTTGTGAGTATTGCGTACCTTATCCTTTCCTGGTTGGCATGACTTGTACTCTTTCTCATCAATCTCATGGTTGAAAATCAATGATGATTCTTCAATGTGGCATGTACCTTCTTCAGAGCTGAAAGGATAAACAGAGTGGATATTAAATAACCCCTCAGGTGTTGAGGAAAATTGTTGCTCCACTACCTGTTCTTCTGTCAGGTATTCATCAGGAATCAGTCCAATAACATCATTTTGGAAACCAAAAGTGTAATACTCCGAATCCATAGCCAGACCAATGATAGTGTCTTTTTGCAGAGATATACTATGGGGAGCCATGTTATGAATTACCATATGCAATGGATCCTTATGGATGTTTATCATAGGAGTTGGCTTTACCTTCAGGCCGAGTTGCTGCATCCGGTTGGACAAACAGATCAAAGCATCTGCATTCTTCAGTCTTTGTCCCTTCTTTATTTGAATGGGAAGAAGAAATGGTTTACATCCTTCAGGGATTTTAACCTCGTCTGCAATCATGATACTCACGGCATAGGGCATCTGTTGTCCCCATCTCAAGGCTTGCTCCTCATCCTGGAATCCCTCCGGGTTCCCAGGTAATCTGGACCATAGAGTATTGTTGACCAGATCAATCTGCACGGCAAATCGGTGTAGAAGGTCATTACCTATGTACAGCTGGTACCGTGGTTCATTCAACACAATGAATAAATGTGCTGTGGTTTTATCTCCTATGGAAATAGACAAAAGACATCTTGCAATCACATTACGACTCTGGGAATCTCCATCCAGATCATGAACCCATTGGTCCTGTGGAGAGGAAACTTTAATCATTTTAGGATTAGCGATCTGTTTCAACAGACTTAGGCTTATGTAACTGGCTTCGGATTTCAGATCCATCTTGGCGTATTTCACCCGGGCCATATTGTTCACCTGTACGGGAATCAATAAGTTATCATTAATCTTCTCAATCCGTACCATGGATTGAGTATGCCTGGTCAGGTCCGCGACTTCGTAACTTCTCCCTTTAAGAGAAATAGTTAATGCATCCCCATCCAGGGTTACCTTTTCAATTCTGGTTATGGTATGTGCGGCACTGCTAACGGCTTCCTCGGGTTTACCATTTTTCAGGATTGTGACATCCGGTGTTTGATTGTTCCTAAAATGAACTTCAACAGAGTTAAACCTTTCCTCAATCACATGACAATTACGTTGGGATTGTGCATTGCAAGAGTACTCATAGGCAATGGGTGCCTTCACCTGAGTCCAGACGGCTTCATTGATGAAGTCTACTATGGAACTCAATCTTCTCAGGAGGTCAATTCCTATGATCAGCCGATCATAGGGAAGGTCCACGATCAGTGTGGGATGTCTAATTATCTTCTTACCAATTTTGAATTTTAACCATGATGTACCTCTTACCTGCAAAGCGTCTCCGCCGACACTTATCAAAGAGCCATCAAACGATTTCAGTTTCGGCTTCTTTGCTGTCACCCCCAATACCTGTTGGAAATGACTATATGACAATATAGTGGCTTGTGATCCTGTGTCAAGTAAACCCCTGATTGGTCCGATAAGTTCATCTTGGAGATAGGAATCAAGAAAATATCGGCCTTCTATCTGAAACAAATCACATAAAAAATTAGGGTGATCACTTATTTGACATTTGTTAAGGATTTGACCTTTCTGCAGCGTCGCGACCTCTGATGAATTCTTGGAATTCTTGCTGCTCGCGGTGGCAGCAGCAGCCCCCACCTTCGGAGAACACTGGATCACATCACAGCTTACAGACGGCAGCTCACAGGTGGATGCTGAGATGATAGGATCACTCACTGGAGAAGACACATTAGTGCAGGAATCATCATGATTAGACTGTAATATAGACAACATGTTAGACATCTCCTCCTTGGCCTCAATTTTAGGGACAAGAACACTGCAAGGCAAAGTAGGATTAGAAATCACATTAGATTCTTTTACAACCATCTCAGTAGCCTTGCACCGGCCTGGGCTCTGACCCTGCCCTGCCTGCATTATGGGGCTGAGCTGGGTCCTGCAGTTGCCCCTAAAAAAGACTCAGGCTGTTTTCCAGTTGACACCTGGGACATTTTACTAACGATCTCCTGTAATTTGGCCACTTGATCTGCCAACTGATCCAAACGATTGTTTGGTTTGCGCACAGTTTGGACCTCTGGTGTGCCCTTATTAGAAGTGGGTGACCGACTTCTAGGTGAGGTAGGGGTTTCAGGCCTATTTTCCTTCTGTTGTCTGGGCCTGTTGTTCCAGCTCCTGTATCCCTGGGGACCCCTATTGTAATATTGGGGACGGTAGTTAGACCTGCCAGCACTGGAGTTATCCCCCTCTGGCCCATTGGGGCTCTGAGGTCTTGTTTGCTTGGGTCCTAACTGTTGTCGCTGGGTTTGTTGGACAGGTCCTGTAGACTGAGGGTACTTACGTGGCTGCGTTTCAAATTTGAAGCTAGGGTTTACCTTAGCTTCTGCTATGCTTTGTTCTGGGGACTTTTTATATCTCCTCTCACCTGTAGCATGGCATTCACTGATGTTATACAGTGAGGTGGCAGCCGTCACCAACCTGTCCAAGGGAGCTTTGAGATCAAGATCTCTGGCCAAGCTAAGTTTAATTTGCATGGGCATTGCATCATAAAACAGCTGTTTGAACTCCTCAGACTCCCAGTTTGGGGATCTATACGCCAACCCATAGGCATTTTTAAGGATGGGGAGGAATTCCCGGGGACTCTGATTAGGTCTACATGTGAGTTTATAGATATCACGTTTTGCAGCAGTCACAGTACGGTAAGGTCCAAATTCTAATTTGACCTCATGCAAAACATCCTGCCAATCCTGAATTCCCCTCTCCCTAAATGAAATAAAGTAGTGGCGATATTTACCATCAAATGCCCATGGTAGGAATCTGATCCTGTCCGTATCAGAATACAATTTTAAAGAATCCATGGTGGACTGGTACAGTTCTAAGTGATTGGCAATTTCAGGAGAACCCTTTTTAGAGAATTTGGGCACAGTGACATTTAAAAACTTAATAATACTCGAGGAGTTCTGATCCTTTTCTGAACACTGACTATTTTTCTTTCTAGAGACCACCTCAGCATATGTTGGTCGTCTGAAACTCTCATCCCCCTGATGGGCAATCTTATGCCTGCGTGGTAGGGAATGGATCACATGCTTTCCCACATCACTGTCACAATCACTCATGCTCCGCTCACTTCCATCAGACCCACTTGGCACAGGTGACTTAACCCTAACATTCCTCCCCAGAGGAGGACGTGGAGGGGCACTTCTGCGGCCTTTTGCGTCGCTAGCGCCTAGTAAGGCGGTTACAGCTTGACACGCCTGACTGAAATGGGTTAAGACCTCCTGTGTAATCATGCCATCACCCTCAGGGGGCTTAAGGTCTCGGATGGATTGCGCTTTAAGAGCATGTGATGATGACATATCTACATTTTGGGGTGTGAGAATTGGGGGGTCTGGATATCCCTCATGATCAGACATATCACCTTGAACATCAGCTACAGTTTGGCTTAGTTCATTTGTTTGCTGCAGACTGCTATAACGGATGTGCAGCTCCTCTGCCTCACTTTTTAATTTGTGATAGGCAGCATGGCTGTGATCGAGCTCACATTTTAAGTCCTCGATCGATGCATTTGCAGATTCTAATCTTTCTTCCATATGGGATATATATGCTTTCATTTTCGTTATATGCATATGTCTACTCTCTGAGAAAATGCTGACCTCTAATAATGCATACAAAATTGATGGCAACATCTTTAAGAGGTGTTGGTTTTTACCTGCGGTATTTTTAAGCACATCAAGATAAGTTAGTTGTCTCCTGACTGTGCCAAGTGGCGTCCACACATCCACACATTCTCTCTTGGCTTCTGCCTGCAACTCACTTATCCATGCAGCCACATCATGATCCAAATCTAAATGTGAATTTACATATTCAACAACGTTATGGATTAACTGCTCCGGGCTAGATGGACAATCTCCTGTTGCAACATCACAACCGGCTTCACTACCGGCTGCACTCATTTTCTTACAATAAAGTTATACACAGATCTATGAATAATCTGGTTAGCCAAGAAACGTATGGAACGGTTTACTATTTGCACAAATAATCAAAGAATTAACTCGATCTCGCTACCGGGGCCTCCATTTTATGTCGGGTATATAAAGCAAATGCTTTATATAAATATAAAGAGTTCAATCGAGAACCTGATTATTTTGTGCAATCAGTAAAACAGGGTACAAGCGTCTATGCAAAAATATAAATGGTTTATTATACAATAGGTTAAAATACAAACAAAAATGAATCAACATAAATTTCAATAATATACAATGATATGCAGTACCCAGAATTCATCACTTTATGATACCACCAAAACACTACTCAACCAACACAAGAATAGTATGCAATACAGCTTTAAATCTGTGAGAGATATACAATCAATGGATTATGCGGAAAACTCAATCAAGAAGATGACAGATACGAGCCCTTGCTCCGCCCAAAAATGATGACCAATCTTTCAGATAATGGTAGTATTGCAACAAAACTTATAAATTATTGGCTTGATATCAAACTAGGGAATTCAAAGATTCCCAACAAAGAGTTTCTCCAATATTATCCCCTTGTTTCAGTTATATGCATCGTAACTGAAATCAGAGAAAATACTGATGTAGCAACTAACGTAACACGTCCGCAAATGAGCGGGTATCTGGCTAAGTATCAAGCCAATTAATTTAGATCAATACTACATAAAACAAAATATACATTACCCAAGGGTCAAGTGATGTGCAGAGTCTTGGGGCAGCCAGCTCTCAAGAGTTTTTCCCGATAATCCAAATGATTCTCCAGAGATCTATAATCCAAATGTTTGTTTCTCTTTTTTTTGTTTTTCTCCTTTTCTTCTTTCTGGTAACTGGTTTCTTAACCCAAAACTTATCAGATGAACACGCCCTCCGAGTTTGGAACTTTCCAATCATTGTTGGAGGGGTGTGTGCATGGATAAGGAGCATGGCGTCATAATACTACCCAGAATGCAATTTTGCTACTGATGTAGTATTAACCCCTTATATCTAGATGGCACTGTTGTATAAGCAATAAGCATCATACCATTAAGGGTTAACTCATACATGCCTAATATTTTCAACACTTCACACCTCCGACATCTAGAGGCCTTGTCTCAGGGCTGAGGGACAAACTTTGATACATGAATATATACTTTGAGGAACATCTAGGCCATTCTCACACTGTGGAATTCATGTTCAGATAGGAAAAACAATAAAGCCTCAGAATCTGCAGGTGCGGTGTATCTTCTAACTTTCTAAATGTATAATATATTGTTACAATAACACTAGTTTTCGAACAGCACAGTAATCTTCTCATGGACTTACTTTGGCCTACATGAAACTTCATACAAAACAGTGAATATAAATCAACATTGCTCTTAAAGGCAATGAATACCCATTATAACTAAAATAAGTAAGTATAACTGTTTAAACTTATGAAAAAGCACAACAGGGGTGGGGTGCCCACGTTCGAGAATACAATTTTCAGGGTCTATGGTCCCCAGTTCAAAAATCATTCTCTTCCAACCGGAAAGAATTGGTGGCAGTAAGACTAGCCATGAAAGCTTCTCTGCCCCTACTAGGCACAAGCCACGTGAGGATTTTTTCGGACAGACAACTGTGGCATATGTGAACCACCAAGGGGGGACAAGGTCGATATCCCTAGGGTGGAAAGCAAGGAAATTATTCGGGACATTAGAGAAACAAGTCAGCCACGTCTCAGCAGATATCCCTTAAAGCAAAGAGAATGGTCCCTCAACACCTCAGTATTTTCCAGGATCAGCGAATCGTGGGGCATGCTGGTTATAGAGCTCTTCAGTACAAGCCAGAACAAAAAAGTGGAAGTTTTTTGCTCTCTAAATCCAAGGGAATCCCCCTATGGGGTGGATGCCTTTCTCCTGAAGTGGGACTTCCCCCTAGCCTATGCCTTTCCCCCCTTCCAATTGATCCCAGCAGTCCTAAAAAAGATCAGGAAGGACAGGGCAAGGGTTATTCTCATAGCCCCCTTTTGGCCCAAGAGGGCATGGTTCACTCTGCTCTGGACCATGTCGATATCGGACCCCTGGATTCTGCCGGATCTGCTGTCCCAGGGTCCGGTTTTTCATCCGGCAGTCAGTGGTCTCCATCTGACTGCATGGCATTTGAGCGGAACTTATTAATTAAAAAAGGTTTCTCTCAAGAGCTCATCACGACCTTGCTTAAGAGCAGAAAACCTGTAACTATTTCCATCTACGCTAGAACTTGGAAGAAGTTTATTGAATTCAGTATTCTCAACCCAAAGCATTTACCCTTATCTGTCCCTATTTCTCAGGTTCTGGAATTTCTACAGAAGGGTCTTTTCTTATGTCTTGCTAAGAGTACTCTTAAAGTACAGGTCTCTGCCCTGTCAGTTCTATTTGAGCAGAACTTTGCTTCAGATCGATGGAGCATTAGATTCTTTAAAGCGGTAGATAGGATGACGCAAGTCTTATCCCCTAGGGTTCCCCCGTGGGATCTTAACACGGTGCTTAATTCTTTAACCAAAACACCCTTTGAACCCATTGATTCTGTAAGCATAAATCTTCTTACTTTCAAGCTCGTTTTGTTAGTGGCCCTCACTACTGCTAGAAGGATAAGCGAGTTGCAGGCCATTTCAATCAATCCCCCTTTCACCACGATTCTGGATGATAGTTATAATTCTACCTGATTCGGCCTTTTTACCCAAAGTGTCATCAAAATTCCATAGGTCCCCAAAAATTATTCTTCCCTCCTTTTGTAACAATCTGAAAAATTCTGGATAAGTGACATTTCATACCCTAGATGTACAGAGATGCTTATTACAGTATCTTAAAATTACGGAAGAATGGAGAAAGTCTTCTGCTTTATTCATTCTCTTTTCAGGATCGAATAAAGGGAAGAAGGCTACCAAAAGTACCCTGTCTAGGTGGCTTAGACTGGGCATCATACAATCCTATTTGTAGGAGGGCCTGTCTCCTCCAGTCTCGGTGAAGGCTCACTCTACTCGCTCAGTTTCCACTTCTTGGGCAGAAAGGTCGGGGGGCTTCTATTGAGCAAATTTGTAAGGCGGCCACGTGGTCGTTACCTTCTACTTTTTTCCGTCACTACCGTTTGGATCTGCACTCCTTCCTTTGATCTTTCTTTCGGGAGAAAGGTTTTGCAAGCGATGGTCCCTCCCTAGGAAGAGCTCTTTCCTCTGTAATTCTCTCTATGGTGCTGTCGTGGGGGAGGGGGAAAATGATGATTACACTTACCAGTAATCAGATTTTCCAGACCCCACGACAGCACCCTTCCTAATTCCCTCCCTTGGTGATGGGTTCTTTTTTCTCATGGAGTAGCAAAAAAATATATATAGTTCTTTCTCAAGATCTGTATTGTTTATGCGATTATATACTGTTCAGATCAGAATGATTAATGATGTAGGAGTCCCTCTCTTGCTCTGTAATCCACTGAATAGGAAGAGAGGCTCCACCCTTTTATTTCTGTAGGTTTCCTGTCCCTGGGGGTGGATCCCTCTATCTCTATGACGCTGTCGTGGGGTCTGGAAAATCCGATTACTGGTAAGTGTAATCAGCATTTTTCCCAGGAGCCTGCAGCCTGTCTCCACTATGAAAATAATCATACATATTGCAGCCAATAACTGGCTTCAGCAGTGACATGTCTCTTGTGAACACCAGTCATTGGCTGCAGAGGAGCAGATGATCATGCCCATGTTGGGGAGGAAGGAAAACAAGCCATGTACCAGAAGATGGACAAATGAGAGCGAGTGCGCAGGACTGGAACTCCAGGGAGCAGGTAGGTATAAATCTTTACATAGCGGATGCCGGCTGCGGGCGCCTGTGAAAAGTTATTTATTCCCAGACAACCCTTTCATGCACGCACCGAGTACAGCGGCTACACTTTTTACCTTTCTTTTATTCCCATTTAGACTTGCGCGATTCTCTGCGTTTCCAGAGCTGTTCTAATATAGAGAGGGGACATTCACAGATTCTTACAATTAAGTGTATAACAATGTTTTCCAGTTATTAAATGCACAGTGCATAGCATATTTACTTACAGGAATTTAGAAAAACGTAGGAATTTCAGAAACTGTATTCCAATAAATATTTGGTTTGTGTTCCGTCTAACTAACCTGATTATTGATGGTGAGAAAAAGTCCAATGTTACCATTTTACTACAGTCAGAGCTGGAGTCAAAACTTTTGGCTTACCATCTCCACAGCCTTGATTTGCATAAGAATAAAAGTAAAGGCCCTATTACACGGGCAGATGATTGCTAACACGCATTAATACGAATGCTCGTTAGCAATCACCTGGCAGTGTAATACTGCCGCTGATTATCCGATGAACGAGCAAAAGCTTGTTCATCGGGTAATTGGGATCTTTTAACACGTTAAAATCCTGGTTCTCTGCAAACCAAATAAAGTACACAAATGCATTATAATTGCTAATGCTATACTTATAAATGAGAGATGCTTGGCAAATACATTTTATACTAAATTATTTGAGCCCGTCTGCCATACGTCAAGGTGATCTCTGCAAGACGGCAACCTAACACTAAATTCTACCTGATATGTGCCATGACGGCTACCGTACAATTCAGGGAGTGTAAGTTCCACATGTATGCTGGGCCCACCTGAATTTTTATCATCTTTGGTGCCAAAATGGCCTCCATTATATCCAAGGAATGCAGTTACAAACATGCATGCAGAGTCCACACCACTCCTGGTACCAAATGGCCACCAAAGAATGCAATGAGAGTCCACAACTATCTCTCTCCTGGTGCCAAATGGCATCCAGTGAGTGAGGGGGAGCAGGCCAAGCTATATACTCACACTGATTAAAATCAGCCTATGGGGCAGACAGGCTGGTCAGGAGTGCACGACTGAGGCGTCAGCCACACCTCCAACACAAACTGCAAAGAAAAAAAAAGGGGGTCAATCAACACATCCCAATGCGCAGGAGCACGTTGCTATGGCTGAAAACACAACATAGAACAAAACATACAATGTGCATAATAAAATGCATAATAATTGCTAGTGCGATACTTATAAATTAGAGGTGCTTGGCAAAGCAAGGCATTCTCTGTAAGATGGGAACCTAACACTAAATTCTACCTGTTATGTGCTATGACGGTTCTATGTTGTGTTTTCAGCCATATCAACGTGCACCTGCGCATTGGGATGTGCTGACTGACCCCCTTTTTTTTCTTTGCAGTTTGTGCAGGCAGCAGATCGCGCCATGTAATAGGCGCTCTGCTGACGGCGAGCGATGACAGTATAAGGACGAGTAATGCATTAGCTGTTTGCAGTAATAATTGGCTCATTCACAGTGATTAATTCTGCCAGGCAGTATGCCTGCTTTAACCCCTTAAGGACCAGGCCATTTTTTGCAAATCTGACCAGTGTCAGTAAATAACTTTCAAACACTTTTACTTATCCAGGCCATTCTGAGATTGTTTTTTCGTTACATGTTGTACTTCATGGCACTGGTAAAATGGAGTCAAAAAAATTCCTTACCAAAATGAGCAAATTTCCAAGTTTCAATTTCTCTACTTCTATAATACATAGTACTACCTCCAAAAATAGTTATTACTTTACATTCCCCATATACTTCATGTTTGGGTCATTTTGGGAATGCCATTTTATTTTTTGCAGACATTACAAGGCTTAGAAGTTTAGCAAATCTTGAAATTTTTCAGAAATTTTCCAAAACCCACTTTTTAAGGACCAGTTCATGTCTGAAGTCCCTTAGTGAGGCTTACATAATTGAAACTACCCAAAAATGACCCCATTTTGGAAACTACACCCCTCAAGGTATTCAAAACTCAATATTTATTGCCCTGATTCGGTAGTTTATAGAAACACCCCATATGTGGTCGTCAACTACTGTACGGGCACACGGTAGGGCGCAGAAGGAAAGGAACACCATATGGTTTCTGGAAGGCAGATCTTGCTGGATTGGTTTTTAGACGCCATGTCCCATTTGAAGCCCCCTGATGCACCCGTAGAGTAGAAACTCCAAAAAAGTGACCCCATTTTGGAAACAATGGGATAAAGTGGCAGTTTTGTTGGTACTATTTTAGGGTACATATTTTTGGTTGCTCTATATTACACTTTTTGTGAGGCAAAGAAACAATAAATAAAAATTCTGAAATTTTATCTCCATTTGCCATTAACTCCTGTGGAACACTTAAAGGGTTAACAAAGTTTGTAAAATCAGTTTTGAATACCTTGAGGGGTGTAGTTTCTTTAATGGGGTCACTTATTGGAGTTTCTACTCTAGGGAGGCTTCAAATGGGACATGGTGTCAAAAAAACTATCCAGCAAAAACTGCCTTCCATATGGCGTTCCTTTCCTTCTGCGCCTTGCTGTGTGGCCATACAGCAGTTTACGACCAGATTTGTGGCATTTCTGTAAACTACAGAATCAGGGCAATAAATATTGAGTTTTGTTTGGCTGTTAACCCTTGCTTTGTTACGGGAAAAAATGGATTAAAATGGAAAATTTCCTAAAAAAAAGAGCTGTTTTGGCACCGTTTTAGTTTTTTATTATTTACAACGTTCGTCTGACAGGTTAGATCATGTGCTATTTTTATAGAGCAGGTTGTTATGGACAAGGCGATACCTAATATATGTATAACTTTCTTTTTATTATTTTTTTTTTATTTAGGTTATACACAATAATATTTTTGAAACAAAAAAAAAAAAACGTTTGTGTCTCCATAGTCTGAGAGCCATAGTTTTTTTCCAGTTTTTAGGCGATTGTTTCAGGTTGGGTATCATTTTTGCTATTACACTTTTTGTGATGTAAGGTAACAAAAAATAGCTTTTTTGACACCATTTTTATTAAGAAATGTTTACAGTGTTCACCTGAGGGTTAGGTCATGTGGTATTTTTATAGAGCAGGTTCTTACGGACATGGCGATACCTAATATGTGTACCTTTTTATTTATTTAGGTTTTACACAATAATATTTTTGAAACAAAAAAAACATGTTTTAGTGTCTCCATAGTCTGAGAGCCATAGTTTTTAAATTTTTGGGGCAATTGTCTTATCTAGGGTATCATTTTTTGCGGGATGAGGTGACGGTTAGATTGCATCCGTGGTGGGGGGGCATACGCCTTTTTGATCGCTTGGTGTTGCACTTTTAGTGACGTAAGGTGACAAAACGTTTTTTTAACACAGTTTTTTTTTATGTCCTATGATATTTTTAGAGAGCTGGTCGTTACGGACTTGGCGATTACCTAATATGTATACTTTTTTTTTTTTTTTAAGTTTTACACAATAATATCATTTTTGAAACCCAAAAAATATATTATGTTTTAGTGTCTCCATAGTCTGAGAGTCATAGTTTTTTTTTGTTTTTGGGCGATTGTCTTAGGTAGGGTATCATTTATGTGGGATGAGATGACAGTTAGATTGGCACTATTTTGGGGGGCATACGACTTTTTGATCGCTTGCTATTGCACTTTTTGTGATGTAAGTGACAAAAAAAAAGTTTTTTTGACAGTTTTTATTTTTTACGGTGTTCACCTCAGGGTTTAGGTCATGTGGTATTTTTATAGAGCAGGTTCTGACGGACGCAGCGATACCTTATATGTCTCTACTTAAAAACAAAATATAATTACGTTTAACATAAAAAAGCATTTTTGAAACAAAAAAAAAAAATCATGTTTTAGTCTGAGAGCCATAGTTTAAGTTTTTCAATTTCATCATAGTTTTTATTTATATGTGTGTGTGTATATAAATAATATTATATATATATCATTTTATTTATTTTTTATAGCGTTCACCAGGCGGGGAAAGTAACATGACTGTTTTATAGATCAGGTCGTTACGTACGCGGTGATATCAAACATGTGTAGGGAATTTACTTTTTTTAATCAGTGGTTCTTGAAGATCCAGTGGGTCTGATGTCTGTATAATACAATACAATTTAAATTATCCCCCTACTGGTGTGGTGCTGATGCCAAGTTACAGTTATGGCCACTAGCCCTGAGTTATATTATTACCTTGTAGGGCAGGGAGGCCAGCACCATTAATTCCTCTGGAACAAAGTAGGGACCGAAGAGTCTCCTTTCTTCCTAGAATCTATAAGAAATATGATCAAGGAAGGAGTAAAGACAATGATAGACGCAAGACTACCACCATGTTCCCCCTAACCATCCACCTCACAAAGATCACACATGTCAGAATTCCAAGTTGAACCTGATGATGGGGAAGTATTCTCAGATGTCGGCTCTGAGTCCTCTAAGGATGATTCAGGAAAGCCCTTCTTTACCCCTGAGGACACAGGAAAAAATAATTGAAAACTATAAGATCCACTATGAAAATTGAGAAAGTAAAAAAGCCCCAGTCTATTCAAGATAGGATGTTTCAGGGACTGGGTGAAAAGAGAAGCAAGAAAAAAATCTCACTAGACAAATATATAAAGTGCATAGAGGAGAGAGTAACCAAGGGAGAATCAACTGCCAATTGTATACAGACCAATGTAGTCCAGGCCCCAACGCGCATTTCGCTATCGCTTCCTCAGGGGATAAAGATAAACTGTGCTCTATGGTCTTAAAAACCCCTATGATTAGGGGAATTAATACTAAACACCTGAGTGGGGAAGGCTGCAAACCAATCAAATAAGAGCTGGCATAATTGGCAAGTATTCCTTTGTGGCGTATGATGTACCGCCCACAATACTATACTAGCGCAAACACCCATCACATAAATGTTCCAGTCCCATATCAAAAGAAAGTGACAACAGGTGCCACATTAATGCGCAAATAAAGGGGTTTAACCCAAAGTGTATATAGGGGAGGAGTCGGAGCTGCGTGTATTCACGGCGAAGTGCCTACGTCACAAAAACATGTGACAACCCATTCCAGTCCCGCCCCCATCTCATGGTGAATTAGTCAAACCACTATTGAAAATTGTAAGGCAGCTCTCACCTGCAATAGTACAATCACCTGAGGTGCACAGATGCCGCCCCTGGGTGCGGCAAAATCCAAAATAAGAAAGAGAAAGAAATCTGGCTCTCTTCAGATGAAGTATATAGACTTTATTCCAGCGAAGTAAAATCCGTACAGGTGTACATGAAACAATCTACGCGTTTCAGACCTCTAAAGTATGTGGGTCCTTCCTCATGACAAACATGTATATGAAATGGGAGCTCCCTCTTAAGTATCCCAGACTAACCCCTGGTTAATGAATATCACCTGGGAGGTGGAGACCCAAGAGGGCGTTCCCATGCAAATGACAGAAAAAGAGAAACCTTTTTAACCAAAAGCAAAAACCAGCATGAGGAAAAGGGGACTTAGATATACATCAAATCACTAAAACAGCGATCATCAAACTTAATAAAAATACAAATACAAAGAGAGCAAAAATCATGATGGCAATGAGTATATAAAGCAAAAAAACGTCATGATCCCATATCAATACTGTAAAATGAGATCATGACGTTTATTCAGTCCACAGGGCTGGCGAGATTCTAACTGGAAGATCCAGAAGGCCTCCCTGTTTAGGAGTTTCCTCCTGTGATCTCCCCCCCCTAGGCGGCAAAAAAACTCTTTCTATGCCCTTTACTTGTAAGTGGGACACATCATCAGCATGTGCAACTGCAAAATGCAGGCTAACTGCAGAGACATTCCAGTCTTTGTAATGAGGCACATCGGATATGTGTCTGCGAATCCGATTTTTTTTTTTTTTTGAGGGTTGGTGGTGCAGCCCACATACAACAGGGAACATATTGTGCAAGTGATAAGATACACCACGTGTTTGGTGTTACAATTGATATAAGATTGCATATTATATACCCTTTTATTGTTCATGGATTTGAATGTTTTTTCAGTAGAAATATGGTGGCAACAAATACATTTTTTGTGGCCGCACTTGAAATTGCTGTAACCAAGTGGCTTCTGATTTTTTTCCCACTGAAAAAAAGCTAGGGCTAATGATGTTACCTAAGGTGGGTGCCTTTCTGGCTACACACTTAATTCCGTTAGACACAATATCAGACCAATCGCCATCAAAATTGAGTACATTAAGATATTTTTTCATAATCCTACATATGGCAGAAAACTCTTGGCTATATTGTGTAACAAAATAAGTTGCTTGTTGGCTGTGATTGGTATCCACTGATTGCCTACATGCCAGGGACTGTCTTGGGAAAATAAGAGACTGTCTATTCATTTGTGAAACCATTTTTTTTAGCATATTGTATATCCTCCTGTAAATAATCCCTGCGTAACAATCTATCAGTTATGTTTGAAGCTTCTTTTTCAAAAGCCCTTTGATCGGAGCAGTTCCGGCGGGCACGTATCAGTTCACCTCTGGGGATACTTTGAAGAACCTAGAATATGACATTTTCAGTTGTTTGACACTTTGTTATGTATATAATTCCACATGTGTTAATTCATAGTTTTGATGCCTTCAGTGTGAATCTACAATTTCCATAGTCATAAAAATAAAGAAAACTCTTTGAATGAGAAGGTGTGTCCAAACTTTTGGTCTGTACTGTACATAATAAAAAAATAAAATAGCCAGCTATAATCAAAACCATATAGAATAAAATTATTATGGCACAAGGGTATAACTTAGTCCAGGCAAACAGGTAGTATGTGTAAATTCTGCAGCCATTACTCAATAAATCTTGGCTCAGGATCTTCAAAAGAGTTCCAAGTCGGGGCCTGGACTACATTGGTCTGTATAAAATTGTCAGTTGATTCTCCCTTGGTTACTCTCTCCTTTATGCACTTTATATATTTGTCTAGTGAGATTTTTTTTTCTTGCTGTTAGTTTGGGATTATCTGCAACTATTTGTAGTCCGTGTTTTGTCCTGTGTCTATATAAGCCACCTATACATGTATTTTATTATATTTGGTAATTGTACAATAAACTTTTTTTCTATTATCAATTGCTGTGTAGTGTATTTTTAGGGGTTATCTCCAACAAATTACTTCACGCTCAATATACCATTACTTCAGAAGAAAAACAGCAGGCTCTAGAATCCAAGATATGCTCTCTCCTACAAAAATAGGTCTTAATCCCAGTTCCAAGAGATCAGGAGGGAACGGGGTTTTATTCTCCCATCTTTCCCATCCAAACACCAAACAAATCTTTTAGATTAATAATAAACCTAAAAAAGTTGAGCAAAACATATCTTACAAGAAGTTCAAAATGTATAAAATAAAATGATAAAAAGCGACAGTAAGGCCCCTTTCACAAGGGCGATAATTCCGCGCGGGTGCAATGCGTGAGGTGAATGCATTGCACCCGCACTGAATCAGGACCCATTCACTCCAATGGGGCTGTGCACATGAGCGGTGATTTTCATGCATCACTTGTGCATTGCGTGAAAATTGCAGCAAGCTCTATATTGTTCATTTTTCACGCAACGCAGGCACCATAGAAGTGAATGGGGCTTGTGAAAATGGCAAGCATCCGCAAGCAAGTGCGGATGTGGTGCGATTTTCACCCATGGATACTAGAAGACGATCGCGACCCGATCTTTATTATCTTAATATAGAATGCAAAGTAAGTTAGTGATGGAGGGGTTAAAAAATTAATAATTAAACTCACCTCATCCACTTGTTTGCGCAGCCTGGCTTGTCTTCTTTCTTCTTCTTTGAGGACCTGGGATGAAAAGGACCTTTGGTGACGTCACTGCGCTCATCACATAGTCCATCACCATGTTATAAGGGAAAATTATAAAATCTACACAACACCTAACCCAAACCCGAACTTCTGTGAAGAAGTTCGGTTCTGGGTACCAAACATGCCGATTTTTCTCACGCGCATGCAAAACGCATTAACACACTTGGCACTCGCGTGGAAACATTTTGCATTTTCCCGCAACGCACCCTCATCTTGTCCTGCCCTCACACGTGAAAGAGGCCTAAATCTCTTGACTCGCGATTGCTACATGGTAACTATGGATCTCTCCGACACATATTACTATGTTCCCATACACAGTATCAAAAATATCTCAGGATTGCGTTTTTTTTTTTGTAAGGGCAAAAATATCACTTCCAGTTTCAGGCCCTTCCCTTCGGGTTGTCGTCAGCCCCCAGGGTCTTTTAAAAAATGATGGCAGAAGTAACGTGCTCTTTTCATCTCCAGAGAATACTAATCGTTCCATATTTGGACGACTTTCTGGTGGCAGCTCCGTCCCTCCAAGATCTCCAAGCTCATTTACGGGTTGTGAAAGAAAAAAATACTGGAACTAGGCTGGTTGATAAACGAAGAGAAGTCAGACCTAGTTCCCAGTCAACTAAAGGTATTTTTGGGAGTCATGCTAGATTCCCACAATCTTATGTCCTTCCTCCCGCAAGAAAAGCAAACCTCTCTCTCATAAGGTGGCGCTATTCTGCAAATCCAGAATAGTGTCCATCAGAGATATCATGACTCTGTTAGGCCATTTAACTTCCGCAATCCCTGCAGTCATACAAGGATACTACAGATGTTGCTTCTAAAGTCCTGGGATGGAAATCAGGACACTTTAGACAAAAGAATAAAAGTCCCTCTAAGAGTAAAACAGTCTCTCCTTTGGTGGAGAATAAAGAAAAATCTTCAAAAAGGTGTGTTCTGGTGACATACAAATCAGATAGTTATTACAACTGACACCAGCAGTCGAGGTTGGGGAGGCCACACCCAAAATCAAGCAGTAGAGGGTTTTAGAGTAAAAAAAAAAATGGCAGCAATATCTTCAAATTTGAAAGAACTTGTGGCGGTATATAAAGTACTACTTTCTCTACAGTTAACCGTAAGATTTCAATATGTTAAAGCTCTGTCCAACAATGCCACTGCTGTGCCTTATCTAAACCGGCAAGGGGGTACTAAAAGCAAGGCACTGCAAGATCTTTCAAGAATAATTTTTTTGCTGGGCCGAAAAGAACCTAAAAACCCTGACAGCAGTTCATCTATGAGGCAAGGAAAACACAGTAGCAGACTAAAAGGAATAAGCAGGTGGCTCACTCTGATTTATCACGATAGGTGCACAGGTTCAAAGAAACACCCCTAGTTCTGCTTGGTATAAGTATATTGTGGATAGAACCGGCACTCAGAACAATGAGAATTCACATGGAGTTAAAAATAAAAATGTTTATTAAACAGTATACCCTATGTGCACAAGGTTAAAATTTATATAAAAACACATATATAAAATATATCAAGGAAAGAAATATGTCAATGGCACAAAATCACACACAACCCATGTATTTGACTGTGACACAGAAGGCTGCATCCGTATCTTCCCAGTTGAGTATGACTAGTTGAATCACAGCTGTCTGTGGCAGAGAAAACCAAGGTTGACCATATAGCTACGTTCTAGATATATTTGATTGCATACAGATTTCATAAATTCTTAGGTGCCTACAAATAGGATATCATATGCCACCTCATAGGACGCAAGATATAGATAATTCGGATGTGGTCTGTAATTTTACTTCACACGGTATATGAATTGTCCATCCGCTATAGTCGTCTCAGGGGTCTGAGTACGCGATATGTGAAAGTTAGACTATCCAGCAAGTCTATTGTGACCGCACTTGTGTCGCCTTTCTTTCAGCGATGCGGTGCTATTCCACTTTATATTATATGTTTACTCACTGTGTCCTATGTAGGCTCACTACGTTCATTCGGCGGGAGGATTACTGCCGTGGCGTCCCACGCTTCAACCTTTCTCCGCTGTAGTTGTATCAAATCAGTTTTTTGCTGGGATCTCGTCTCTACTCTCGCGAGAGCCCTATGTCGGATATTTCACTTCCGTGAGTCCTACACCGATTTTGTCTTGCGTGAGTAAAAAAATATAGATGGATTTTTCGTCCTTCAGTACATGGCCATGCACCGCTGAGATGGTTGTTTCACAGGTGGTACGCCCAAACGCATTTCGAGATATCTTATCTCTTCCTCAGTGGGTAACCTGTGAGCTGTGGTCTCTCATTTTTTATGTTCTCCTCTTAATTGGCTAATTGATTTCACCTATTCCGAGGATTATGTTGTGGAGAATAGACCTTCCTCTCCGTTGATCTTTTGTTTTTACCATGCAACATCGTATTGTTTTTTCATCATTATCCTCATTCAGTTGCAAGCTTGCAATATATTTGTAGCAATATCAAGTGTCTCTGCATATATGTATATAAGCCATATAGACGAATAAAACAAATATATATAAAAAATATATAGAAAATACATTTCTTTGTTATAATTTAAAATGCTCTAAAGACAGTGTTGCCGAGTAGTTAATATCTTACAGTATAGGGAATTACTTCTATTTATAACGTATTTGTATGTCAACATTGCCTAGCTCTAGTGTTGAGATTTTATATTTTCAAAAATGTGTTTTGTTTGAAAATATTCGAAGAATGATGATGGTCATTGTTTTTCACCCATCTCTCTTTCCTATGAGCGTGGTCTTCTATGGGTGATATATTTCGACACTAGTCCATCATTATTCTTCAATTTCAATGTTGTTTGTATCAACGTTTATCCTGCAGTTTATTTTTACTCTCTCTGTTTCTCTTATTTTTTATTATTTTTTCCAGAATAAGAAAAACAGAGAGAGAAACCTTCTTTCAGCCGAACACTCACAAAAACACAAATAAGGAATGCAAATTAAGGTTAATTTTACCCTATAGTTCACTATCTAAACAGATACGTCACATTATAAACCAACACTGGCACTTTTTATTAAGAGACAAGGTTATTGGACCCATGCTGCACACTTCCCCTTTAATCACCTTCACAAAGGCACCAAACTTAGGTTTAAAAATAGCACCCTCGATAATCAATCACAAGAAAAAAGAAGCATCCACACTTCAAAAATGGCTGAATATGAATGGTTTCTATAGATGCGGGAGATGCTTGGGATGTAAGAATTCGACATTCCCGAAAAAGACTAGTAGGGTCCAATCCACTCAAAATGTATTTACTTTGGATATTAAGGGTTGCCTAACATGTGATTCCTCCAGTGTTGTCTACCTTTTCCAGTGCCCATGCCCGAAACAATACATTGGCAGAACCAAGAGACCCCTGAGAGTGAGAATCACGGAACACCTAAACAATATCAGGAAAGGATACGAAAACCACTCTCTATCCAAACATTTTAAAGTGTCACACAACAGTGACCCTAGGGGTTTCTCGTTCGTGGCCCTGGAAAAGGTGGACATACACTGGAGAGGAGGCAATCACATTATGAGAATGTCACGGGCTGAGTCCAGAAGAATCTACGATTTTGGCAGCCATCTCCCCGCAGGGTTAAACTCAGACCTGGAAATCTTTGGTTTTATTTAAAAACATAAAAATATAGGAATATAAAATCATGAGATTTAGAGATAACACTGGAGGAACATATAAAAACAAAATAACAACAAGATTAATCATAAATTTATTTAGAGCAGTAGAGATGGGAGAATAGAGACTCGATATAAAGGTGAGAAAGGAAGTTCCGATCCATATCAGCTATAAAAACAAAAAACGGAAAACAAAAAATTATTTGATCAAATGTAATGTAATGAATCTAAAAAATCCCTCAAGCAGAAGGTAGATAAGACCATCTTATACATAGTCCTGAAAAATGCAATAAAAAAAAAAACGCAAGAGTAAAAATAAACCGCAGGATAAACGTTGATACAAACATTGAAATTGAAGAATAATGATTGACTAGTGTCGAAATATATCACCCATAGAAGACCACGCTCATAGGAAAGAGAGATGGGTGAAAAACAATGACCATCATCATTCTTTGAAAATTTTCAAAAAAAAACACATTTTTGAAAATATAAAATCTCAACACTAGAGCTAGGCAATGTTGACATACAAATACGTTATAAATAGAAGTAATTACCTATACTGTAAGATATTAACTACTCGGCAACACTGTCTTTAGAGCATTTTAAATTATAACAAAGAAATGTCTTCTTTTCTATATATTTTTTATATATATTTATGTTTTATTCGTCTATATGGTTTATATACATATATGCAGACACTTGAGATTGCTACAAATATATTGCAAGCTTGCAACTGAATAAGGATGATGATGAAAAAACAAATACGATGTTGCATGGTAAAAACAAAAGATCAACGGAGAGGAAGGTCTATTCTCCACAACCTAATCCTCGGAATAGGTGAAATCAATTAGCCAATTAAGAGGAGAACATAAAAAACGAGAGACTACAGCTCACAGGTTACCCACTGAGGAAGAGATAAGATATCTCGAAACGCGTCTGGGCGTACCACCTGTGAAACAACCATCTCAGCGGTGCATGGCCATGTACTGAAGGACGAAAAATCCATCTATATTTTTTTACTCACGCAAGACAAAATCGGTGTAGGACTCACGGAAGTGAAATATCTGACACAGGGCTCTCGGGAGAGTAGAGACGAGACCCCAGCAAAAAACGGATTTGATACAACTACAGCGGAGAAAGGTTGAAGCGTGGGACGCCACGGCAAAAATCCTCCCGCGGAATGAACGTAGTGAGCCTACATAGGACACAGTGAGTAAACATATACTATAAAGTGAAATAGCACCGCATCGCTGAAAGAAAGGCGGCACAAGTGCGGTCACA
This sequence comes from Bufo gargarizans, assembly GCF_014858855.1. Taxonomy (NCBI): domain Eukaryota; kingdom Metazoa; phylum Chordata; class Amphibia; order Anura; family Bufonidae; genus Bufo; species Bufo gargarizans. The sequence continues at coordinate 348,488,569 of NC_058080.1, read as the reverse complement.
ATAGACTTGCTGGATAGTCTAACTTTCACATATAGCGTACTCAGACCCCTGAGACGACTATAGCGGATGGACAATTCATATACCGTGTGAAGTACAATTACGGACCACATCCGAATAATCTATATCTTGCGTCCTATGAGGTGGCATATGATATCCTATTTGTAGACACCTAAGAATTATGAAATCTGTATGCAATCAAATATATCTAGAACGTAGCTATATGGTCAACCTTGGTTTGCTCTGCCACAGACAGCTGTGATTCAACTAGTCATACCCAACTGGGAAGATACGGATGCAGCCTTCTGTGTCACAGTCAAATACATGGGCTGTGTGTGATTTTGTGCCATTGACATATTTCTTTCCTTGATATATGTTCTTATTGATATGTTTTATATATGTGTTTTTATATAAATTTTAACCTGGTGCACACAGGGTATACTGTTTAATAAACATTTTAATTTTTAACTCCACGTGAATTCTCATTGTTCTGAGTGCCGGTTCTATCCACAATATACAGTAGTAGACTATCTCAGTGTCACGGTCATATTGTTGCTTGACCGTGACGCAGTTGCCGTGCAGACTCGTTGCTGGTGGCAACGTATAGTTTTTGGTTTGCACGTGCAATTCCCCTTTAAAGGGACACTGACAGGCCCAATAAGTATCCCCCCTGTCCACATTATGAATACAGTTAACTCACGTTTTATAACCTGAACTAATCGCTCTTCTTTCTGCCCAAGGGGCGGGGTTTCAGCTTCTCTTGCGCCCAGCCAGCATCAGCCCAACCACCGTTTTTGAAGCGCCGCGCAGCTCATCAATATTCACTTAGCTGGGCGGCTTCTGCAGTCCCCGACCTTCCGAGATCCGGCGCATGCCCAATAGAGTTGGCTCCTGTACTAATGCATGGGTTCCAGTTGTGGAGGCTTCGGCAGGTAAGTGAGTTGTCTTGTTCTTACCTGCCAATCCTCTTGCTGTGAGTGGTCTCTCCTTTTCCCTTTGTTGCTAGGCCTGTGGAGACGCTGGTTCATCCGTGTCTTGGATGAACCTGGTTGTCTCTGGTCCCCGTCTCCTAACCTCAGGGATTTTAGGGTTCTGAGGTTCCAGCATATGGGCCCTGCTACCTTTTATGGTCAGGCTCATACAGTTAGAAGAACAGGGCCAGGTTTAGGGATGCTTTAGGAGGTGACCTGCTCCCTTATTCCGGTGTACTGGCCTAGCAGCAGGTTTCCCCAACTCCCCACCGTGACACTCAGCAGGAAAAGTCTGAAAGAAGGAGAGTGGTCGCAAGACCCAGAAATGTTCAAACAAATATCAGAAAGGTGGGGAACCCCGATCATAGACCTTTTTGCGGATAGAAAAAACAGGTTGAGAAATTTGTTTCCCTCTCCGTTTGGGATCAGCCTCTAATAATAGACGCTCTGTCAACCCCATGGCCAAAGGGTCTTTACGCTTTCCCGCCTTTCAGTCTAATTCCGAGGGTATTGATGAAGGCAATGGAGGAAAAGGCGCAATTTATACTAATCGCCTCCTTCTAGCCGAAAAAGTCCTGGTTCCTGTTCGATCTGGCAGTGGGGGAATTCTTGTCCCTTCCATCCTATCCGGGTCTACTGCATCAGGGCCCAGTGTTTCATGCAAGAGTATACAAGTTGCACTAACAGTCTGGAGACTGAACAAGTTCTACTAAAACGAATGGGTCTGTCAGAACAGATCATTTCCACTCTTTTTTCCAAGATCTATTCAAGAACATGGCAAACCTTCTTAAGATTTGCGGAGGATAGATGGAATCTCAGTCAAGATCCCGACATTTCCCTTATATTGGATTTTCTTCAGTCTGGTTTAGACAAGGGGGTCAGACCAAGCACCCTTAAAGCAATTAAAAAAAAATAAAGCTGGCAGATTTACCTCTGATAAATAGATTTCTAAAAGGTGCAACAAGAAAATTCCTGTTTGTTCATTGCACTATTCCACCTTGGGATTTGAACCTAAGGCTGGAAGTTCTGATGGATATGCCCTTACTGACTATCCCGCTAAAACTTTTAACGTTAAAAACCACCTTTTTATTGGCAATTACATCAGCCAGAAGGGTGGGGGAGATACAAACGTTTTCCTGTAAGGCACCTTACCTCACGGTGTTGGAGGACAGTATTGTTCTCGGACATACCCCTATGTTTCTAAGGTGGTTTCCAAATGTAATCGTCAGCAGGAGGTATCCCTTCCATCTTTTTGCCCAAATCCATATTCAAAAATAGAGGAAAAGTATCATAACAAGGACGTAAGACGGTGTATATTAACCTACCTGGAGGTCTCCAAAGGGTTCAGGAGCTCAGATCACCTTCTTCTTCAATATCAAGGTCAGCATAAAGAATCAGCAGCAAGCAAGAGTACCATCACACGGTGCATCAGAAATACCATCAAAGTCTGCTATCTTCACAAAAACTTGATTCCCACTATGGGGATTAAAGCTCACTCCACCAGGGCTGTGTCGGCCTCAATGGCAGAAAATGCATCTGCGTCGGAGGAACAGATATGCAGAGCAGCCACATGGGCAAACCCAAATACTTTTTTCAGACACTAAGTTGGATGTACTCCATAACTATGATTTATCTTTTGGCAGAAAAGTATTATCTGCAGTACCAATAGAGAAGCACTTTTAAATGGATTCACAGTGGTGAGTGCCGCCCTATTTATTTATTTTTGTTTTGGATATTTCTCGCTTGTGGCGGGCTGGAGCACCGCAACACTGTATGTTGAACGAAAAGGTGCAGTGGATATCTGGTGCCACGGTGTGTGTGAATAAAAGGAGCTGGTCAGCTGTGCCCCATATTTCTCTTATCATTGAATCATCTGCGTTAGTACCACCCTAAAATATTTTTTTCTCTGTTACTCCTCCTGAGAGTGCCGTTGTGGAGGTGCCGGGGAAAACAGTTAATTACTCTTACCATTAATTGGATTTTTCAATATCCTCCATAACGGCACTGGAGTTTCCCAACCCTTATTTCCTGTAAACTATGTTGTGTTATATTGTTAAATATTCAATACACTTCTTGCTCTACTAACTAATCCTATCTCATTAACTGAAGCAGGTAAAGGGAGGGGGCCTTTTAAACTTGAGCTTCTACGTTGTTTCCTGTCCTGGGGGAGGCGTGGACACCCTCCTGAGAGCGCCATTGTGGAGGCTATTGGAAAATACAATTACCAGTAAGAGTAATTAACCCTTTTGATGTCTGAACTGCCTTCACAAATTTATTATTTAGCCATTTTTTTTTTACATATAAAAATGCCAGAAAAATCACGTTGTTGTAGTTGTTGTGGTGCATTTTTGAACACATTGTGTCTTACCACTGCTGGTTTGCTCATGGCATTTTTCTCCTATAGAAAAGGTAATGCCTGTGTTTGCTGCGTTTCATACTTCTCATAGACTTTCAGCTAACATCTGAGGATTGCAATTTTACCGCCAACAGCCAACGTTTGCACCAGATCTCATAAACAGAGATATGCAATATTAGAGAGGTAACTGGTTGTCCAAGTGTTTAATACTGATGACCTATCCTGAGAATAGATCAGTCTGTTTGAAAAAGGCGGTGGAGCTCTGGTAAGTGCAATGGCCTCCTCTGATTACCCAGCACAGTGCCACCTATCGCATAGTGGCTGTTTTTGGTATTGCAGCTCAGCCCTATTCACTTGAATGAGACAGAGCTGCACCTAGGCGATGTGGCCGATGAACGTGACATCACTGACCTAGGAAGAGGCCACAGCGCTGTGGTCTCTTGAAAAAGCTGATGGGCAGGGGTGCTGGGAGTCAGACCCCCACGGTCAGTTACTGATGATTTATCCTGAGGATAGATCATCAGTATTAAACACTCATGCAACCCTTTTGCTGTCGATCAGGTGAAAAGTCCAAGTCCTGATGACCAGGTTCTTGCGAACATCCCTGGCGAGTTTCCCATTGCGGGAAGGAGAGGAACAAAATGCTATTTACACTGTAACTTGGGGAGGCATATATTAGAGAGATTTTTCAAGATTTATAAAAATTATTAAATAAAACATTCACCTTTAAAACATCCAGTGCCGCAGCTTCAATGTCTATCACTGATCCCCATTGGACCTGTATTGATGATGTCACGTTCATTAGTGCCATGACCAACAGCCAATCACTGGCCTCAGCAGGTTTTTCAACGCTGGTGATGGGCTATTGCGCCCTGTGACGATGAACAGGTGTAGCAGCGCAGGTCATTTCAAAAGTAATGTCACCTCATGCAAGCAGGGCCGGCGCCACCAGTAAGGCGAATTAGGCAGTCGCCTAGGGCGCCATTTAGCAGGGGGCGCCCGTTGCGGTTTAAAAATAAAATAAAAAAGTTGATTATATAAGTTTGGGCGGCCGGCCGGCGGCGCCCCTCATGCTGCGCCGCCTGAGCGGCTGAGGCTGAGCGCTTGTCGCTCTAAAGAATCCTGCCTGCTGTGTCTGCTCCTCTGTGCTGCTGTTAATGTAGCGTGGCCGAGCTCTGTTCGGTCCGCGGTACAGGAGCTTTTGTTTCCTGTACCCGGCCGGACTGACAGGAAGTGCTCACTTAGTGTGCACTTCCTGTCAGTCCGGCCGGGTACAGGAAACAAATGCTCCTGTACCGCGGACCGAACAGAGCTCGGCCACGCTACACTAGAGGTGGGGGGGGGGGGGTAGAATGAGAGTGACAGGGGGGTGGAATAATGAGAGTGACAAAGGGGGGGGGGGGTGGAATAATGAGAGTGACAAGGGGGGGGGTGGAATAATGAGAGTGACAAGGGGGGGGGGGGTGGAATAATGAGAGTGACAAAGGGGGGGTGGAATAATGAGAGTGAAAAGGGGGGGGTGATAATGAGAGTGAAAAGGGAGGGGGGAATAATGAGAGTAAAAAGGGAGGGGGGATTAATGAGAGTGACAAGGTAGGGGGGGAATAATGAGAGTGACAAGGGAGGGGGGGGAAATAATGAGAGTGACAAGGGAGGGGGTGGAATAATGAGAGTGACAAGGGAGGGGGTGGAATAATGAGAGTGACAAGGGAGGGGAGAATAATGAGAGTGACAAGGGAGGGGGGATAATGAGAGTGACAATGGAGGGGGGATAATGAGAGTGCCAAGGGAGGGGGGATAATGAGAGTGACAAGGGAGGGGGGATAATGAGAGTGACAAGGGAGTGGGGAAATAATGAGAGTGACAAGGGAGGGGGGATAATGAGAGTGACAAGGGAGGGGGGAAATAATGAGAGTGACAAGGGAGGGGGGGAATAATGAGAGTGACAAGGGAGGAGGGGGGGAATAATGAGAGTGACAAGGGAGGGGAGAATAATGAGAGTGACAAGGGAGGGGAGAATAATGAGAGTGACAAGGGAGGAGGGGGGGAATAATGAGAGTGACAAGGGAGTGGGGAAATAATGAGAGTGACAAGGGAGGAGGGGGGGAATAATGAGAGTGACAAGGGAGGGGAGAATAATGAGAGTGACAAGGGAGGGGAGAATAATGAGAGTGACAAGGGAGGGGAGAATAATGAGAGTGACAAGGGAGGGGGGAAATAATGAGAGTGACAAGGGAGGGGGGAAATAATGAGAGTGACAAGGGAGGGGGGGAATAATGAGTGACAAGGGAGGAGGGGGGGAATAATGAGTGACAAGGGAGGAGGGGGGGAATAATGAGAGTGACAAGGGAGGAGGGGGGGAATAATGAGAGTGACAAGGGAGGGGAGAATAATGAGTGACAAGGGATGGGAGAATAATGAGAGTGACAAGGGAGGAGGGGGGGAATAATGAGAGTGACAAGGGAGGAGGGGGGGAATAATGAGAGTGACAAGGGAGGAGGGGGGGAATAATTAGAGTGACAAGGGAGGAGGGGGGGAATAATGAGAGTGACAAGGGAGGGGAGAATAATGAGAGTGACAAGGGAGGGGAGAATAATGAGAGTGACAAGGGAGGGGAGAATAATGAGAGTGACAAGGGAGGGGGGGAATAATGAGAGTGACAAGGGAGGAGGGGGGGAATAATGAGAGTGACAAGGGAGGAGGGGGGGAATAATGAGAGTGACAAGGGAGGAGGGGGGGAATAATGAGAGTGACAAGGGAGGAGGGGGGGGAATAATGAGAGTGACAAGGGAGGGGGGGGGAGAATAATGAGAGTGACAAAGGAGGGGGGGGGGAGAGTGACAAGGGAGTCCCCAGAGCCAGACCAAGAGCCAGAGACCAGATCATCTTATTGTCCTGGTGGTAAGTAGACAATGCAATGTGTTTATTATGTAATTGTTTAGTTATTAATACTACATTGGAAACAAATTTTTAGGGTCCATTCACACATCCGTGTGTGTTTTGCAGATCCACAAAACACGGACAGCGGCAATGTGCGTTCCGCATTTTGCGGACCGCACAATTCCGGCACTAAGAATATGCCTATTCTTGTCTGCTATTGCAGACAAGAATAGGACATGTTCTATTTTTTTCAGGATCGGAATTGCGGACCCATAGAAATGTATGGGTCTGCAATTCCGTTCCGCAAAAAGAGACAGCTACAAGAAGCTGGATTAACCCTAAGGAAACATAGCAGTTCTTTTAATTTAAAAGCTGAGAAAGGGGTGGAACATGATATGGGCAGATCATCTGATAAGGCGGGGGGAGAGGGGGCGGCAATTTTTATCTTGCCTAGGGCGGCAAAAATCCTTGCACCGGCCCTGCATGCAAGCTTTATTAAATACAGTAATAAATGTATGAAACACCTGCTGTTGACTCCAGATCAGTAATTTGTATGTTGATTCTCACCCCCTCTCCAAAACTATGCCTGCAAAATCAACCATGGAATACATTGGGAGGATTTCTGAGTGTGCATATTGGAGAGGACTGGTACCTCTCCAATATGCTTTTATTAAAGTTTTCCATGTAAGAGTACACAAACAAAGGAACCTAGAGCTCTTATAGGCACACAGGCCAAATGAGCAAACTGAAATTGAATATGCAATTGACAGTACACAGCTGATGTAATCAAATTCCATATCATGTAATACTTAAAAATCAAAAGACTTAAAATTGAACAACTAAGACTACTTTTACACTAGCACAGACCTCGGGTGAACAGCCTGTTGGATCCGTCCTGCCGCTAGTGACTGTATGCCCCTGGACTGCCACTCTGTCCTCATTGACTATAATGGGGGCGGAGGCACGGCAAGAGGCTGCCGGAGTAAATGTCGGACATGTCATTTTATTCTGGCAGTGTGAAAGTAGCCTTAAGCCTTCATTAATATACAACAGCTAATTAACTCACCCTATCAATCGAGACTATAAAACTTGCTATCATAGAACACAAAGCCTGTGAAGTGCAATGTTAATATTAAAAATGAAAAAGGGGGGGGGGGGAGAGAGTAAGGGAGCCTATGGAAGCAAGAGGAAAAGGGTAAGACAGAAAGGAAGCAGTTAAGAGGAAGGAGCTCATCCAGCTCCAGAAGATCCCAAGTAGAGTTCAAAGGAAAGGATCTATTTAGACTGATTAAGTTCCCTAAGCCAGGTAGAAAAGTCTGGTACGGCCTTGAATCTAGTCCAGAGGTCCCACAGGCACCTCAGCCCTGTCTGTGTTTTCATCAGTTAGAGTCTCCATTCTCTCCAAAATGTCTACCTCTGTCAACCATTCTTTGATGGGGGGGGGGGGGGGGGGTCGGAGACCTCCAATGTCTGGGGAGGACTGTGCATGCAGCAGAGAGAAAATAATGCAGTACTTCTTGTTTGATGACTGATACAGGGCCTGGTAGGAGAGAAAGGAGAGCCATCTGTGGAGTTGGTGTTAAATGTGTGCCTGTTACTTGTTGGTAAAGTTTAAAGATATGTTGCCAGAAAGGTTGAATAAGGGGGCAGGACCACCAAATATGAATCATGTTCCCTACCTCTGAGTTACCATCTGGTCAGAATCTTGTAGTCCTTCTCCTGGGCAGCACAGGCTATGGACATCTTGTGAGAGAGTAAGAAAATCTTTGCCCAGTCTGAATCTGTGAGAGTCATGCCAACTTCTGATTCCCAAGCTGTGTCTCGCTCGCCGCCCTGTTCAATAACATACCATATAGAAGAGATATCAAGTGGACCTGCTGGACAGCTTGTAACAGAAGTCCTTCAAAAACAGAGAGAGATTTAGGAACAAGTCCCTGCGGGAAGAGTGAGTGTAAGTATTGGCGAATTCATGCATATTCCAGCCAAGACACAACTCTTCCCTGGCAGGCCCCCTGCAAGGAGGAGCAAGAGGGCAGATGGGAGTTCTCGTCATGATTTGGTAGCAATATGGGGAGGCAGAGGCAGCCGGGTAAAAATCAGGATTTCCAAAAAGTGGGCTTAGGGGTCCTGGGCAATGTGATAAACCATACCTAACCATAGATCTGTCCCAAAGGAGAGTCAGATGAGTGAGTATTCAAAACTTCTTAAGGTGGTCCTACTATTCGGCAAGATCCAGGGTAAGGAAGTCGGTGGAATTGGGGATATGTCCTCTTCTACTTGAATCCATTGCTTGTGGGATTTATTATGGAACCAGTCCAAAATTCTCTGGAGTAGGCAGGCCTGATGATACAGTTGTGGCCAAAAGTTTTGAGAATTACATAAATATTGGAAAAGTTGCTGCTTAAGGTTTTATAATAGCAATTTGCATATACTCCAGAATGTTATGAAGAGTGATCAGATGAATTGCATAGTCCTTCTTTGCCATGAAAATTAACTTAATCCCCAAAAAACCTTTCCACTGCATTTCATTGCTGTCATTAAAGGACCTGCTGAGATCATTTCAGTAATCGTCTTGTTAACTCAGGTGAGAATGTTGACGAGCACAAGGCTGGAGATCATTATGTCAAGCTGATTGGGTTAAAATGGCAGACTTGACCTGTTAAAAGGAGGGTGATGCTTGAAATCATTGTTCTTCCATTGTTAACCATGGTGACCTGCAAAGAAACGCGTGCAGCCATCATTGTGTTGCATAAAAATGGCTTCACAGGCAAGGATATTGTGGCTACTAAGATTGCACCTCAATCAACAATTTATAGGATCATCAAGAACTTCAAGGAAAGAGGTTCAATTCTTGTTAAGAAGGCTTCAGGGCGTCCAAGAAAGTCCAGCAAGCGCCAGGATTGTCTCCTAAAGAGGATTCAGCTGCGGGATTGGAGTGCCACCAGTGCAAAGCTTGCTCAGGAATGGCAGCAGGCAGGTGTGAGCGCATCATTTGGAAGATGGCCTGGTGTCAAGAAGGGCAGCAAAGAAGCCACTTCTGTCCAAAAAAAAACATCAGGGACAGATTGATCTTCTGCAGAAAATATGGTGAATGGACTGCTGAGGACTGGGGCAAAGTCATATTCTCCGATGAAGCCTCTTACCGATTGTTTAGGGTATCAGGAAAAAGGCTTGTCCGGAGAAGAAAAGGTTAGCGCTACCATCAGTCTTGTCATGCCAACAGTAAAGCATCCTGAGACCATTTATGTGTGGGGTTGCTTCTCATCCAAGGGAGTGGGCTCACTCACAATTTTGCCCAAAAACACAACCATGAATAAAGAATGGTACCAAAACACCCTCCAACAGCAACTTCTTCCAACAATCCAACAACAGTTTGGTGAAGAACAATGCATTTTCCAGCATGATTGAGCACCGTGCCATAAGGCAAAAGTGATAACTAAGTGGCTCGGGGACCAAAACGTGGACATTTTGGGTCCATGGCCTGGAAACTCCCCAGATCTTAATCCCATTGAGAACTTGTGGTCAATCCTCAAGAGGCAGATGGACAAACAAAAACCCACTAATTCTGACAAACTCCAAGAAGTGATTATGAAAGAATGGGTTTCTATCAGTCAGGAATTGGCCCAGAAGTTGATTGACAGCATTCCCAGTCGAATTGCAGAGGTCCTGAAAAAGAAGGGCCAACACTGCAAATACTGACTCTTTGCATAAATGTCATGTAATTGTCGATAAAAGCCTTTGAAACGTATGAAGTGCGTGTAATTATATTTCACTACATCACAGAAACATCTGAAACAAAGATTTAAAAGCAGTTTAGCAGCAAACTTTATGAAAACTAATATTTGTGTCATTCTCAAAACTTTTGGCCACGACTGTATAGATCGAAGTCTTGGAGTCCAGCTCCCCCTCCAGTTTGCTCCTAATTAGAGTGGCATGTCATATACAAGGTCTAAGGGAACCCCATATAAATGTCACGGAAGAAACTCCTAGGGGGGGGGGGTAGGATTGGGTTCCTTTGAAATAAATACAAGAGTCGCGTCAAGACATCCATTTTAACCGCATTCATGCGACCAAACCAGGACAACTGAAGAGGTCCTGTATCGTTTTTTGAAGTAAGGGTGTATAATTGAGTGAGAACAGGGAAGGCAAGTCAAAGGGAATATAAGGCCCCAGATATTTGATTGATTGGGTCTGCCATCGAAATGAAAAAGACTATCAGGCAGGGTAAGATTAAGTGCTTCAGTTTTAGAGTAGTTAACCTTTAAATTACTAACTTGGGGATAGCGCTCAAGCTACTTGAACAAGACAGAGAAGGACAACCTCGGATTGGTGATATATAGGAGAAGATCATCTGCATAAAGGGCAAGTTTATAATGTTGGGATCCCAAATGTATGCCTGTGATATCTGCAGATCTGTGTAAGGCAATTACCAAGTGCTCCATGGCTATGACATAGGGCAAGGGAGAGAGTGGGCATCCTTGTGTAGTGCCATTGGCTATTAAGGGGGAAGAGAGAACATAGTTCACTCAGACTCGAGCAGTTGGTTTGTGATAATTTTGCCAAAATTCTACCTAACAGCCTAGAGGCCAGCCCCAATTGCGTTAGTGCAGAACGCAAAAAGGTCCAGTGTACTCAGTCGAAGGCTTTTTCAGCATCGACAGAGACTAGACATGCAGGGAGTTTGTGTTTCTTAATATGGAAGATCAGAAGTAATGTTTTTGGTGTTATTGTCTCTCGCCTCTCTATGACCAACAAATCCCACCTGATCAGTGTGAATGACTCTAGGGGGAATCAGAGAGATACTGTTGGCATTAAATAGGACCTTTCATGGGTCCAAAGAATATTAACTTAGTAGCAGGCTGCATAGAGCGGCGCCCAGGGATCTAAGTGCACCTTAGATCCGTTCGTCCGCTGTGGCCCCCGGTAATTTCTCAACATTCGGTGCAATTAGGAGGAGACGCCAGTGTCTCTCCTTCTCCCTGACAGCAGTGCTATTCAATCACAGCTCAGAGCCAGGAAGTTTTTTTTTTTTCTCCCTGGCTGAGCAGGCACCTTGGCTAAATGCCCGTGATCCCCCCCCCCCCCATGTCGGCAAACCGCAGGTCAATTCAGACCTGCAGATTGCGACGGCAGGCGGTGACATCGGGTCCCCATGAAACAATCGCCCAAAAATAAAAAAAAATATGGTTCAGAATATGGAGACACTAAAACACCATTTATTTTTGTTTTAAAAAGCTGTTATTGTGTAAAACCTACATTTAAAAAAAGTATACATATTAGGTATCGCCATGTCCATATCGACCGACTCGTTTTTTTATTAAAAACTGTGCTAAATAAACAATTTTTTGTCACCTTACATCACAAAAATAGTGCCAATAAAACAGTCATCTCATCCCGCAAAAATCATACCCTACCCAAGGTAATCGCCCAAAAACTGAAAAGATTATGGCTCTCAGACTAAGGAAACACTAAAACATGATTATTTTTATTTTTTGCTTAAAAAATGAAATCATTGTGTAAAACTTACATAAATAAAAAAAATATATACATATTGGGTATCGCCGCATCCGTGAAAACCTGGTCTATAAAAATACCACATGATCTAACCTGTCAGATGAATGTTGTAAATAACGAAAAATAAAAACGAAGCCAAAACAGCTATTTCTTGTTATCTTGCCTCACAAAAAGTGTAATATAGAGCAACCAAAAATCATATGTACCCTAAACTAGTACCAACAAAACTTCCACCCTATCCTGTAGTTTCTAAAATGGGGTCACTTTTTTGGAGTTTCTACTCTAGGGGTGCATCAGGGGTGCTTCAAATGGGACATGGTGTAAAAAAAAAAAACAGTCCAGCAAAATCTGCCTTTACAAAAACCGTATGGCATTCCTTTCCTTCTGCGCCCTGCTTTGTGCCCGTACAGCAGTTTACGACCACATATGGGGTGTTTCTGTAAACTAAAGAATCAGGGCCATAAACATTGAGTTTTGTTTGGGTGTTAATCCTTGCTTTGTTACTGGAAAAAATGGATTAAAATGGGAAATTTGCCAAAAAATTTAAATTCTGAAATGTCATCTCCATTTGCCAATAACTCTTATGGAACACCTAAAGGGTTAACAACGTTTGTAAAATCAGTTTTGAATACCTTGAGGGGTGTAGTTTCTTAGATGGGGTCACTTTTATGGAGTTTATACTCTAGGGGTGCATGAGGGGGGCTTCAAATGGGACATGGTGTAAAAAAAAAAAAAAAAACAGTCCACCAAAATCTGCCTTCCAAAAACCGTATGGCATTCCTTTCCTTCTGCGCCCTGCCGTGTGCCCGTACAGTAGTTTACGACCAGATATGGGGTGTTTCTGTAAACTACAGAATCAGGGCCATAAATATTGAGTTTTCTTTGGCTTTTAACCCTTGCTTTGTAAAAGTAAAAAAAAAAAATTAAAATGGAAAATCTGCCAAAAAAGTGATTTTTAAATTGTATCTCTATTTTCCATTAATTCTTGTGGAACACCTAAAGGGTTAACAAAGTTCGTAAAATCAGTTTTGAATACCTTGAGGGGTGCAGTTTCTAGAATGGGGTCATTTTTGGGTGGTTTCTATTATGTAAGCCTCGCAAAGTGACTTCAGACCTGAACTGGTCCCTAAAAATTGGGTTTTTGAAAATTTATGAAAAATTTTAAGATTTGCTTCTAAACTTCTAAGCCTTGTAACATCCCCAAAAAATAAAATATCATTCCCCAAATGATCCAAACATGAAGTAGACATATGGGGAATGTAAAGTAATAACTATTTTTGGAGGTATTACTATGTATTATAGAAGTAGAGAAATTGAAACTTGGAAATTTTGCAATGTTTTGCAAATTTTTGCTAAATTTGGTATTTTTTTTATAAATATATTTTTTTTTACTTCATTTTACCAGTGTCATGAAGTACAATATGTGACGAAAAAACTGTCTCAGAATGGCCTGGATAAGTCAAAGTGTTTTAAAGTTATCACCACTTAAAGTGACACTGGTCAGATTTGCAAAAAATGGCCTGGTCCTTTAAGGTGAAATAAAGCTGTGTTCTTAAGGAGTTAAGCTTGGCAAATAACTTCATGTCAGTGTTAATAAGGGAAATGGGTTTAAAATATCTACAAACTGAGGCATCCGTCCCTGGCTTAGGCAAGACCGAGTTGTTAGCTGAAAGAGTCTGGGCGGTGAATGATGAAGATTCAGAGGGGTCATTGAACACCCTCGTCAAAAATAAGGATAAGTCTTCCAAGAAGACCTTGTAAAAATAGATTTGGGAACCTATATTGGCCCGGGCTCTTCCCACTGGTGGCGGCCCTAATGGCAGTTCTGTCTCAGAGAAGTCTGCTTCTAAAGCAGAGGTTTCCTCAGCGGACAAAGTGGGGAGCACAGTATCTGCTATATAAGAGTCTACCCTAGCTTGGAAATCATGAGAGGACATGTCTGCAACAGGGCCCCTCAGTTTGTACAATTGGGCATAATAGTCTTTAAAAGTGTCTGAAATATCCTCTGGTGTATGCTGAACAGATCCATCTGGGGGATTGATTTTTAGCTATGAAAGTATTAGGTGGACGAGGGTGTAAGAACTTCACCAGGGCACTACCACTTTTGTTAGAGAACTCATAAAAATAATGCTTGGTGTGTTCTCTGGGTCTAGCATAAGCCTGATCTAGGAGATTTTTAAGAGTATTCCTCGCCTCCCACAGCAAAGTGAGAACTGTAGGATCCCTACAGAGTTTGTGGGCCTGCTACAGTTCTTGAATAAGAGCCAGGAGCTTACTTATTGTGGCGGATGTTTCTTTTTTTTAATCTGGAGCCCTGCTGAATGAGAACCCCTCTAATAGCACATTTGAGTGCCTCCCACCGGATAGGGAGTGGGGTTGGATCATTGGCATGGTGAAGCAGAAAATCTGAGATGGACTGTCGAACAGTTGCAACACTGGCGACATCATTAAGTAAATTAGGATTAAGGGACCATGTCCACTCCCTATGGGGAATGTCAGGAATAACTAGAGACAAAAAGACTGGCGCATGGTCTGACCATATGGTGGGACCAATGGAAGAGCTTGGATGCAAGGACAACAGGTTATGATTGATTAGAAAATAATCAATTCGGCTGTGCATGTTGTGGACAGTGGGGTAGTATGTGTAATCTCGTACCTTTTAGGATAGAGGATCCTCCACACATCCACAAATTTTAAATTATGTTGTTTGTTTTGTATAAGAGCAAGCTGATTTGGTGGAAGAGGAGTCCTGCCAAAGGAAGAGTCCAAAGTCCTAGCCAGAGTTAAATTTACGTTCCCTGCCACAATAGGAGTGAAGCACATGGCCTTGGCCCCGATTAGGGAGATACAAATTGGCAATGGTTAGTACTTTCTCACAGATCCGTAACTTTAAGAACAAATATCTGCCACGCTGGTCTGCCAGCGTTGCAACAACAGAGGCCGGAAGGGATTTGTGCAACCCAGTACTGACTCCCTTGGATTTGGAAATGGGGTTAGTACCGTGGAACAACTGGGTAAACTGTCTATGGCAGAGCCCTGGGATATGGTCAGATCGAAAATGAGTTTCCTGTAATTGAAGGATGTGGACATGTTTCTTATGCATATGTTACAGAATTTGAGATCTTTTCTCAGGAGTGTTGAACCCCCATACATTCATGGAGCTAAGCTGTAAGGTGGACATTGTCACACGAGCAAGTGTTGATCACCCCACAAAAACTGCTTGGGGATTGGGTAGGGGAGCAGTAAGGAGGGGAAGAGAGGGAAGAAGAAGAAAACCCCCCAAAAAACTGAAAAATAGTCCCTGTGCCCTTAACCACTAGGTATGAGGTCTGTATTCATATATGTATAGTGCCTAAAGAGACACCCTAACATGGAACTTGACTGGTACACGCGATAGCTATATACCCTAGACATTCCTCACGCTTGCATAACATGACTATAGCATAATGAGAAAAAGAGAAAGCTCTCAAGCTAATGAGAAATGAGATGAAGAGGAGGAGGAAATAAGAGAGGAAGAAGAGAAGGTATTCATCAGTCGACCCAATCTCGCACAGACGGGAGACCATACTGGGATCTCTACCAGCTTAAGATTTCCCAGATCTAAGAGGTTCAACAGGACGTGAGGCAACATGATGATGCCTAAGATCTTGAAACATATGTGTGAGGGGGGTGCACAAGATTCACATGTGATGGCAGAGCCACCTAGGGTCCTGGTCCTCTTAGTTTGGACAGGGTGGTCCTGGATAGATCCGCTAAGAGTTGGATAGGGGCTCCCTCAAAATCGATGGCCCCCTTAACCCCTTAGAGACCGGGCTCATTTTTACCTTAACCTGTTGCGAACACAGCGTGATGGCTTCCTTAGGCATCGGCGCTGCCTTCCGGTGACGAGCCTGTGAGATCCAGCCCCCTGGATCTCACAGGCCAGAAGCTGTATGAGTAGAAGTATTAGAATGCATTGTAAAGGGGATTAGACCCCCAAAAGTCGAAGTCCCAAAGTGGGACAAAAAATAAAGTGAAAAAAAAGTTGAAAAAATAAAGTTTTACCCCCCAAAAATGTAAAGTTTCAAGTAAAAATAAACAAAAGCGTCATTTTCTGCGAATAAAGTAAAAAAAAAAAAATTGGTGAAAATTAGGGGGAACAAAGTTGACATATTATTTATCGCCGCATCTGTATCAACCGGCTCTATAAACATAAAAAATTAAAACTGTGCTAAATAAACAATTTTTTTTGTCACCTTACATCACTAAAAGTACAACAGCAAGCGATCAAAAAGGCGTATGCCCAACAAAACTAATCTAACCATCACCTCATCCCGCAAAAAATGAGCCCCTACCTAAGACAATCGCCCAAAAAAAGAAAAAAAAAAAAAAAACTATGGCTCAGAATATGGAGACACTAAATCATCATTTTTTTTGTTTTAAAAACGGTGTTATTGTGTAAAACTTAAGTAAATTAATAAAGTATACATATTAGGTATTGCTGCGTCTGTAATAACCTGCTCTATAAAAATATTACATGACCTAACCCCTCAGATGAACACCGTGAAAAAATAAAAGCTGTGTAAAAAAAAGCTATTTTTTGTCACCTTACATCGCAAAAAGTGTAATAGCAAGCGATCAAAACTCAATATTTATGGCCCTGATTCTGTAGTTTACAGAAACACCCCATTTGTGGTCGTAAACTGCTGTACGGGCACACGGCAGGGCGCAGAAGGAAAGGAATGCCATATGGTTTTTGGAAGGAAGATTTTGCTGGACTGGTTTTTTGACACCATATCTCAGTAGAAACTCCAAAAAAGTGACCCCATTTTAGAAACTATGGGATAGGGTGGCAGTTTTGTTGGTACTACGTTAGGGTACATATGATTTTTGGTTGCTCTATATTACACTTTTTGTGACGCAAGGTAACAAGAAATAGCTGTTTTGGCACAGTTTTTTTTTCTGCTAGTTACAACATTCCTCTGACAGGTTAGATCATATGGTATTTTTATAGAGCAGGTTGTCACCGGCGCAACAATACCAAACATGACTACTTTTTTAGGTTGTTTGTTTCAGTTTTACATAACAAAGCATATATTTTTTTAAATGATCCTTTAGTGTCTCCACATTCTGAAAGCCATAGTTTTATTTATTTTTTGGGCGACTGTCTTGTGTAGGGGCTAATTTTTTCAGGATACATAGAAACATAGAAACATAGAATGTGTCGGCAGATAAGAACCATTTGGCCCATCTAGTCTGCCCAATATATCTGAATCCTATGAATAGCCCCGGCCCTATCTTATATGAAGGATGGCCTTATGCCTATCCCATGCATGCTTAAACTCCTTCACTGTATTTGCAGCTACCACTTCTGCAGGAAGGCTATTCCATGCATCCACTACCCTCTCAGTAAAGTAATACTTCCTTATATTACTTTTAAACCTTTGCCCCTCTAATTTAAAACTGTGTCCTCTTGTGGTAGTTTTTCTTCTTTTAAATATGCTCTCCTCCTTTACCGAGTTGATTCCCTTTATGTATTTAAAAGTTTCTATCATATCCCCTCGGTCTCTTCTTTCTTCCAAGCTATACATATTAAGGTCTTTTAACCTTTCCTGGTAAGTTTTATCCTGCAATCCATGGACCAGTTTAGTAGCTCTTCTCTGAACTCTCTCTAGAGTATCTATATCCTTCTGGAGATATGGCCTCCAGTACTGTGCACAATACTCCAAGTGAGGTCTCACCAGTGTTCTGTACAGCGGCATAAGCACTTCACTCTTTCTACTGCTTATACCTCTCCCTATACATCCAAGCATTCTGCTTGCATTTCGTGCTGCTTTATTACATTGTCTTCCCACCTTTAAGTCTTCTGAAATAATTACTCCTAAATCCCTTTCCTCAGATACTGAGGTCAGGACTGTGTCGAATATTCTATATTCTGCCCTTGGGTTTTTACGCCCCAGGTGCATTATCTTGCACTTATCCACATTAAATTTCAGTTGCCAGAGTTCTGACCATTCTTCTAGTTTTCCTAAATCCTTTTCCATTTGGCGTTTCCCTCCAGGAACATCAACCCTGTTACATATCTTTGTGTCATCAGCAAAAAGACAAACCTTACCATCGAGGCCTTTTGCAATATCACTTATGAAGATATTAAACAAAATTGGTCCCAGTACAGATCCCTGTGGAACCCCACTGGTAACATGACCTTGTTTTGAATGTTCTCCATTGACTACAACCCTCTGTTGCCTGTCACTCAGCCACTGCCTAATCCACTCAACAATATGGGAGTCCATGCTCAATGACTGCAGTTTATTGATAAGTCTTCTATGTGGGACAGTGTCAAAAGCCTTACTAAAATCTAGATATGCGATGTCTACTGCACCTCCACAGTCTATTATTTTAGTCACCCAGTCAAAAAAATCTATAAGATTTGTTTGACATGATCTCCCTGAAGTAAACCCATGCTGTTTTTCATCTTGCAATCCATGGGATTTTAGATGTTCCACAATCCTATCCTTTAATAGGGTTTCCATTAATTTGCCTACTATTGATGTCAGACTCACTGGTCTATAGTTGCTCGATTCCTCCCTACTACCTTTCTTGTGAATGGGCACGACATTTGCCAATTTCCAATCTTCCGGGACGACTCCTGTTACTAATGATTGGTTAAATAAATCTGTTAACGGTTTTGCCAGCTCACCACTAAGCTCTTTTAATAATTTTGGGTGTATCTCATCAGGCCCCTGTGATTTATTTGTCTTCACTTTAGACAGCAAACTTAGAACATCTTCCTCTGTAAAGACACATGCATCAAACGATTTATTAGTCATCCTTTCTAGTGGAGGTCCTTCTCCTTCTTTTTCTTTTGTAAAAACTGAACAGAAGTATTCATTAAGGCAGTCGGCTAGCCCTTTATTCTCTTCTACATACCTTCCGTCCTTTGTTTTTAATTTAGTTATTCCTTGTTTTAATTTCCTTTTTTCATTTATATATCTGAAGAATGTCTTATCCCCTTTTTTCATAGACTGAGCTAGTTTTTCTTCTGCCTGCGCTTTAGAAGTTCTTATAACTTGCTTGGCCTCTTTCTGCCTAATCTTGTAGATTTCCTTATCTTCATTGCTCTGGGTTTTTTTATAATTACAAAATGCTAGCTTTTTATTTTTAATGATTTGGGCCACTTCTGCCGAGTACCACAGTGGTCTCTTCCTTTTTTTGCTTTTACTGACAAGTCTAATTGAATTTTCTGTTGCCTTCAATAATGCACCTTTTAAGTAGTCCCATTTCTCCTGGACTCCATGTAATCCGTTCCAGTCTGATAAGGACTCATTTATGACTAATTTCATTTTTGAAAAGTCTGTTTTTCTAAAATCCAAAACCCCCGTTTCTGTGTGGTGGGACTCCTTCACAGTTCTTATACTAAACCACACTGACTGGTGATCACTAGATCCCAAGGTCTCACCTACAATGACATCACATACCGAATCCCCATTTGTGAATATCAAATCCAAAATGGCCTCCCTCCGGGTTGGCTCCTCAACCACTCGTTGTAGGGATAACCCCAGTAGGGAACTTAGAATATCTGTACTCCTGGCAGAACTCGCCATTTTGGCTTTCCAGTTTACATCTGGAAGACCGAAATCTCCCATAATGACAACTTCTCCCTTCATTGTCATCCTAGCTATTTCCTCAACTAGCAGATCATCCAGTTCTTTAACCTGATCAGGTGGTCTATATATCACACCCACACGAGTTACTGCATGATTAGCAAACTGCAACGTAACCCAAACTGACTCCATGTTGGCCTCACCAACTTGTATTAGGTTAGATTTAATGCTATCTTTCACATACAGGGCCACTCCTCCTCCTTTCCTGCCTTCTCTGTCTCTTCTGTATAAAGAGTACCCTGGCATGGCCATGTCCCAGTCATTTCTTTTATTAAACCATGTCTCCGTAACAGCCACTAAATCTACATTCTCAGATGCCATTATTGACCCAAGTTCACCCAGGATGAGATGATGGTTTGATTGGCACTATTTTGGGGTACGTATGACTTTTTGATCGCTTGCTATTACACTTTTTGTAATGTAAGGTAACAAAAAATAGCTTTTTTTACACCGTTTTTATTTTTAGGGGTTAGGTCATGTGATATTTTTATAGAGCAGGTTATTACGGATGCGGGGATAATATGTATTTTTTTTATTTACTTAAGTTTTACAGAAAAACAAAAAAAATGATGTTTTAGTGTCTCCATATTCTGAGCCATAGTTTTTTTTGGGGGGGAGATTGTCTTAGGTAGGTACCAACACAGATGTGTAACGGTCACTGCACTCCACCCTCACCCCTGGCCCTGCCTACTTGCCTCATGAGTCCTGATGACAGGGGACAACTGGACGGCAGTCCCTAACTTAGGATACGTGCGGGAAGAACAGACAAGACAAATAACGGATAGTGAACGGACTGGGTCAAAACCAAGAGGACAACGCAGTACAGAGGGATAAGCAAAGAAAGGTCAGGAGAAGCCGGGGTCATAAATACCAGGAGGGTCGAGAAGTACCAAAGGAGTCCGCAAAGAATAGTCAGGTGGAAGCCGAGGTCAATATACCAGGAAGGATGCGCAGTACAGGAGGAGCAGGCAAAGGATCGTCAGGGAACAGGATCAGTTAAGTACACAGGTATCCAACAACTGCCAGGAAACTAAATTAAACAGGCAACCTGTGGTCAGCAGGCTGCCTGTATTTATAGTGAGGAGTGAGGGTCATGTGACGTGGCCAGCGTCACATGACCTGACAGACCTTCCAGTCGAGCACCGAGTGCTCAAGGCAGACCTAGGAGCCTCCCAGCTAGCAAAGCCACCCTGAGAATGAGGTCAAACACAGATCCTTGCTCCCGAAGCTAAGCAGCAGGTCTGCGACTGATGGGAGACCAAGTGCGCCTTCGGCACACCGTTACAAGATGCCTTCAGCTGCCAAGCGCACACATAACAGGTCAGTCCTTTAATTGTCCAAGTGTATGAGGGGTCCTGAGAGATAGCTGAAGGCCTAGTGAGCATTTTACCGTCAGCTATGGACTTCATTGGGGGGAGAAAACTGGCACTAAAGTGCCTAGGGCAGCATC
Organism: Bufo gargarizans; assembly: GCF_014858855.1. Classification (NCBI taxonomy): domain Eukaryota; kingdom Metazoa; phylum Chordata; class Amphibia; order Anura; family Bufonidae; genus Bufo; species Bufo gargarizans. Next base: position 348,467,758 of record NC_058080.1, on the reverse strand, counting down.
AAATATAAATATGGACCTGGCTCCACAGCAGTAGCAGGATGTAGTGTCACACATGACACTGCTCGTTTGTGTATGAGGAGGAGCGATGCGGCGGGGAATCTGCTGTGCTCCTCCTCCACAGACCAGCAGAGCAATGTGTGACACTACATCCTGCTACTGCTGTGGAGCGCCAGCGGCCGATCCCCCGCCCGCCTCCCCTTGAAAATTCGTTGGCTTCTAGTGGGTTATACCAGGGTGCCAGCATATTGCAGATGTCAGCCGTTTAACCCTTTCCATACCGCGGTCCGTACAGATCGGGGTATGGAAAAGGTTAACTGTCAGGGTCTTTGCATCCCCCCGATGGAGAGGGAGAGAGCCCCCGCCAGCCCCGTCCTCACCCTTCCCCGTCTGCGAAGTTGTGGCAGACGGGGAAGGTTCCCATGGCAACAGAACGCCTGCTCAGGCGTCCTGCTGTCCATGGTGCTGAACAGATCTATGCTAAAAGCATAGAGGGTTCTGTACTGTATTATACAGACATCAGACCCACTGGATCTTCAAGAACCAAGTGGGTCTGGGTCAAAAAAAATTAAAAAAAAGTTAAGATTAAAAAAAAAAACATTTATCACTGAATAAAAATTAAAAAAATAAAATACACTACACATATTAGGTATCGCCGCGTCCGTAACGACCTGATCTATAAAATGGTCATGTTACTTTCCCCGCATGGTAAACGCCATAAAAATTAAAAAATAAAAATGATGAGAAAATTTTGCCTACCTTACTTCCCAAAAAAGGTAATAAAAGTGATCAAAAAAGTTGCATGTACGCCAAAATAGTACCAATCAAACCGTCATCTCATCCCGCAAAAAATTAGACCCTACTCAAGATAGTCGCCCAAAAACTAAAAAAACTATGGCTCTTAGACTATGGAAACACTAAAACATGATTTTTTTTTTGTTTCAAGAATGAAATCATTGTGTAAAACTTACATAAATAAAAATAAAGTATACATATTAGGTATTGCCGCATCCGTATCGACCGGCTCTATAAAAATATCACATGACCTATCCCCTCAGGTGACCACCGTAAAAAAAAAAAATAATAATAATTTAAAAAAAGCAATTTTTTGTCATCTTACGTCACAAAAAGTGTAATAGCAAGCGATCAAGTTATATGCCCCAAAAATAGTGCCAATCAAACCGTCATCTCATTCCGCAAAAAATGAGACCCTACTCAAGATAATCGCCCAAAAACTGAAAAAACTATGGCTCTTAGACTATGGAGACACAAAAATATTTTTTGGGTTATAAAAATGAAGTTATTGTATAAAACTTGTATACATATTAGGTATTGCCGCGTCCGTGACAACCTGCTCTATAAAATTACCACATGATCTAACCTGTCAGATGAATGTTGTAAATAACAAAAAAAAAAAACGTGCCAAAAAAGCCATTTCTTGTTACCTTGCCGCACAAAAAGTGTAATATAGAGCAAACAAAAATCATATGTACGCTAAACTAGTACCAACAATACTGCCACCCTATTCTGTGCTTTCTAAAATGGGGTCACTTTTTGGGAGTTTCTACTCTAGGGGTGCATCAGGGGGGCTTTAAATGGGACATGGTGTCAAAAAACCAGTCCAGCAAAATCTGCCTTCCAAAAACCATATGGCATTCCTTTCCTTCTGCGCCCTGCCGTGTGCCTGTACAGCAGTTTACGACCACATATGGGGTGTTTCTGTAAACTACAGAATCAGGGCCATAAATATTGAGTTTTGTTTGGCTGTTAACCCTTGCTTTGTAACTGGAAAAAAATATATAAAAATGGAAAATCTGCCCAAAAAGTGAAATTTTGAAATTGTATCTCTATTTTCCATTAAATCTTGTGCAACACCTAAAGGGTTAACATAGTTTGTAAAATCAGTTTTGAATACCTTGAGGGGTGTAGTTTCTTAGATGGGGTCACTTTTATTGAGTTTCTACTCTAGGAGTGCATCAGGGGGCTTCAAATGGGACATGGTGTCAAACAAACAGTCCAGCAAAATCTGGCTTCCAAAAACCATACGGCGCACCTTTCACTCTACGCCCCGCTGTGTGGCCGTACAGTAGTTTACGGCCACATATGGGGTGTTTCTGTAAACGGTCAGAGCAATAAAGATACAGTCTTGTTTGGCTGTTAACCCTTGCTTTGTTAGTGGAAAAAATGGGTTAAAATGAAAAATTAGGCAAAAAAATGAAATTCTCAAATTTCATCCCCATTTGCCAATAACTCTTGTGCAACACCTAAAGGGTTAACAAAGTTTGTAAAATCAGTTTTGAATACCTTGAGAGGTGTGTTTATAGAATGGGGTCATTTTTGGGCGGTTTCTATTATGTAAGCCTCGCAAAGTGACTTCAGACCTGTAGTGGTCCCTAAAAATTGGGTTTTTGTAAATGTCTGAAAAATTTCAAGATTTGCTTCTAAACTTCTAAGCCTTGTAACATCCCCAAAAAATAAAATATCATTCCCAAAATAATTCAAACATGAAGTAGACATATGGGGAATGTTAAGTCATCACAGTCTTTGGGGGTATTACTATGTATTACAGAAGTAGAGAAACGGAAACTTTGAAATTTGCAAATTTTTCAAATTTTTGGGTAAAATAGGCATTTTTTATGCAAAAAAATTAACTTTTTTGACCAAATTTTAGCAGTGTCATGAAGTACAATATGTGACGAAAAAACTATCTCAGAATGGCCTGGATAAGTCAAAGCGTTTTAAAGTTATCATCACTTAAAGTGACACTGGTCAGATTTGCAAAAAATGACCTGGTCCTTAAGGTGAAATAAGGCTGTGTCCCTTATTTAAGGGGTTAAGAGTACTGGGTGTGTATAGTTATGCTTTGGCTAGTGTTAGAGGCGTGACCTAGTATGAAAAGAATATATATACATATTGTAAACATATTCACAAGATGTTTTTTATTTACACATATATGTTTACATTTGTATGTGTGGTTTGGGGGGGGGGGGGCAGGTACATCCTTTGCACAGGGGCCCTTTGCTCCCTGTGTCCGCCCCTGTATAAATATATATATACATATAGACATACACTGCAATACAGTAAAAACACTACAATACACCTAAACTACACTAACACGACACAATCCCAATTTCACTGAACAAACTATCTAAGTATCACACTTAAATACACACAGTCGCAGCAGCTCCCACCCACCTGGTTACACACTATCCAAATGGGATAACAAGGGGTTAATTGCTGTGAGGAATATGGATTAATATTTACTGTCAGCCATGTCCTCACACCCCCCATTTGCTGACAGACAGCAGAGGTAGTGATTTCCCTGCTTCAAAGCCCCCAGCCCTGATTGCAATTTGATGCACCTCTTGGCATGACTCAGTGTACATGCAAAATAAGTCTACACCCCCCATGTGCTGACAGATTGCAGAGGTAAGGAACTCCACAGGAGGGCCCTGCTTCAAGGAAAAGTTCACACCTCCATGCACCAGTTTGGAGCCAGCTGAATCTTGCAGGAAACCCCCCCCCCCCCAGCAGGGGGTATCTGCTCTTGCCTGGTTCAATGAGATTTCCTAGACATATTGGCACCTACCTCTCATAAGGAATTATGAATCACCTGGCCATCGCAGACGCAAACCGGATACATATTTGTGTCCCGGTGGCCACGAGGTACGGTCCCATGGTCTTTGTTTACTCGTACCCAGTCGGGGTAGGGAGATACCCATATGTCCCCATAGAAGCCACCTACCGGTACCAGGTTTGGGCTCTACTTGTAGCCGGAACCCAGGCAGGTCCATTAGTCCCAGAACCATCTCCCTGTGACCCTCTGGTCTGGAGCTATGACCCCTAAAGGGTTTTGTGGGTCATTCACAGTCAGCCCAGAAGAGGGGGAGTTGACCCCTCCCTGAGGCAGGGAGGGGATGGGCCAGCTACAGGTTAAAAGCCTGGTGCCAGCAAGTAGGCGGCGTCTTTTCTCTGAAGAGGGGTCACATCCTACACATGTGTTTAGGAGGGACCCAGGAAATAGCAGGAGATCACAGCCCCTCGTGTGGCCTCCGGCTCAGGACATCCCAAGGAACTTTCATCATACTTGGTAACTTACTTTCACACTGCTTAATCCTATTGTACCCATATAATCTGTATCTGTAATCTCAGACCACTGTATATATTGTCTGTGTATATTGTGTCACATCTAGTGTGCTCTTACAGCGATTAAATCTATAATTTAATCTTGTGCTATCTTGTATCTCGATCACGAATCCCCACGTCCGTGTTTTGGCCTAGTTATAAGCTACCGCGGGTTGGTTTCTGACCCTATATAATCCCGTTAGCGGACCGGGCTTATATCAAACGAGAAACTGGTGGCAGTTACCCGGGCTGAGTGTGGGCTGTTTTCACTGCGGCAGTGAAAAGGCCCTTCCAGCTTGTTGCCTCTCTGTGCCCGCTTGGACAGGAGATGTGTGTGTAAACTATACCAGCCTGACCTTACGTGCTCCTCTGGAGGGCGTAACTTCACGTTTTTGGTAAACCCCGTGATCATACCAGGTCTCGTGAGCTCGACGTGGTTGACGTTAGCGGACACGAGGGGTGGTATTCATCACAATTGCAATCAGGGGTTTTGGTGGCACTGCAAGGGTTAATATATGCAGGCCATGGATATAGGCAGGGTTATCAAAGTAATGAATGGCAGGGGAATATTGGTGGCAATGGGAATGCAGGGGTATATACAGTCGTGGCCAAAAGTTTTGAGAATGACACAAATATTAGTTTTCACAAAGTTTGCTGCTAAACTGCTTTTAGATCTTTGTTTCAGTTGTTTCTGTGATATAGTGAAATATAATTACACGCACTTCATACGTTTCAAAGGCTTTTAATCGACAATTACATGACATTTATGCAAAGAGTCAGTATTTGCAGTGTTGGCCCTTCTTTTTCAGGACCTCTGCAATTCGACTGGGCATGCTCTCAATCAACTTCTGGGCCAATTCCTGACTGATAGCAACCCATTCTTTCATAATCACTTCTTGGAGTTTGTCAGAATTAGTGGGTTTTTGTTTGTCCACCCGCCTCTTGAGGATTGACCACAACTTCTCAATGGGATTAAGATCTGGGGAGTTTCCAGGCCATAGACCCAAAATGTCAACGTTTTGGTCCCCGAGCCACATAGTTATCACTTTTGCCTTATGGCACGGTGCTCCATTGGTGCTGGAAAATGCATTGTTCTTCACCAAACTGTTGTTGGAAGAAGTTGCTGTTGGAGGGTGTTTTGGTACCATTCTTTATTCATGGCTGTGTTTTTGGGCAAAATTGTGAGTGAGCCCACTCCCTTGGATGAGAAGCAACCCCACACATAAATGGTCTCAGGATGCTTTACTGTTGGCATGACACAGGACTGATGGTAGCGCTCACCCTTTCTTCTCCGGACAAGCCTTTTTCCTGATGCCCCAAACAATCGGAAAGAGGCTTCATTGGAGAATATGACTTTGCTCCAGTCCTCAGCAGTCCATTCACCATATTTTCTGCAGAAGATCAATCTGTCCCTAATGTTTTTTTTTGAGAGAAGTGGCTTCTTTGCTGCCCTTCTTGACACCAGGCCATCTTCCAAAAGTCTTCGCCTCACTGTGCGTGCGGATGCGCTCACACCTGCCTGCTGCCATTCCTGAGCAAGCTCTGCACTGGTGGCACTCCGATCCCGCAGCTGAATCCTCTTTAGGAGATGATCCTGGCGCTTGCTGGACTTTCTTGGACACCCTGAAGCCTTCTTAACAAGAATTGAACCTCTTTCCTTGAAGTTCTGTCACAACCAGACAGCTGAGAAGCTCTGACAGAGGCCTTTCAGAACCTCCTCCTTGACTTCCTTTGTTGTGGTATTCAGTTGCTCATCTCGTTAGCCTCTCTCAGCTGTCATGTGTTGGACTAATTGCTTCCCTTTAAATTCCTCCCCAGAATGCTTTTCTGGGCGGCTTATACTTCTTCCTGGAGTGTGTGTGCATGCTGGTCTTGTTCTCCTGTCTGCTACAAAAGCTAAGTGTTGAACATTTATCTGTTATTTTCTGTTTGCTGGATCCCAGGTGACCCTGACTCCCTCCGTATCTTGTGTAGGGAGCCGGTGGTCGTGTCCCTCCACTATTGTAGGGTGCTCAGGGGTTATATAGTCAATATACGTGGATATGCAAACCTCCACCATTCGGATCTTTGCATAGGCTGAGCAGCCAGGGAAAGTGCCAGGTCTTCTGCAGGGGTCTCCCCTTTGTTCCTTAGTTTTTGGATCCAGCGAGTCATTTATGCATGTTGCTTTGCCTTGTTTCCTGTACACCGTCCGTGACAAGTTCTTGATGATACTATAAATTGTTGATTGAGGTGCAATCTTAGTAGCCACAATATCCTTGCCTGTGAAGCCATTTTTATGCAACGCAATGATGGCTGCTCGCGTTTCTTTGCAGGTCACCATGGTTAACAATGGAAGAACAATGATTTCAAGCATCACCCTCCTTTTTAACAGGTCAAGTCTGCCATTTTAACCCAATCAGCCTGACATAATGATCTCCAGCCTTGTGCTCGTCAACATTCTCACCTGAGTTAACAAGACGATTACTGAAATGATCTCAGCAGGTCCTTTAATGACAGCAATGAAATGCAGTGGAAAGTTTTTTGAGGGATTAAGTTAATTTTCATGGCAAAGAAGGACTATGCAATTCATCTGATCACTCTTCATAACATTCTGGAGTATATGCAAATTGCTATTATAAAAACTTAAACAAAAAATTGCCTAGTAATTAGATTTTTTATTGGATTTTATTATCACCTGGGTTTTAAATCAGTAGCTATTTAGAATTAGTGACTTTTAAAAATACCTTTATTAGTGATATTGTGGGTATAGGTATGTATATACCAACAGAGTGTACTACAATTTCAAAAGGGATTATATATAAATTTCTTTTGACAGGGGAGTAGTGACCCCTACTAGTGATACAATGATGTCCATAGACTTACGTACGGTTCGAGGATCATATAAAAAAATAATAGGAAAAAGACAGGGTCTGAGAAAAGGGCAGGGCAGACACAATGCTTACCCTAAATAGCCCTAAAAACTGCTCAGCCCAGGGTGACCTCCTAATGGTGGGGGTTCCCTGTCCCCGAACCTAAGACTATCAAATCCCTAGATTGACCCTAGCCAGGGAAAATTATGTGATATGATATAACAGGAATGGAAGGTGGTACAATATATGGGGTCACCACCCAACCTTTTCCGAAAATCAAAAATACACAAAATAGGAGTGGAAGGGAGCCCGGATACTAACCGTTCCACTCAACTATACAATACGCACGTTTAAAAAAAAAAACAAAAAAAAAAAACACATCCTACTATACACACCTCAACGCGTTTCGCCTGTATGGAATCAGGCTCATCAGGAGGTAGGTAGAGATTTGGACTGAGTCCAGCTAAGATATAGATGTGAAACTGATACAAGGGCGATAGTATGAATGCAAAGATACTTAGCTACAGATGTTCAGAGAAGAAGGCGTAGATACAGCATTACCAGAAGGCATGATGATTACATCCAACAGGAAAGATACCTAAAATAATGTATAGGTAAGGCGGACACTTAGGTATGGAGTAACTCATCACAGCTCTAGAGAATAACAATCACAGTGATTTCAAGGACCAAAAAAGACTTACATAGTGTTGGTGCTGGTCATTAGCTCCCCCAGTAGCCTGCTTTGGGCCCAGGTGCCGTGCCGGTAACAGTTTAACCCATTTATAGGGTCGGATCGATGTGTCCGGACACCAGGAAGACACTTCGGGTCTCCTGGAACGCATAGGTGGAACGCACTTGCGTTTTCGGCCTGCGTCACTTCCGGCCCCGTGGAACGCATCATGAGCCGCATATGGCTCGATGCCGGAGGACTGCATAGGTGGAACACACCATGATTTCCGGCCTGCGTCATTTCCAGCACCGTGGAACGCATCGTGAGCCGCATAAGGCTTGATGCCGGGGCCGGAAGACTGCAGGGGCCCTAATGGAGCAAATTTGAAACAAATGAGGTTTTATAGATAAAGGGCCAATGATTGTGATTGGGACACAGAGCTGCGAATGACCATGTCCAAAATCAGAAAAAAACAACAGGTAAAAGATATAGCCTGAGGGCACAAGAGGCCCTCACTAACAGCCCCCATAGGACCGAACATGTATCACACACAAAACGATGCATAATATTAATAGATATCAATTGAGATATGAAGTATATGAAAACACCTGCCTCTATGATAATGATGGAATTAAGAGGTATCAGGTAATACTTGAAGATATGGGGAATCAATTTTATATGCCCCATTAATAGCGTCGTGCTTTTCGCACTGATCAGCACAGGACCTCTGGGTCACATACCAATAATGCTGAAAAAATTACTTAGGAACGTCAATATTAACACAGACAAGGAGGTATTTTAAATAAAGCATGCGAAATCAAATCTTTCATTGAGACCGAGGGGGGACTGGGATTGAAAACGATAAATCCAGGAGGACTCTTTTTGAAGAATCCTTTTATCCCAATCGCCCCTCCTCTCAGAAAAAGGGACCACCTCCAATACTGAAAAACGAGCCAACCTTACATCACCTTTGTGGCAACTGTTAAAATGAAGGGCCACTGGAGTGTCTTTAGATTTTTTAATATCATTTAGGTGTTCACAGATTCTTCTCCGTAATTCCCTCTTAGTCTTGCCAATGTAGTCTAATGGACAACTACACTGGCAGATATAGACTACGCCTTTAGTTTTGCAATTGGCGAAGTCACGGATCACAAAAGATTGTTGCGTCACTGAACAGATTGATTTGGATGGGTTAATAAAGTTGCAAGCTTTGCAGGAACCACATTTGAAAACACCGAGGGGCCTACGGTCTAGCCAGGTGCCTTCTCTCTTTGGGCCCTCATAATGACTATGGACTAGTCGATCTCGTAGGCTTCTCCCTTTACGGTAAGTTACCTGAGGATAGTTCCTAATTGCCTGTGTAAGGTCAGGGTCCATAGTCAGAATTGACTATGATTATCATCCGTGTCTCTTACTCTTGGTATTAACAGCTCTTCTCTTTTCTTTGACTCTGCGAACTGAAAGGAGTCCCTAAGGATCTTTGGAGGGTAGCCCCTTTCACTCAATCTCTTCCTGAGTTTTCCTGATTCTTGATAGAAATGACCTCCCGAGGAACAATTCCTACGGACCCGCAGGTATTGTCCCCTTGGGATCCCCTTTTTGACCGCAGTAGGATGATGGCTCTCCCAATGCAGGATACTGTTGGTTGCTGTGGGTTTCCGGAACACAGAGGTATTCAGGGTACCGTCTACTTTGGTCACCACCACGTCCAAAAAGGTGATCTGTTCACTTTGGGTTTCAAAGGTAAAACTCAGACCGATGTTGTTAAGGTTGAGGGAATCGATAAAGCTGTGAAAAGCTGGAATACTTCCTTCCCAGATCAAAAAGACATCGTCAATATAACGAGTCCAAAAAGAGATGTTCTCACTCCACCAAGGGTGCTGATCTGGGAAAACGACGGTATCCTCCCACCAGCCCAGGAAAACGACGGTATCCTCCTGGGCTGGTGGGAGGATACCGTCGTTTTCCCAGATCAGCACCCTTGGTGGAGTGAGAACATCTCTTTTTGGACTCGTTATATTGACGATGTCTTTTTGATCTGGGAAGGAAGTATTCCAGCTTTTCACAGCTTTATCGATTCCCTCAACTTAAACAACATCGGTCTGAGTTTTACCTTTGAAACCCAATGTGAACAGATCACCTTTTTGGACGTGGTGGTGACCAAAGTAGACGGTACCCTGAATACCTCTGTGTTCCGGAAACACACGGCAACCAACAGTATCCTGCATTGGGAGAGCCATCATCCTACCGCGGTCAAAAAGGGGATCCCAAGGGGACAATACCTGCGGGTCCGTAGGAATTGTTCCTCGGGAGGTAATTTCTTGTAAAAATCTTTTTAAATATTTTTAACAAAGTAATACAACAAAAGTAAATAATAATGTCGCAGGAAAAATGAGAATCAAACATTCACATTTCAACATTAGTGTGAAAACAAAATAAAATAACAATAACCAAAACAACCTAACAATATCTTAACATGAATCTGTAGGAGTAGCCCTCACAATTGAGATCGATAATAAGTAGTTTCCATCCACCCATCCCATCTATAGTGGAATGTAGACGATTTATTTTGAATCCGTGCTATTGTCTGTTCAAATGCACAGGTATTGTTAACCACTTGCCAGATCTCTTTTACATGTGGGGTGTCAACGGACTTCCAATGTCTTGTAATAACAAGTTTGGCAGCCATGACCAAATGTGCCACAATCGATCGATTTTCTTCTGGAAGATCCTCCAGTCCTATCAACAGAAGTGCTAACTGTGGAGACAGATCAAGATGCATGTTCAAGATAGATTCAATAAGAACTTCAGTGGCTTTCCATAGAGGTTTTATAGATCGACACTCCCAGAGAGTATGTAGAAGTGTTCCCCTCTCTCCACATTGTCTCCAACATCTGTCTGAAGTATCTGGGAAAATCTGGTGTAATTTGGACGGGGTGTGATACCATCTCATAAATGTTTTAAATAGGACCTCTCTATGGGCAGTGCTTTGAAAAGATTTGTGAATATTGGAAAAAGTTGCATGCCACTCACGTAGTTGTATCTGTAATTGCAAATCACTCTCCCATTTTACCATGTGCTTATTAGTCACCACATTTAGTGATTCAGTCAATTGGCTGTAGAATATACTGAACTCTTTTGTTCTTAAATAAACCCTTTACTAATGACATATGGGTATTTGAGTCTTCTCTACTATTTTACGCTTGTTTACAAAATCTCTGATATTCAAGAACCTATAAAAGTCATCCCTTATAAGTTTAAATTTGGTTTTAAGTGTCAAGAAGGAAATTAACTCTCCCCCTTCAAAGAAATCCTGTAGGGAATTTATTCCAATAGCTCTCCATTCAGAAATGGGGACTAAAGGAACCTGATCACGCAGAACTTCTAGTGAGAGATCAGTCAGGGGCGAATGGTATTTCCCCTTTTTTATTTTGAGGAATGTTCTCCAGATCTCGTCCGAGATACTAATAGTATTAATAGGTGGGGTAGAGGGGGAAAATCCCAGGACAGGGGCAAGCAGTCTAGATCTCATCGAGTAGAGGCCACAAATTCTACGCTCGATTTCTACCCATAGTTTCTCTGGGTTGTCTGACCACCAGTGGGACAACTGGTCCAAGATAGCCGAAAAATAATAGTACTGTAAATGTGGTACTCCCAGTCCCGCTTTTTTCTGATGGCCAATAATAGTCCTAAATGCGACCCTAGGTTTTTTATGATCCCATATAAAACAGACGTAGCTTAGAATTCAAAGATGTAAAATATGAGTCTGGTATAGCAATCGGTAGTGACCCGAAGAGGTATAAAAGCCTTGGTAAAAGCAGCATTTTGTAGGCCGCTATTCTTCCCAGCCAGGATACAGTATTTTTAGAGAACTCAGCCATGTCTTTATTGATATCAGAGGCTAATTTTGGATAGTTATATTCAAAGAGTTTAGATGAAGGATGCGACACCTGTATGCCCAAGTATGTAATGTTATATTTTTGCCAGTCTAGGGTATGTCCCTTTTAAAGCTCGTGTAGTAAGGCCGGATTGATGTTGAGTGGAAGGGCCTGGGACTTATCTTGATTAATCTTATAGTATGAAATGTTACTGAATGATCTAGTAGTTTTAAAAAAAGCATCTAGTGAGGTTTGGGGATTAGTTAATGTCAAGATAATGTCATCAGCAAATAGTGCAAGTTTATATTCACTATGACCTAATTTTACTCCTGATATGTCAGGATGTGACCTGATAGCAGCTGCCAAAGGTTCCATCGCTAAAACAAAGAGGAGGGGGGAAAAGGGGCAACCCTGGCGTGTACCATTGGTAATTTTGAACGAATTGGACAGTGAGCTGTTTGCATAGACATTTGCTGTAGGGCAGCTGTAAAGTGCCCTGATACCAGTATGTATGTCTCCAATGATTCCAAACTTTTCAAAGACTTTAAACGCATACACCCAATTAATCCGGTCGAATGCTTTCTCGGCATCAACTGTGAGAAAGATTGCTGGTATAGTATGGCGTTCACAGTGTTGGAGCAATGAAATGATACGTCGAGTGTTATCTGGGCCCTGTCGTCCCTTCAGGAAGCCCACCTGGTCTTTATGGATCAATTTTGGAAGGATATTCTGGAATCTTTCTGCCATTATTTTTGCGTAGATTTTCACGTCTACATTTAATAGTGAAATAGGTCTGTAGTTTTTGACCTCAGATTCCTCTTTACCTGGCTTTGGAATAGTCACTATTGTGGCTCTCAGCATATCTTCCGGAAATTTGCCTGACTTAACCCCTTAAGGACCGAGGACGTACCGGTACGTCCTGACTCAAAAATGTAATTCCGGCGCCGCGGGGGTTAATCGGAACGGGATTTCGGCTGAAATCATTCAGCCGGCATCCCGTAACAACGCGGGGGGGGTCATTGGACCCCCCCATATCCGCGATCGCAGAAAACCGCAGGTCAATTCAGACCTGCGGTTTTCTGCGTTTCCGGTCCATTCGGGTGTCCTGTGACCCGATGAACCGGAAAAAGACTGCGATCGGTGGCGTAATTTTACACCACCGATCGCAGTCCGAGGATTTGAGGAGGCGGTGCTGGCCCTGGTGCTGAACACTGCTGTCCAGGGTGCTGATTGGTGCAGGGGAGAGAGGCGCAAGATTCAAACTTCCTGCGCTCCTCTCTCCCCTCCTCTTCCTGTCCAGCACCCTGACCGTGCAGCATCGTCCATCACCAGCTCCTGTGTCCCCCTAATCGGCATCCATCACCCTCCAGCACCCATCGCCACCCAGGTAGGTTAGGGTCAGTGAGGGAGAGGCACCGTTAGGCAGGGAAAGAAAGGAAAAGTAAGTTAGAAAAAAAAAAAAAAAAAGTACTTTTATTCCAAACTTCCATCTATCCATCTAACCCTAACCCCGACCCCCCCTGCCACTTCGTCGCTCAAAACCCAGGCTCAGTTTTGGCCAGACCCGGTGGCTGGACGCCGGTCAGTGCAGCCGAAATGAGGACATTTTGGGGCCTCGTGCTGCATATGGGTCTAGTCCAAAAACCCAGTGTCAGGCAATACTGGAGTGGGGACGTCCTGTACCAGACCCCACTGTACAGTATGGTCATGATACGTCACCGGTTTGAGGCCATCCGGAAATCTCTGCATTATTCCGATAATGCAGCATGTCCACCCCGAGGTGATCCTGCCTATGACCGGCTGTATAAGATACGGCCGGTCATCGATCACTTTGGGGCCACATTTCAGCAGGCCTACGTACCTGGAAGGGAGGTCGCGGTTGATGTCTCTCGTTGCGTTCAAGGGGAGACTCAGTTTCCGCCAATATATTCCCACAAAGCGGGCGAGGTATGGCGTGAAGCTATACAAAATTTGTGAGAGTACCTCAGGGTACACTTACAAATTTCGTGTGTACGAGGGGCGAGATTCCCGTATTCAACCCCCAGAATGTCCCCCCACTCTGGGTGTTAGCGGGAAACTCGTGTGGGACCTTATGTACCCACTGCTGGATAGTGGTTACCACTTGTACGTGGATAACTTTTATACCAGCATTCCCTTGTTCAGGTCCCTTGCCGCCAGATCCACGTTCGCTTGTGGGACCGTGCGGAAAAATCAACGCGGCCTCCCTGCCTACCCCCTCCAGGTACCTATCCCCAGGGGTGAGACCCGTGCACTTACCAGTGGAAACCTGTTGCTGGTCAGGTATAAGGACAAGAGGGATGTCCTTATGCTGTCCACAATCCACGGTAACAGCACCACCCCAGTCCCTGTGCGAGGTACCGCGGCAACGGTCCTCAAGCCCGATTGTATCGTCGACTACAATCGGTATATGGGAGGAGTTGATCTCTCTGATCAAGTCCTCACGCCATATAACGCCATGCGCAAAACCCGGGCATGGTACAAAAAAGTTGCGGTCTACTTGGTGCAGGTTGCCATGTACAACTCTTTTGTACTATACCGAAGCGCTGGCAGCACAGGGACATTCCTCCAATTCTATGAGGCAGTCCTCAAGGACCTGATCTTTTCGGACCAGGAAAGAGCAGGCCGGAGTACCTCGGGAACTGGAGGCGCCCGGATCGTCCCTGGCCAACACTTTCCAGGTGTGGTCCCCCATACTGGAAAGAAAGGACGAACCCAAAAAAAGTGCAGAGTGTGTCACAAGAGGGGGATACGGAAGGACACCACTACTCAATGTGACACGTGCCCCGATCATCCGGGCCTCTGCATTATCTATTGCTTCAGGGAGTATCACACTTCCATGGAGTACTACATTTTTATAATCCCCAACAGTTCACTAGAGAACATAAAACACTATGGCTCTCAGACTTTGGAGACACGAAAACAATTTTTCTTTCCCCAAAAAATATTAGTTTTAGTGCAGGCATCCTCAAACTGCGGCCCTCCAGATGTTGTAAAACTATAACTCCCAGCATGCCCAGACAACCTACAGCCATCATCAGGGCATGGTGGGAATTGTAGTTTTACAACATCTGGAGGGCCGCAGTTTTAGGATGCCTGCTTAGTGTCTCTAAAGTCTGAGAGCCATACATATTGGTCATCGTCGCGTGCATAAAAGTAGTCGCTATAAAAATAACTTTTTACCAAACGCCTCGGCTGAACGGTGTTAAAAATATAAAATAAAAACGGTGCCAAAATACCTATTTTTGGGCAAAATTTCAATTTAAATCCATTTTGCCGGTAATAAAGCAAGGGTTAACAGCCAAACAAAACTAAACATTTATTGCCCCAATTCTGTAGTTTGCAGAAACACCCCATATGTGGTCGTAAATGGCTATATAGCCGCACGGCAGGGCATGGAACGAAGGGAACTCCATACGGTTTCTGGAAGGCAGATTTTGAGGGACATTTTTTTTTTTTTTTTTTTTTTACACCATGTCCCATTAGAAGCCCCCCCTGATGTAGCCTAGACTAGAAACTCCAAAAAAGTGACCCCCATCTAAGAAACTACACCCCTCAAGGTATTCAAAAGTTACTTTACAAACTATGTTAACCCTTTAGGTGTTCCACAAAACTAAATAGCGAATGTAGAAACAATTTTAGAATTTAATTTTTTTGTTACATTGCCTCAAAAAAGAGTAATATAGAGCAACCAAAAATCAAATTTACCCCAAAAATAGTCCCAAAACAACAACCACCTTATCCCGTAGTTTCCTAGATGGGGTCACTTTTATGGAGTTTCTACTCTAGGGGTGCATCAGGGGGCTTGAAATGGTACATGGTATAAATAAACCAGTCCTGCAAAATCTGCCTTCCAAAACCCATATGGTGTTCCCCTCCTTCTATGTGCTCCCGTTCGGCCAAACAGTAGTTTACGACCACATATGGGGTGTTTCTGCAAACTACAGAATCAGGGCAACCCATTTTGAGTGTTGTTTGGCAGTTAATCCTTGTTTTACTCCTGGAAAAAATTGATTATATTGGAAAATTTTCCAAAAAATATAAATTTCAAAATTGTTTCTCCATCTGCCATTAACTCTTGTGGAAGACCTAAAGGGTTAATAAAGTTTGAAAAAACTGTTTTGAATACCTTGAGGGGTGTAGTTTCTAGAATGGGGTCATTTTTGGGAGGTTTCTATTATCTAAGCCTCACAATATGACTTCAAACCTGAACTGGTCCATAAAAAGTGGGATTTTGAAGATTTCTCAAAAATTTCAAAATTTGCTTCTAAACTTCTAAGCCTTGTAACATCCCCCAAAAATAAAATATAATTCCCAAAATGCTACAAACATGAAGTAGACATATGGGGAATGTAAAGTCATCACAATTTTTGGGGGTATTACTATGTATTACAGAAGTAGAGAAACTGAAACTTTGAAATTTGCTAATTTTTCCAAATTTTTGGTAAAAAATGTATTTTTTTATGCAAAAAAATTAACTTTTTGACCCAATTTTAGCAGTGTCATGAAGTACAATATGTGACGAAAAAACTATCTCAGAACGGCCTGGGTAAGTCAAAGCATTTTAAAGTTATGAGCACTTAAAGTGACACTGGTCAGATTTGCAAAAAATGGCCTGGTCCTTAAGGTGAAAATGAGCCTGGTCCTTAAGGGGTTAAATGCTTTATTAAATATCTTGTGAAGATATGGGGAGGAGTAGAGTGTTGAATTTTTTATAGTATTCGGCTGTGAAGCCGCCCCGGACCTGGAGATTTTAGATTAGGGGATGTCTTTATTGCTCTGGAGATTTCCATGGTAGTGATTGGGAGATTCAAATATTGATATTGTTCTGGGGTAATTTTAGGTAGGTCTAATATATCTAAAAATTCAGCAATTTTTGACTCAGCTATGGGTGATGCAATGTCCTCAATTAAATTGTATAGCCCCTCATAATAGTCCTTAAATGAATTAGCGATGTCTCTAGGAGCAATTTTCTCCTGCCGTGTAATAGGATGAATTATACGTCTAATTTTTGATCTCTGAAATTTGCTTTTTAAGCGTCTAGCAAGTAGAGCTCCAGCCTTGTTGTCATGGGAATAAAATTTTATTTTAGTCTGTCTCAAGGACTTCTCATATTTGAACAATAAAAGATTGTATAATTTAAATCTGGCCTTTTGAAGTTCCGCAGTGGTTATATATGATGGATTTGATTTATTTTTATGCTCCAAGTCTTTTATTAATGTCAGTGATTCCGTCATGTTCTGCTCTCTTTGTTTTTTAAGATAAGAGATCATAGAAATAAATGAGCCCCTAATTTTGGCCTTATGTGCATTCCAGACTGTATATGGGTCCATATCTGGAGTGTCATTGATATCAAAGTATTGTCTCAGGTCTGATTCTATCGATTCCGCTAGTTTGTTGTTACTTAAAATATACGGGTTCACTCTCCAGACGTAGTCATTTATTTGTTTTAGTTTAGTAGATATTGTAAGGTCTATAGGAGCATGGTCTGACCAGATAATATTCCCAATAGCTGTCCTGGATACTAGATCAATGAGTGGTCGTTCGACTAGGAAATAATCAATTCTTGAATAAGAATTACATTTATTAGAGAAATGGGTATAATCCCGTTCTGATACATGTTGAAGCCGCCATATGTCATAGAGGTCATTCATCGTCACTAATTTTTGAAACGCTGAGTCTCTGTACCTTCCTCTATGTGTAGTATCCAGGACAGAATCAAGGACCGCATTAAAATCGCCCCCTAGCAAAAGATATCCTGATTTCATACTGTTGATTTTTTTAAGTAATCTCTTCATAAATTTTGTCTGACCAGTATTGGGGGCATACTCATTCACCAAGGTAAGCGGTACATTATCAATTAAAGCTATGATTATTATAAATCTCCCCCCGGGATCGATGTATTGTTCTTTAATGTCCACCGAAATGGAGTCCCTGAACGCAATCAGGACTCCCCTTTTTTTCTTCTTATATGTGGAATACACTATTTTCGGGAACTTTATATATCTTAGCTGAGGGGTGCTATTCTGTGCAATATGGGTTTCCTGGGCATACAAAATGTCGCATTTCCTTCCCAAAGCCTCTCTCCACAGCTGGTTACGTTTAAACGGGGAGTTTAAGCCCCTTACATTAATAGATGTTACATTAATGGCCATACCGAAACATTAAGCATTGCTGAGTACTCACCCTCTTCAGGTCACCATGTAAATCACAATCAATGAATTCTACATCTTTCACAACTTTCAAGCAAACGGATTCAGAAAAGGAGGAATGGACGCTAATATCAAAGTAATTGTGGATTCCTACATGCAGTAAAAAAATCAAGTAGTTATAAACAATAACATTAAATAAAAACAAAAACAGAAATAAAAAATAGTGTCGCCCTATAGTGATTAGGGCAAAAAGAAAAGGATGAACCATTGTCATCAACAAGTTGAGTAGGGCGGGTTTACTCCTGGCAAACATGAAGTAATCCTTCCTCTGCCATGAGTCATGCTCCTTGTTGAGGCCTCAAGGATTTTCCCTTTGTTTCTGAAACTTCCTTTGTTCTCTGCGGTCATAGGATTTGTCAGGGTGTCGGCTGTCTTGAAATCCTCCAGCAGTCTTATCTCTATGGGTTGGGGGTCGCTCAATTTGCAGATTCCATTCCTTCAATGTGTTCAAAGCCGATTCTGGGGTCTTCAAAACATGCAGTACTCCATCTTTAAAAAACAGTATTTTTACTGGAAAGCCCCATCTATAATTAATGTTATTCGCCAATAAAGTTCTGGTAACAACTAAAAACTCTTTTCTGGCTCTGATGGTCGCTGCAGAAAGATCCGTAAATAGTTTAATTCCGGTGTATTGTTTTGGTAGAATTGGGTCTTTCCTCATTTCTCTTAACAGTTGTTCTTTGACATGGAAGAAAGTGAACCTGGCGAGAACATCTCTAGGAATGTCCTTATGCAAGTACTGCGGTTTAGGCAATCTATGTGCTCTATCAATTGAGAGTTCAAAGTCCTTTGTATGAGGCAGCAGTTCCTTGACCAGGTTCTGAATGTGTGGAATGAGGTCACTATTTGAAATATTTTCTGGGACTCCTCTAAATTTAACGTTGTTCCTCCTACTACGGTCTTCTAAATCAGTAATTTTTGCTTGCATTAAATCGACCCGGTCCTCTAATTCATTGTGCCGATCGATCACCTCATTTTGTGAAGCAGCGAAATCGCCCATTTTGTTTTCCATATGGGAGACCCTGTCTCCTAACTCCTCTACAGCCTGTTGTAAGGGCAATATAGTCTTTTTTAGATCGGAATTAATCGACGATCTTAAAGCCAGGAGCATGTCTTTAATGAGGTCGGGTGAAAGTTCCTTATTAGTGGCTTCGAACTCAGCAAAATGATCTGTTACAGGCTCATGCATAACAGTAATACTCACTGTGTCTCTGCTCGATTTTTGTTGAATATCGATCTTTTGCCTTTGAGGAGTCCCCAGCAACGTATCATCTTCATGGGCTGATGAGTCGTGCATATTTCCCTTTCTATCATAGTCTTTTTCATCCAATGAATCAGAGGTTTGTATAGTTGCTGTAGGATCGGGCGCCTGGGCACCCCCCTCCGCCCCAGTAGATTCGGGCCGGTCTTTGTTCGGGCTGAAATCAGTGTTTAAGTTTTTTTGAAGTCTCTCCTTCGATTTCCCCTTTTTAAGCGGGGTGGTAGGAGGCATTTGTAGAGTTTTCTTCTCCGAATTGATCGGTGTGCTGAACATCGATTTCTTCACAGAAGCGCTGGTATGCTTGTAGCCGGAGCTCGATGAAGCGTCCGACATTGCTGCAGCGTCGTCCCAGTCTTCACAGTCGTGACTTGAAAATGACCTATTCCTTCGAATATGACAATCGGAATTTTTAGGTCTTCTGCTCCTCGACTGTCTCGATCTTTTAGATCCAAAATAGTAATCCATTTCGAGGTTTTTGTCGGTTTTTTGCCGCTTTTGGAGCTAGAGTGCAGAGGAGCTCCTACCTCATGCGGCCATTCACCTCTGCAGCCAAGCCACGCCCCCCCTCGGGAGGTAATTTCTATCGAGAATCAGGAAAACTCAGGAAGAGATTGAGTGAAAGGGGCTACCCTCCAAAGATCCTTAGGGACTCCTTTCAGTTCGCAAAGTCAAAGAAAAGAGAAGAGCTGTTAATACCAAGAGTAAGAGACACGGATGATAATCTGATATGTCTCATCTCCACTTTTGACTCTGGGAACGGGGAAGTGATATCCATACTCAGAAGGCACTGGGCAATTCTGACTATGGACCCTGACCTTACACAGGCAATTAGGAACTATCCTCAGGTAACTTACCGTAAAGGGAGAAGCCTACGAGATCGACTAGTCCATAGTCATTATGAGGGCCCAAAGAGAGAAGGCACCTGGCTAGACACTCCAGTGGCCCTTCATTTTAATAGTTGCCACAAAGGTGATGTAAGGTTGGCTCGTTTTTCAGTATTGGAGGTGGTCCCTTTTTCTGAGAGGAGGGGCGATTGGGATAAAAGGATTCTTCAAAAAGAGTCCTCCTGGATTTGTCGTTTTCAATCCCAGTCCCCCCTCGGTCTCAATGAAAGATTTGATTTTGCATGCTTTATTTAAAATACCTCCTTGTCTGTGTTAATATTGACGTTCCTAAGTAATTTTTTCAGCATTATTGGTATGTGACCCAGAGGTCCTGTGCTGATCAGTGCGAAAAGCACGACGCTATTAATGGGGCATATAAAATTGATTCCCTATATCTTCAAGTATTACCTGATACCTCTTAATTCCATCATTATCATAGAGGCAGGTGTTTTCATATACTTCATATCTCAATTGATATCTATTAATATTATGCATCGTTTTGTGTGTGATACATGTTCGGTCCTATGGGGGCTGTTAGTGAGGGCCTCTTGTGCCCTCAGGCTATATCTTTTACCTGTTGTTTTTTTCTGATTTTGGACATGGTCATTTGCAGCTCTGTGTCCCAATCACAATCATTGGCCCTTTATCTATAAAACCTCATTTGTTTCAAATTTGCTCCATTAGGGCCCCTGCAGTCTTCCAGCCCCGGCATCAAGCCTTATGCGGCTCACGATGCGTTCCACGGTGCTGGAAATGACGCAGGCCGGAAATCATGGTGTGTTCCACCTATGCAGTCCTCCGGCATCGAGCCATATGCGGCTCATGATGCGTTCCACGGGGCCGGAAGTGACGCAGGCCGAAAACGCAAGTGCGTTCCACCTATGCGTTCCAGGAGACCCGAAGTGTCTTCCTGGTGTCCGGACACATCGATCCGACCCTATAAATGGGTTAAACTGTTACCGGCACGGCACCTGGGCCCAAAGCAGGCTACTGGGGGAGCTAATGACCAGCACCAACACTATGTAAGTCTTTTTTGGTCCTTGAAATCACTGTGATTGTTATTCTCTAGAGCTGTGATGAGTTACTCCATACCTAAGTGTCCGCCTTACCTATACATTATTTTAGGTATCTTTCCTGTTGGATGTAATCATCATGCCTTCTGGTAATGCTGTATCTACGCCTTCTTCTCTGAACATCTGTAGCTAAGTATCTTTGCATTCATACTATCGCCCTTGTATCAGTTTCACATCTATATCTTAGCTGGACTCAGTCCAAATCTCTACCTACCTCCTGATGAGCCTGATTCCATACAGGCGAAACGCGTTGAGGTGTGTATAGTAGGATGTGTTTTTTTTTTTTTTTTTTTAAACGTGCGTATTGTATAGTTGAGTGGAACGGTTAGTATCCGGGCTCCCTTCCACTCCTATTTTGTGTATTTTTGATTTTCGGAAAAGGGTGGGTGGTGACCCCATATATTGTACCACCTTCCATTCCTGTTATATCAGATCACATAATTTTCCCTGGCTAGGGTCAATCTAGGGATTTGATAGTCTTAGGTTCGGGGACAGGGAACCCCCACCATTAGGAGGTCACCCTGGGCTGAGCAGTTTTTAGGGCTATTTAAGGTAAGCATTGTGTCTGCCCTGCCCTTTTCTCAGACCCTGTCTTTTTCCTATTATTTTTTTATATGATCCTCGAACCGTACGTAAGTCTATGGACATCATTGTATCACTAGTAGGGGTCACTACTCCCCTGTCAAAAGAAATTTATATATCATCCCTTTTGAAAGGGTAGTACACTCTGTTGGTATATACATACCTATACCCACAATATCACTAATAAAGGTATTTTTAAGAGTCACTAATTCTATAAAAACTTAAGCAGCAACATTTCCAATTTCCAATATTTATGTAATTCTCAAAACTTTTGGCCACGACTGTAGGGTATTCAGGGGTTAAATGGGCAATGTGTCACGACTGTGACTGATCCAGACAGGTCTGGGAGGAGAAGGTCGCAGCGACTTGCTACTCGCGATAGCTTGTGAGTTTGCTCTGTGGTTCAGGGTATGTCATCAGGGTTTTGCCTTGTGAACCTTTTTGTCCTGACTGGGAGTTTGTAGGCATCCTCCTCAGGTGAGTCCTGTCTGCCACTCCCAGCTACTATATTAGTTTCAGTTTCACTTGCAGTCATTGCCAGATATAGTCCTTACTTCCAGTGTTATTCTGACCTTTGAAGGAGATCGTTTGACGGTATTGCTGTGGAGCTCTTGTCTGGCGTGGACTGTCGTTATTGGGATCACCTTCTCTGCTCGTGACTGGATAAGTCTATTCTCTGTTATAGATTGTTTGTTTGTTGCTGTCTTCCCCTGTTGTTCTCCTAGACATGAGTGATGGTGACTAGTGCTCCCATCTGCCTTTCCCCAGTCTAGTCTTGCTAGGGTGACTGAGGGTTTAGGCATCCTGCTCGCCGCACGGGTTCACACCCCGTCTAGGGTATCAGGGCAGACAGGTGCCAGCTTAGGGTTAGTCAGGGGTGGCCGTTCTATCTCCCATCCATAGATAAGGGTCCCCCTTCCCCTCCGTCTGGTACGACACGACTGCTGCTGGGATAGCGGTCGTGACACAATGATTGCAGGGATCAGAGGTTAACAAAGAGTTAATGGTAGGGGTAATGCACATTGGTCTAGGGGGGGTAAAGGGTTACTCAGTCAGTCCAGGGGTATATGCTCGTCCTCCAGGGGTTAATGCTCTTCCTAGGGGATGATCCTCGCTGGTGTTTATCTTCCATCTTCAATGGTGCTGCTTGGCTAAACTGATGAGCGCAGCACCGGCAGACTATTTAAATCCGGCGACGCTCGCTCCCGAGCAGTCTGCGCTGCAGATGTGCGTGCACACCTGCAGGCAAGTCCACGTGGGCTGGTGCGGTCATATGACATCACCGCACAAGCCCACGCATCCTGGCGGGGGGAAGCTTGTATCCTCCTGCCTGTGAAGTGCCTGCGCATCTCCTGCGCCATAATTACATCGCTGGAGGTCCGCGGCATACAAGGGCAGTAGATCCCTTTGTTCCCCTTGTACGGCATATAGGACATCCTCAGACATCATCCACAACTTCCTCCTCCGTCAGGCAAAACTCCATCAGTCCTCTTCCCCCAGACCAAACTCCCTCCTCCGTCAGACTAAACTCCCTCCGTCAGCCTAAACTCCATCAGTCCTCCTCCCTCAGACCAAACTCCCTCATCCGTCAGACTAAACTTCCTCCTCCGTCAGCCCAAACTCCCTCAGATGTCAGCCAAAATTCCCTCCTCCCTAACTGAAAAGTCCCTCGTCCCTCAGACGTCAGTAAAAAAAAAAAAATACCTCCTCCATCAGCCTTTAGCCCAAACTCCATCAGGTGTCAGCTCTCAGCCATCATGGGTCAGACATCAGGTGTCAGCCCTCAGCCTAAACTCCATCAGGGGTCAGGTGTTAGACATCGGGTGTCAGACATTGGTTGTCTGGGGAGGGGGCGGCACAAACAGTGACGTACATACAGGGGTCGCAGTTGCCACTGGGCCCGACACTCCAGGGGGTCCGGCTGCCTGTCGACCCCCCCCTGGCCCCTGCAGTCAGTGTTCCCTCTAAGCTTTGCAAGTGGTCGGTCATGCAGCAATTATTGTGGCCCTGCTCACAACTTTATAATCCCTGCTCAGCCACAATGCGCCGTTCAAACTGCTGGCAAAATGCCAGCAGTCAGTGCAGTGACAGTGTCAGAAACGTGGCATGCAGACTTGTCGCTGCGCCGGCAGCTTGAGCTTAACATCTCTCCCTCCATCATGCGCCTCCTGCCCTGTCTGCCAGCTCCTCCCACTTTATGAATGAAGCAGGCAGGCGCAGCTTAGAGGGAACACTGACTGCAGGGGGTCCACAGGCGGCCGGGCCCCCTGGAGTGCCGGGCCCGGTCACAACTGCGACCCCTGTATGTACGCCACTGTTTGTGCCGCCCCCTCCCCAAACAACCAATGTCTGACACCCGATGTCTAACACCTGACCCCTGGTGGCTGATGGAGTTTGGGCTGAGGGCTGATGGAGGAGGTATTTTTTTACTGACATCTGAAGGACGAAGGACTTTTCAGTTAGGGGGAGAGAGTTTTGGCTGACGTCTGAGGTAGGACAGAGTTTGGGCTGACTGAGGAGGAGTTTAGTTTGACGGAGGAGAGAGTTTGATCTGAGGGAGGAGGACTGATGGAGTTTGGGCTGACGGAGGAGGGAGTTTGATCTGAGGGAGGAGGGCTGATGGAGTTTTGCCTGACGGAGGATAGAGTTGTGGATGATGTCTGAGGATGTCCTAATATGTATGCCGTACCCTTGTCCTTGTAATGCAAAACATCTCCGGCCCTGCCAGAGATGTTATCAAAAGGCAGAGGATCGCTCTTGATCCTCTGTCTTTTGAAGTGACCGAAAATGGACATAATTGTCCAGTTATCGGCATCTCCCTCTTGCAGGTGCGCTGGATTAAGTATCGGGGGGGGGGGGGGGCCACCGGCACTTGGGGGGAACTCTTGGCCACATAGTATAAGTATATATGTACAGTGCTGCCCATAATTATTCATACCCCAGGCAAATTTTGACACAAAGTTACTTTTATTTAACCAGCAAATAATTTTTTGACGGGACATGACATGGGTGTCTCCCAAAAGATAAGACGATGTACAAGAGGCATTATTGTGGGGAAAAAAACATTTCTCAGCTTTTATTTACATTTGAGCAAAAAGTGTCCAGGCCAAATTTATTCATACCCTTCTCAATAATCAATAGAAAAGCCTTTATTGGCTATTACAGCAATCAAACGCTTCCTATAATTGCAGATCAGCTTGTTGCATGTCTCCACAGATATTTTTGCCCATTCATCTTTAGCAATGAGCTCTAAATCTTTCAGGTTGGAGGGTCTTCTTGCCATCACCCTGATCTTTAGTTCTCTCCACAGATTCTCAATTGGATTCAAGTCTGGACTCTGGCTCGGCCACTCCAAAACGTTAATGTTGTCTGCCAACCATTTCTTCACCACTTTTGCTGTGTGTTTTGGGTCATTGTCATGCTGAAATGTCCACTGGTGCCCAAGGCCAAGTTTCTCTGCAGACTGCCTGATGTTGTCGTTGAGAATTCTCATGTATTTCTCTTTTTTCATGGTGCCGTTTACTGTGATTAGGTTCCCTGGTCCCTTGGCTGAAAAACACCCCCAAAGCATTAGGTTCGTATCACCTTGTTTGACAGTGGGGATGGTGGTCTTTGGGTTGAAGGCTTCTCCTTTTTTTTACGCCAAATGAAGGAAACATCATTGTGACCTAACAATTAAATTTCTGTTTAATCTGACCATAACACAGAAGACCAGAAGTCTTCTTCTTTGTCCAGATGAGCTTTTGCAAAGGCCAAGCGAGCTTTTGTGGGCCTTATCTGGAGAAGTGGCGTCCTCCTTGGTCTGTATTGTGCAGTGTCCGTTGGATTGTCTGCCTTCAGACATTGCCACCAGGATGGCCTTGGTAGTGATCCTTGGATTCTTTTTCACCTCTCTAACTATCCTCCTCGCCAGCAAAGGTGTCCCCTAAGATTTTCCACAGTGCGGAACATCTTGTATTTTTTGCTCAAATGTAAATAAAAGCTGAGAAATGTTTTTTTCCCCCCCCCACAATAATGCCTCTTGTACATCATCTTATTATCTTTTGGGAGACACCTATGTAATTTCCCGTCAAATAATTACTTGCTGGTTGAATAAAAGTAACTTTGTCAAAATTCTCCAAGGGTATGAATAATTATGGGCAGCACTGTATATAGATGCACGTAGGGACATATCTATACACATTATATATATATACACACAACCTGGGGGCTTCACTAAAGTATATATAGCCATGAATTACAGGGGCATATATGCATGTCTATATATACACACATATACATTGGGCCCATATACAGGGGACATATGTATATACACAATGTCCCGCTGGCCATGCAGGCCTAATATATATATATATATATATATAATGTGTGTGTGTGTTATAGACATATACATATGTATATATTTAAAACTCCCCCTTCCCTCTACAAGCCTCCTGTTGTCAAGTACACAACAATAAAGTTTGAGGGAAGTGTTGAGATGTTTTTGCCTCCTCAACCCCACTCACTGCTGGTAACAGTTCAGGAAGGACTGAAGTATAAATCTGGTCCTTGGGTACTTAGACATCGCCCATCGCGACTGACACCTCCGACCTGCCCTTCAACGTAACCAAACGTCCCCATCCACAGAATACACAGTCTTCTCTCTGGATCTTGCGGTCAGTCAGTGTCAATCTTCAGGTATCAGCCACTCCCAATGTAGTCTTTTTCTGACTCTGGAATGGTTTCACCCTCACGGTCTCTAGGTCGATCCACGTAGCAACCGTGGACTGGCCTCTTTTCATTTCTGTCAGTGTCGATCTTTAGGTATCAGCTGCTCCCACTGTCATCTTTTATTGGTTAGACTCTGGGATGGCTTCATACCTCACAGTCTCTAGGTTGATCTACGTAGCACCTCCTTCTTTATGGGCTACGGTCAACGATGGAATGGTTCCAGCATAGGCACGACTTCCATCTGACACTTCTCCTTTCATCTTGATTGGAGAATCTATCGTTGAGCTTCTCCCATGGACAGATATGTAGGTCTTTACAAGGAAGGTCAGAATTAAAGGGAACCTGTCACCAGTTTTATGGTGTCCTAACTAAGGGCAACATAAATAAGTGACTGATTCGCTTAGCAAAATGCTGGGTCACTTTCTTTAATTGACCCAGTCAATCTGCCTCTTGTATTGAAAAGCTCCAGCTCATAATGATGAGTCCTGAATATTCATGAGCTCCTGACTCTCCCCGCGCACCTGCTGCTGAATGACAGTTTGTTTCCATATGAACCAGCCGCAGGTGAGCAGGGGAGTGGCTATAGCTCTGAATTAAATATACGCTGGACTCAATGACATCACGATGGACTCGAATCAGCTCATTAGCATGCGGCATCTTTGTGTGTATATTATGAGCTAACCATCTGTCACACCAGTAAGTGAATACATCTAAGGCACTTTTTAGTAGTTAATGATTGTATATAATTAGTTAGATTATAATCAAATATCCACATGACAGGTCCCCTTTAAGTAATTCTAAGAGGTGATGTCATAGTACCTAAATTCTAAATGCGGGAAAGAAAACTGCACTTACTGACATTCATTCCATGCCTTACGAACTTCACAGTTCTTGGGGTTAAAGTGGCAAATACTAATATATATATATATATATATATATATATATATATATATATATATATACTAGCAGAAGGATTTCATCTATTTCATTTAATGTTTCTGTGTGTCGGTAATAGTGATGAGTGGCAGGGGTAATATTCAAATTCTCAATATTTTGAGTATATTATGTAGAATATTCTGCATATATTCGAGAATTCGAGATTATATTCTTGATTGCGAAAATCGGCAATGTATTATTCACATAATGCGTGCAAAATACCGGCATGGGTCACTTATGCTACATTTTTCAAGCTGGTATAAGTTTCCTGAGACTGGAGAAACAGTTTGCATGGCAGAACATTAGAATAGCTTTATATGCAAATAGAGTGCTCCAATATATTTGCGCTTGCGAATTTTCGACAATTAATGATGCGCATATTTTTTCGCAATACGTGCAACTTGTGACATCACAGCACTATGTCTGTAGCATGTATGAATGGACAGCAGAACACAGCATCTACACTATAGATCAATCTAACCTACACTGACTATCTCCCCCTAACTTTCTGAATTATATATATAAGTTAACTGTCTAATGTAATACAACAAAGCCCAGAGCACAGCAATTGCATTGCTGTCTCTTTCATAACTGCAATAAACTTTAGAAAATAGCTGCTGGGGAGGTTCTTATATAGTAAGGGGTAGGCAACTTTTCTATTGGTTGCTAGGGATGTTGCTAAGCTGTGACAAAGCCTTGTCATTGGCCCACAAGCTAGAAGAAGGGAGGGATGATCACCTGATGTGTACTGTGTTAAAAAAAAAAAACTAATATTCGTCATTACGAATATATAGCACTATATTCGAAATATTTGCGAATTCTCGAAGTGCCGATATTCACGATAAAAATTTGTAATGCGAATATTCGTGCTCAACACTAGTCATTAAGATATCAACAGTATCCCCCATAACAGTGACCTCTACAGCCCCTCACCCCTTAACACTGACCTCCCCACAGTGCCCTGCCTGCTTAATATGGGACCTCCACAGCAGCCCAACCCCTTAACTTTGACCTTCACAGCATCCCGCCCTTTTAACAGTGAGTTTCACAGTACCCTACTCCCTTGACATTGACCTACTCAGGGGCCCACCCCCTTAACAGTGACCTATACAGCACGCCGCCCCTTAACACTGACCTCCATAGGTGACCGTCCACTTATCTGTGACCTCCACTGTTCCCTGCCCCCTTAACAGATACCTCCACAGCACCCATCCCTTTAACAATGACTGTCACAGTACCCTGTTCACTTAACAGTCAACTCCACAGTACCCTGCTGACTTAACAGTGATCTCCACAGCAGCTGCCCCTTTAATAGTGTCCCCTGCACGCTTAACACTGACCTCCACAGTGGCCTGCCCCCTACACAGTAACATCCACAGTGAACTCTCCTTTAACAGTGACCTCCAAGGCAGCTACCCCTTTAATAGTGGCCCCTGCCCCGTTAACAGTGACCTCCACAGCTCCCTACCCCTTTAAGGCTAGGGCTACATGATGACATGTGTTGCGTGACATTTTGTCGTACCAATGTTGCACAATTTTTTTATAATGATAGCTATGGTGTCGCACTGCAACATGCGACATGCTGTGACTGCAACACGACAGTCACAAAAAATCCATTCAAGGTGGATGCATTGTAGCAGTGTAGTTGTGCCCTATGTGTCATGCGACACATGTTGTAATGTAGCCCTAGCCTAAAGCTTTCCTACAGCAGTGAGGAAAAATGGCTGGGTTGTTATGTAAACCTTGAGTAAAACTGGTTGTATGTGGAGACTAAGCACCTGCAAGCTTCTATTGGCTGATAAGGGACATGTGACAGTTTGTATGACAGTTGGGATAGAGAGCTGAGACCCGGCCTAAAACATTCCCGGACACCTGATATACCTGTGTGCCAAATTTGGTGAAGATCGGTCCAGTCATTTGGTTGCACATAAAGGACAGACAGACAGAAACTCATTTATATATATATTTGTGTTCGGATCGGCTATCAGAAAGGTGTCCCTAACCTATCTAACCCTAACTTCAACAAGCAGTAGAATTGTGCCGTAACTGCTGCTGTAGGGCAGCCTAAAGGGGGCCACCCCTATATGAAGTGACTAAGATGGCGTGGGTGGGTGAAATCAGCTGAACCGTCGTCAGCCTAGGCCTACAGGAGCCTATAAATAGCCTAGTACCCAACCAGCCTGGCCTCACAGGTGCAAGTAAGTAGCCGTGTAATCAGCCTCTCCTCTCACAAATACAGCAAAATACTAGTATTTTGCTTAACACTTGTGTTCGGATCGGCTATCAGAAAGGTGTCCCTAACCTATCTAACCCTAACTTCAACAAGCAGTAGAATTGTGCCGTAACTGCTGCTGTAGGGCAGCCTAAAGGGGCCAAAAAGCATAGACCTTATTTAGAGTAAATATATACATACCATTACGATACCCGCTTTGAACGCCGAAAACTCTACCCGATGAAGGTGCGGAATATACCGTACATATCAGCGACTTCTATATACCTTACCTCTTTGTCACGTGCCGTTGTTTTTGGAGGTAGCTAAAATTGATGTTTTGAAAGAGCGGTCAGTAGTCAGAAACGATTTACCCCCTATGTTGACGATCATATGAACATATTACAAGAAGGTCTGAACCCGGGAGCTGCCGACTGAAATAACAATGGTGAATGTGATGGAAGACTTAATGAAGTCCAACCATTCGCTAAGGGCCCTGCTCGGACACCAACTATTGCTGGTAGCAAATACTACACCTATACTTATCCCCCAGGCCACTGCTTAAATTATTTCTTATTATTAATAAAGGACCCAAAAACTTAGAGGATGGCATATGCCGCTTAACTCTGATAATGGATCGGGACGTAATCGCCTGTAGTCGTGACAGGACTTATTAACCTGTAGACGTGACAGGATTTCGTAATTGCCTGAAGACGTGACAGGACTTATTAACCTGTAGTCGTGACAGGATTTCGTAATCGCCTGTAGTCGTGACAGGACTTATTAACCTGTAGTCGTGACAGGATTTCGTAATCGCCTGTAGTCGTGACAGGACTTATTAACCTGTAGTCGTGACAGGACTTCGTAATCACCTGAAGACGTGACAGGACTTATTAACTGCCAGGCGCGAGAGACCCTAATGGCGGGGCCAGGCGCCAGCGAGGGAAGAAATGTAACCTGAAGGAAAGCAGCTATGTTCATTAGGAGAACGGTATCAGAGCGGTGCACTGACTGCCCCAGAGAAAATACTGAGTAACCATGATGTAGCAATGAAAAGGAAAATGCGGCCTTAAGTGGAAGCCGAAGTGATGTATGAACAGCTGGGTTAACGCAGCTGTGGATGTGAGTAGTGCCTGAAACATGGTATGGGCCCAGCTGTGAGCATGAAGAGTACTGTATAACGCAGCTGTGAATGCAATCTGAGATAACAGGGTATCAATGTTATGCAACAGCAACGCATGAACGCAGCTCTAGTGGTGAACAGAGTATAAATTGTAAATGCAGACACATGGACATAGCTTTGAAGGTAACGCCCCCACATAATGCTGCAGGTTTTTTTTTTTGTTTTTTTTTTGGTTTTTTTTTTTGTTTTTTTTTTACTCTCAGGGATGGTCACCACAGCACCACCCAAAAAACACAAACGTGTATGAAGATGAACCTTGGAGCAACGACAATAAGGCAACATATAATGCACCTATACCCCAGCACAGAACCGCTGACACATGCGTGCCCATAACATACAGTTTATAGATAAACCACTCTTACTTACAGGAGCATCAGAACTCAAATGCGGGCGCCTCGATTGATCTGCATGGATCCCCACATAGAGACCCCTGGTATACACGCCCCAACTCCTTGCATGTTTGGCGTTAGCTACGGATGTGCCCCTGCATGTTAAAAACACACTTTTTTTTTTTCTTTTTCTAATAGAGGAAACCTGTGACCATACCTACACCAGGCGCCTGCTAGGCCAACAACTATATGCAATGACCCCCAATGAGCCCCTAGACAGCCGAGCATTCACTAGACCGTTAGCACCCCACTCTGCTTTGAACCAGAGTACTGCGCATCGCATGCCGCCCTGTAGGCACCATGCCATCAAGCGCAATACCACAGCATTTTTTATTTTTATTTTTCTTCCTTACCATTGATATAAAAACACAGCGTGCATGACTTGAATCAACTAACAACCCTCATTCAACCGTTTAGCGCCCGACTCTGCTACATCTCAGAGCGCTACATGTCGCGGACCGCAGCGTTGGTCCCGTGCAAACCACTCCGATCCTACCGTGAATACCAGCGCCCTGCTAAGACATTCTGCCATCGCCCAGCCGTAAGGAGCCTCCACACCATGCTGCTGTATCCTAGAGCTGACTCACAGGTAGTGAAATCAGCTGAACCGTCATCAGCCTAGGCCTACAGGAGCCTATAAATAGCCTAGTACCCAACCAGCCTGGCCTCACAGGTGCAAGTAAGTAGCCATGTAATCAGCCTCTCCTCTCACAAATACAGCAAAATACTAGTATTTAGCTTAACACATATAAGTGACTAGCAGAAGAACCTGGCTTCACACAGGTATATTTCATCTATTTCATTTAAGATATTGACAGTATAACCCATAACAGTGACCTCTACAGCAGCCTGCCCCTTTAAAAGTGAACTCCACAGTTCCTCAGCCCTTAACACTGACACCCCCCCCCCCCAGTGCCCCGCCACTTTAAAATGGGACCTCCACAGCAGTCCATCCCCTTAACTTTGACCTTCACAGCAGCCCGCCCCTTTAACAGTGAGTTTCACAGCACTCAACTCCCTTGACAGTAACCTCCTTAGGGGCCCGCCCCTTAACAGTGACCTCCACAGTACCCCGCTGCCTTAACAGTGACCTCACAGTACCCTGCTGCCCTAACATTGACCTCCACAGCAGTTTCCCATTTAATAGTGGCCCCTGCCCCCTTAACAGTGACCTCCACAGTGTCCGGCCCCTTAACAGTGACCTCCACAGTGCCCCCCCTTTAACAGTGACCTTCTAATGCAGCTCATATTTTGGGGATATCTCAGGAATGGTATGTCCTAGAGTGCCGAGTCTAAAACCTTCCTGGACACCTGATGTACCTGTGTGCCAAATTTGGTGAAGATCGGTCCAGTCATTTGGTCGCGCATAAAGAACAGACAGACAGAAACTCATATATATATATATATATATATATATATATATATATGAGACTAGCAGAAGGACCCGGCTTCACATAGGTATATTTTATCTTTTTTATTTTATGTTTCCGTGTGTCGTAAAAACATATCAACAGTTTTCCCCATAAAAGTGACCTCTACAGTGCCCGCCCCTTTAACAATGACCTCCACAGTGCCCGCCCCTTTAACAGTGACCTTCATAGTGGCTGCCCCTTTAACAGTGACTTCCACAGTGACCTTCACAGTGCCCACCCCTTCAACAGTGACCTTCACAGTGCCCGCCCCTTCAACAGTGACCTTCACAGTGCCCGCCCTTTTAACAGTGACCTCCGCACTGCCTGCCCCTTTAACAGTGACCTCCACATTGCCCGTCCCTTTAATAGTGACTGTCTGTCACGGCTGAGGATAGGGAAAACCCTCAGCCGTGCGATGCCAGAAGATGTAGTCGCCACTTGGCCAGGAGCTCAGAATCAGGGAGCAGGTCACCTCCTAATACGTCCCTAATCTGACCCTGACTCCTAACTGTATGAGCCGACCCTGATGGTGGGAGGGCTCATACTCCGGAACACACACACAGGAAAGGGAATTAACCCTTCCAACACCAACCAGGGAAGTGAAACCACTTAAAGGGGAATACACACACAAACACACTGGAGCTGTTACCGCCGGCAACGACATGCGTGGCAACCATGTCCTGGGAGTCAGCCAAAAGGCCGAGACACTGCCACCACATGTACAACATAGAACATGTTGCCACGGGCAGCCACCAGTGAAGGGAAGTGTCACAGTGCACACACCTAAACCTCGTGCACACCAAACACATAAAAGGCACACCTACAAAGACAGGTAGCCAGGTGCAACCGCATACACAAACAGCAAGCTGCCACATAAAAATGTTGCCAGCGGCAACTACAGGTGAGGCAACATACTTCAGCCCTCACCTGTGATTGACAACACAACCAAGACCGCAGGCAACTGCATGCGGTTACAGGAGTCACGACCAAGACCATGGTCGTGACACTGTCCCTTTAACAGTGACCTCCACAGTATCCGCCCCTTTAACAGTGACCTTCACAGTGCACGCCCCTTTAACATTGGCCACCCCTTTAACAGTGACCTCCACAGTGCCCGCCCCTTTAACAGTGACTTGCACAGTGTCCGCCCCTTTAACAGTGAATTCCACAGCACCCATCCATTTAATAGTGGCCCCTGCCCCTCATGCATGTAGTAATGTAGTTGTGCCGTCATACGTCATATGACTGAATATTTAAGGACCTGCGAACTGCTAAAACCTGTGATCAGTTGTTATGGCAATCTGGAGTAGGACCTGCAAGCTTCTATTGGCTAATAAGGGACATGTGACTGTGTAAATGGCAGCTCGGATTTAAGTGAAAAACTTGCTGACTTCTATTGGCTAATTCAGGTCATTTTTGTTAGTGAGCACTTCTCCTTTGCCGAGATAATCCATCCCACCTCACAGTTGTG
This sequence comes from Bufo gargarizans, assembly GCF_014858855.1. Classification (NCBI taxonomy): domain Eukaryota; kingdom Metazoa; phylum Chordata; class Amphibia; order Anura; family Bufonidae; genus Bufo; species Bufo gargarizans. Next base: position 348,433,896 of record NC_058080.1, on the reverse strand, counting down.
GCATATCAAGGTGCTGATTAGACAGCATGAATATTGCACAGGTGTGCCTTAGACTGCCCACAATAAAAGGTCACACTGAAATGTGCACAATGCCACAGATGTCGCAACATTTGAGGGAGCGTGCAATTGGAATGCTGACTGCAGGAATGTCTACCAGAGCTGTTGCCCATGCAATGAATGTTCATTTCTCTACCATAAGCTGTCTCCAAATGCGTTTTAGAGAATTTGGTAGTATATCCAACTGGCCTCACAACCGCAGACCATGAGTAACCACACCAGCCCAGGACCTCCACATCCAGCATGTTCACCTCCATGATTGTATGAGACCAGCCACCCGGACAGCTGCAGCAACAATCGGTTTGCATAACCAAAGAATTTCTGCACAAACTGTCAGAAACCGCCTCAGAGAAGCTCATCTGCATGCTCATCATCCTTATCTGGGTCTGACCCAGACTGCAGTTCGTCATCGTAACCAACTTGTGTGGGCAAATGCTCACATTTGATGGCCTCTGGCACGTTGGAGAGGCGTTCAGTTCACGAATGAGTCCCTGTTTTCACTGTTCAGGACAAATGGCAGACAGCGTGTGTGGCTTTGTGTGGGTGAGCGGTTTGCTGACGTCAACATTGTGGATCGAGTGGCCATAGTGGCGCTGGGGTTATGGTATGAGCAGGCGTATGATATGGACAATTAACACAGGTGCATTTTATTGATGGAATTTTGAATGCACAGAGATACCGTGATGAGATCCTGAGGGCCATTGTTGTGCCATTCATCCACGACCATCACCTCATGTTGTAGCATGATAATGCACTGCCCCATATTGCAAGGATCTGTACACAATTTTTGGAAGCTGAAAACATCCCAGTTCTTGCATGACCAGCATACTCATCGGACATGACAGGCCTTTAATGGTGGGCAGTCTAAGGCACACCTGTGCAATATTCATGCTGTCTAATCAGCACCTTGATGTGCCACACCTGTGAGGTGGGATGGATTATCTCGGCAAAGGAGAAGTGCTCACTAACACAGATTTGGACAGAATTGTGAACAATATTTGAGAGTAATGGGTCTTTTGTGTATGTAGAAAATATTTTAGATCTTTGAGTTCAGCTCATGCAAAATGGGAGCAAAACTGAAAATGTTGCATTTATATTTTTGGTCAGTGTATATACAATAATAATATTTGCTTGGGAAATGAACCAAAGAACTCACTTAGGCTACTTTCACACTAGCGTTCGGGGCTCCGCTTGCAAGTTCCGTTTGAAGGCTCTCACAAGCGGCCCCGAACGGATCCGTACAGCCCCAATGCATACTGAGTGGATGCGGATCCGCTCAGAATGCATCAGTTTGGCACTGTTTGGCCTCCGCTCCGCTCAGCAGGCGGACACCCGAACGCAGCTTGCAGCGTTTTCGTGTCCGCCTGGCCGTGCGGAGCCAAACTGATCCATCCAGACTTACAATGCAAGTCAATGGGGACGGATCCGTCTGACATTGACACAATATGGTGCAATTTCAAACGGATCCGTCCCCCATTGACTTTCAATGTAAAGTCAGGAGTCCCTATTAATATACCATCAGATCGGAGTTTTCTCCAATCCGATGGTATATTTTAACTTGAAGCGTCCCCATCACCATGGGAACGCCTCTATGTTAGAATATACCATCGGATTTGAGTTACATCGTGAATCTCAGATCCGACAGTATATTCTAACACAGATGCTGCCAGGCAGCAGGGGGCAGACCCCCCCCCCTCTCCTGTATTTAACTTATTGGTGGCCAGTGCGGCCCCCCCTCCCTCCCCAGTATTAATTGTAACCAGTGCGGCCCCCTTCCCTCTATATTCATTGGTGGCCAGTGCGGCCCCCCTCCTTCCCCAGTATTAATTGTAACCAGTGCGGCCCCCCTCCCTCTATATTCAGACAGGCGCATTGCCTATAGCACAGACCTGTCACTTACCAGTAGGAGGAGCTCCCGGACGGACACAGACATCGCAGCTCTTCAGGTAAGTATAATGCTAAGATTGCTAAGTAACCATGGCAGCCAAGACTGCAATAGCGTATTGGCTGCCATGGTAACCGATCGGAGCCCCAGCGATTTAAACTGGGACTCCGATCGTTACTCTCCGCTGCCACCAATGATGGGGGGGTGTTAAATTAGGGGGGGGGGGAAGAGGGGAGGCCGAACTGGTCACAATACTTGGAATCCGCACTGGCCACCAATGAATATAGAGGGAGGGGGAGGCCGCACTGGTCATATTTAATACTGGGAATCCACACTGGCCACAGATGAGTATAGAGGGAGGGGGGCCGCACTGGTTACAATTAATACTGGGGAGGGAGGGGGGGGGGCCCGCACTGGCCACCAATAAGTTAAATACAGGAGGGGGGGGTCTGCCCCCTGCTGCCTGGCAGCATCTGCCAGGCAGCAGGGGGCAGTCATGTACACAGTTCTCAGTATATTCTAACTTGAAGCGTCCCCATCACCATGGGAACGCTTCTGTGTTTAGAATATGCTGTCGGATCTGAGTTTTCCAAAGTGAAAAATCAGATCTGAAATAAACAGTTATGCAGACGGATCCGTTCTGAACGGATGCAAGCGTTTGCATTATAGGAGCGGATCCGTCTGTGCAGACACCAGACGGATCCGCTCCTAACGCAAGTGTGAAAGTAGCCTTAACCATATTTTCTATTGATATGCACAGCAAATCAATTATTGTTTATATTAAAAGAACACAGTGAGAATTAAATAACACTACTCAAAAAGTTAGGGATATTTGGCTTGTTCAAGATTAACCTAAAATGCACTCTAACCTTTACAGGTGAACTTAATGTGACCTCTAAACTTCTGAATGCACATGTTCAACTGTTTAATGCTTCAGTACTTTTTGCACAAGGAGCTTAATGGCAAAATTCATAACAGGTGTTTGATCTATGAATCGTCCAATAAGTCTACTTTCACACTCACGTTTTGGCTTTCCGTTTGTGAGATTAGTTCACAAGCAGTCCAAAGCAGATCAGTTTGCATTCTAATGCATTCTGAATGGAAAGGGATTCGCTTAGAATTCATCAGTTTGCATCAGTTCAGTCACTATTCTGCTTTGGAGACAAACACCAAAACGCTGCTTGTTGCATTTTGGTGTCCGTCTGATGAAACTGAACCAAACGGATCCGTCCTGGCACACAATGTAAGTCAATGGGGACGGATCCGTTTTCACTGACACAATCTGGCACAATAGAAAACAGATCCGTCCTCCATTGACTTTCAATGGTGTTTAAGACGGATCCATCTTGGCTATGTTAAAGATAATACAAACAGATCCGTTCTGAATGGATGCAGACGGTTGTATTATATGAACGGATCTGTCCATGACGGATCCGCACAAAACGCGAGTGTGAAAGTAGCCTAAATTTCTTCGTTCAATTAGAATTGGTATTGAGCTTAGAGTGTCACAGAGTGTCATCAGCAGGTTGCAACAGAGATACAGAGAGACTGGAAGAGTCACAGAAAGGCATAGATGTCTTTTGGCCACATCCCATACTGATGACCACTTCATTGTGAACAATGCCCTGCGGAAATGGAATATGAATGCCACACATTTAAGGGAGGTGAGAGTGTAACACCCCAGAGTTGTGTTACTACATGCCTGTACCTGCTACTATCTGTTAAGAGTCTTTACATTTGTCATCTGATATGATTTTGCTCATGTCTTCACAACTGTGCGTTTAAAACTATGTTAAATATGGAGGCCATCTACGTAAAAATGGGAAGCCAAGCTTGAATAGAGGCGGGGGGGTTAGACATCTTTTGTCTGCCACATACAATGCTGTCTTGACACCTTTTTTCTGGGAGGTCATTATCACCTACTGACTCCAATTAGGATAATGAAAATCAACACTTTTGACCTCATGCTGGGTATAATGACCTCTGACCCCATATACCATGATCTGGATAAATGAGAACCTTCACAGACATATGTTAAATATAAATTTCCTTGTAATTTTCCATGTTCACCAGCAGGTGGCAGCAATGCGTTGGTAAGGTATTAGTTTCAGTTTAGTATATCTAGGCTGGAATGGTTTATTCCAAATTAGCTGCCCCTCTGTGGAGGGGTGGACTGTTCCCACATCCTGCAGTATGGGAGGAGAAGGAAGTTAGAGGCAGTGTGCCAGCTACCCCTGTTGGGCAAGGCTGTGCAATAGAGTTTAGGAGTCCCCCTGTATAGGGAACAAAGACAGGATCTTGTCTCGGCTGAGACATTGATCAAATACCCAAACTGAGCCCTGCAGCCTCAGCTGGATGACAAGAAAGCAGACAACCTCCTGAGTTCCAGGACGAAAGCATTCCCTGAGAATCCATCTGAGAGTAAGTCCAGAGACCTAGGAGAAGCCATTTCTCCTCAGCTAGTCTGTCCCCACAAAGCAGAAGATAAATTCCTGCCACAGTTACAGAGCTACTAAGCAGACGTCTTATCCTGCAAGCTCCAGATTTATAATGCAGAAGATTTATTCCTGCCAACCATTGCCAAAACCTGCTGGGACCAAAGACCAAAGCTGTATACCGCTTGGATACAAGTTATCTTCGGTAAAGAAAAGTTTGAACTTCATCTAAAGGTCTGGACATCATTTCTGCTGCAAAATTCTTCTATTACTCTTACTATCGCTACACTCAAATTTATTGCAAATGAGCCAGGAGTCCAGCCTCACCCAGGTAGGAGACACCGTTGACACAATTATCACCACCTATAGAGACTTTATAGGACATTACACCAGCCTGGCATTCCTAACCTGGGACGTGCGTTATAACACCTTGGGAGGGGGCCCTGTGATAGTATCCTGTGCACGCTGCTATTGGCGTCACAAACAAAACCTAGACTATCATCTACACCTGACCCAGTCATTGCATAATTTGGCGTCAGCGTATACCCGTATCCTGCTCTATTGCAAGAGGCACCCAAGTGTCATGCCAGACCATTAAAAACTGTTTACATCGGTATGATCTGCTTGCTAGACAACCTGCAAGGGTACCTGACCACAGGCGCCATCGTCTTGCTGTTCACTGATGAAAGTCGTTTCACAATAAGCATAAATAATGTCCGCCAATGATGTTGGAGATGTCAAGGCGAGCGTTCTGCATCAGCCACTGTTTTCATCAGACGAGCTTTTGGTGGTGGTGTAGGCAGGTATGTCTAGTCAACACAGAACTGCCCTACACTTTGTGAATGGTACAGTGACATGCCCATACTACTTGAATAACATAATTAATCCAGTAATTGTACCTCTGCATAAACAACACAGGCATAATTTAATCTTCATGGACAACAATGCGCAGGTCATCAAGGTCGCCTCATTAGGGAACAACTGCTGGAGACTGGGGTACCTCAAATGGAGTAACCTGCACTTTCTCCAGACCTGAATCCCATTGAAAACCTATGGGATCAGCTGAGTCGCTGTGTAGAGGCTGGTAAATTTGTACCCCAGAACTTAAATGACCTGAGGGCCGCCCTTCAATAAAAATGGGATGCCATGCTTCAGCAGACAATAAGTCGACTTGTGAACAACATGTGACGTTATTGTCAAACTGTAATTGATTGTCACAAGGGTCTCACGACCTATCGCTGACCCTGTTGTGCCTGGGGTCAGAAGGTTGCAGCGGGTGGCTACTCACTCGGTTTCAAGAGATCGCTCCATGACCCAGTGGTTGGAATGGATTCTGCTCCAGGTTTTCCTGCTTAGGTTTGCGATTAGGTTTGTCCCATTTAGGAATCTGTAGCTTTTCCTTTCAGCTGTTCTCTGTCAGCCGCTCCCAGCTACTATATATTCTCTCTTTCTGCTTCCCTTGTTGCCAGATATAGACCTTCTTTCCAGATTTTCTATTCTGACCTCTTGTGGAGTTGGAGTTGCTGTGGAGCTGTTGGAACTGGTGCTGTCAGATCTCCGGTTCTCTCCTGTTGTCTCCCTTTGGGGATTGTTTGTGGTGTTTGTGTTGTTAGTCCTTTCCCTGTTGTTACCCTAGGTGTCAGTGGTGAGGAATAGTGCTCCCACCGCCCTATTCACTACCTAGGGCTTATTTCAGGGTAAGCCAGGGACGAGGCACGTGATCGGGGCACAGGTTAGCAGCTCGTCTATGGATGTCAGGGCAGCTAGGTGCCAGTGCTAGGTGAGTTAGGGCTCACCACTCTTCCCTCTCCCAAGTGAAAGGGTACCCTCCTTTCCTCCCCTCTGCACCGCACGTCTAGTACCTGCCATATCAGACATGATATTATATCTGGCCCTTATTTTGAAAAAAATATATAAATGTAATTTTATTTTTTAAGATCCAATATGGATGCTATTGCTGCTTTGGCAAAGGTCTGTCTCTTGCAACAGCTGCAACAGACCTCAAGCTCAGTGGTTGCTATGGATAACCAGGTCAATTCAGAACCTAAAGTTGCTCTCTCAGACAGATTTTCTGGAGGGAGAGACAAATTTGTGGTGTTCCGAAAAGCCTGTAAATTATATTTCAGGCTGCGCCCAAATTTCTTTGGTAATGAGGAACAGCAGGTGGGGATTATCTCCCTTCTCCAAGGGGATCCTCAATCCTGGGCTTTTTCGTTGCCAGCTTGTATACAGGCCCTCCGGTCAGTAGATTAGTTTTTTGAGGCCCTGAGTCTCATATACGATGACCCTGACCGAGTCTCCCTAGCTGAGTCTAGATTACGGCAGCTTCAGCAGGGAGATTGTTCCGAGTTTCAAAGGTGGGCCACTCAGTGGAATGACCCAGGAGCCAGTTTTGCCAGGGGTTGTCAGAGAAAGTAAAAGATGGGCTTGCACTGTATGAGACTCCTATATCCCTTGAGGCTGCTATGTCGCTATCTATATAAATGCTTAGAAAAGCTACCACACAAGAGGTTATCATAAACAATAATTTCTTTATTAGATATCCATCAGCAGTATATCATAAAAACATGTACACGAAAGCAGTTATCATAGAAAGACGATAGTGTTGACAAACATTTATATAAAAACAGAGAAAAAACTCCAGACCAAATAAGGGACTAGTACCCCCCCACAACCGCAGTTATAGCAGTTTCTGCAGAAGTACACACAGGGCAATTATCAGCAAAACACAATAGCCGGTAGGGCTATGTGAACCTGAGTGTCACCCCACACCATATAAACTGCAGGGGGAGAGAAAACAAATAAACATGCATGAATCCAGCAAAGTATATTTCTTACTGACCCTTGTCTGGAGTAGCCGCCCGACGATCGTTTCGCTCACGCTTCCTCTTGGGGCATACTCCAAACTACCATACAGCCCTCCTATATACTCCAACAGTTAAGTGCCGACCAATTGTATGCATGCATACAACCGCCCATAATTATGCTAATTAGTAACTCATGCCTCACTGGAGATCGCGCCTCTCCAACAGCCAATCAAGTCATATTTTTTCCGGATATCGCGTCACACATTACGTGACCCGTTCGGCTTGATTGGTTGGAAAAGCAGCATCATTGCCGTGCGCCATCATTGCCGTGCAAACTAAGGCGTCACGTGACCCGCCGCGCGGCTGGTGTAGTTATATGGCTTGTTTCCTTGTTTGTATTAGTTTCCTGCATATCTGGAACCCCACAGAAACAACCCATTTCATTTAAGGGAGGGAACTGATTTCTGTTATTGAGGGAAAGACTCCTCCACCTGTATTCTTATCATGTGATCTGCATCATGCGCCGCCCCACCCGGACCTGACGAGGCCTAAGCTGGACATATGCCTAATACCTACACTGCATATGCGCGGCGTGGTACGTCTCCCGGCAACCGGATCACGAGGCGGGTCACATGGCAAGTCCCATAGCACATCAGGTATTCCTGCATCACTCTAACACATATATATTGGTCCTACATCCTCCGTCTGACAGTATATATAATATAGTTAAAGAAATACTGGGCACTCTCTCAAATATATGTAACCACACAATTTATTAATACAATGTATATATACTTTATGAACAATAACAATACAGGCACATTGTTTCTAAACACATCCTAATACCATAAAAATCCGGATTGAACTATCAGCAATTAAAATATCTAAAACTGTGAAAATAAAAATGTTCTGTGCATCGACAATGATCCCCTAAGGGTTCGGCAAGGAAATCCTCCTGCTCAATTTATATCCCCATCAATACAGTTGGATTGGGGAGGGACTGACCGTTGGAAAATAAGCCCCACTGTTAGGATTCTTATCCAATGTGATCGCAGTAAAGACACAGCTATTGGATACAGTGGTTTGCTAGTGCGGCATCCCGCTGTACTCACTGTTCTGCTGTAATAAAATGGCTGTATCTTCGGAAATCTCCACTTGTATTAATACGCTTGTTTTTCCAATTCGGACCTTTAATGCACTTGTCCCGTTCCCCTCTCTCACTCTTGTGCGCCGCTCCGTAGATGTAAGAGCCGGCGCTTGCTGAGTATACAGGATCCCCTCTTTTCGCGTTGGACCTCGTTTGTGAATGGGTGCACATGTTGCACTCCAGCTGTAGTCCTATTTGCGGTGCGCGTCGGGTCCTGAATTAATCGGGGTAAATTTCGGGTCTCTGTAGTGCTTCAGCGTAAGTTCTCAATGTCCATTTGGGGGATCTTGGCACCAAACGCGTTTCGGGGTCTGTTCTCACCCCTTCCTCAGTGGACAGAACAGTGAGTACAGCGGGACGCCGCACTAGCAAACCACTGTATCAAATAGCTGTGTCTTTACTGTGATCACATTGGCTAAGAATCCTAACAGTGGGGCATATTTTCCAACGGTCAGTCCCTCCCCAATCCAACTGTATTGATGGAGATATAAATTGAGCAGGAGGACTTTCTTGCCGAACCCTTAGGGGATCATTGTCGATGCACAAAACATTTTTATTTTCACAGTTTTAGATATTTTAATTGCTGATAGTTTAATCCGGATTTTATAACAAGACACGGAGGCTCGTATTGCATCACTCCTTCTTTACTGAATTTCCACAGCAGCAAAGAATTAACATAAAACATTAAAGGGCCAACCCCTAAATAACCCCTCCCATAAACCAGTCCATAAATAGGTCCTCTCTTGACAACTCTTCCTCTTTCTTTGCTGCTGCCCACAGCAGATAAGTGCCTTCTAGTTTTGTCTTGAAAATTGTACCTTTTTGTATTATATTGAGAACTTAACCTTTTTATAGCGTTTCTCGTAGCTAGAACTGTTTACTAGGGGTTAACTTGTCCTTAACCCCCCCTTTTTTGGGACTCCGCTTGCCTACCTGCAGCGGTCTGTTCAGCGTCGCGGCCGCCATCTTACTACTCCTGGGTGCCTGGGGGCGTTTTTCTTCTTGCCCCCCTTCCACCCTCTTCCATTTCCGGTGGCTCCGCTTGTGACACATCGCCAGTACCTGCGCTCGCCGGCTCTGTTATCGCTCACCTACTGGTATTCTCTCAGGAGTGACTAACTCCTTTTTTCATGTCTCTGCCCAGCGATATCCCTCCACTGCCCTCTCTAATAGACGCCTCCACCAGCTCGGTTGCCCCCCCTGCTGGTACAATTCTCACTCAATCAGAATCACATGGGATGGATTTACAACAATCCATTTCAGCTGCCATTGCAAATGCTATGGGAAATATGTCATCCGTGATTTCTCAGTCTATTTCTCAAGCGCTTAGAGCGCAGAACCCTGCCCCCGCTCCGGCTATTGCCCCTACTCCTGTAACCTCCAGAAATGATTGTGCAGATGGCTTAGCTCCATCAACAGACGACGTGCACAGGTCACGTAAGAGAGCCTGCCCGCGCCAGGCGGAAAAAGCGCACCCCTGGAAGTCCGCTCGGGCCCGCCCCGAACGCAGTTCTGACTCAGAGTTGGAGTCCGATGAGGAGGTTTTGAATGAGGATTATTATGCCTCTGACATGGACCTTGCCGGGGTCCGGGTAGCTGACGAATTTGAGGGGTTTTCTCCACCAAGCCTCCCCCTTCTACGGCGGGTCCAGAGGCGAGTACCCCGGGGCCTGACTCAGTCGTTGATCCGCAGGGTGAACCCCTGTTTGACCCAGACAGCCTTCACCATCCCAGGTCGGCTGAATGGTTACCCATACATCATGTGGCTCATTATTTGGAGAATAGGGTGAGAAAACCACTCTCCAAGGAGACCCGCAATAAATTAAAGGCCGAATGCCCCCGTCACTTGGTACCGAATAAGGTGTGTGAGACGCCAAACGTGGATCCAAAGATGATCCAATTCCTTTCTAAATCAGGTTTTAACCCCCGCAAGGGCCTAGATTCAGCCCTTAGAGCTTGTCAGGACAAACTCTTAGACAGTCTAGGACCCCTGACAAAAATCTTTGAGATGGCGGAGACTGCCAGAACTGAGGGTACGGCCATAGACCCAGAAATTCTCAGTGGCTGGGCGCAGCGCGCCATTTGTTTGATAGGGAATGTCAATTCCTCCCTCTCTATTGAGCGTAGAAAGGATCTTCTTATGAAGATTGAGCCAAAACTGTCTAATATGGCGCTTACTGAGACGGGTAAGGAGGCTCAGGGGCTCCTCTTTGGGGACAGTTTCATCAAGGACCTAGGCAAATTTGTGGGGCAGAGCTCCATGCGCAGGGTGTTCCACGGGCGTGTCTCTAACAAGGCCGGCAGCTTCAGGGGCCGTCTGTCCGGCCGTGTCCAGTTCCAGACGCGTGGAAACGCTCGAGATCCCTATAACCAACGACCGGCAGTCCAGGACCAGAGGCCGCAGTCCTCCTTCTTCCCATCCACAGGCCAGTCATACCGCTCCAGAGGATTCAGAGGCAGTGCTGGATCAAGACGCCCTCTCGGTAAGTCCGCAAAACCTTTGGTTTTCTTCCAGCCACTGTATCGGGGGCAGACTCCGACATTTTTTGCCCGCTTGGAGCCATGTCACCTCCGACCCGTGGGTACTATCCACAATCCAAGGGTTCCAGATAGATCTCATTTGTTTCTCATTTGTCTCTTCCGGAACCTCATCCGCTGGTCTTGCCAGAACCAGCTCGAGCTTGCATGGACCAAGAGCTTCAGGCTCTGGTGGTCAAAGGAGCAATAGAGAGAGCTCCTCCCCATTCTGTCGGTGTTGTCAGCAATATCTTTCTGGTAGAAAAGAAGGGAGGCCAATTCCGGCCAGTGATAAATTTATGGAATCTGAACAGGTTTGTGTGCTACCGCCATTTCAAAATGGAAGGGATCCATTTACTCAGGGACCTTTTGCTCCCAGGAGACTGGATGGGGAAGTTAGACCTGAAAGACGCCTAACTGACGGTTCCCGTGTCTCCCCTGTCCAGGCTACTCCTCCAGTTTCGCTGGCACAACCTCCTCTGGCAGTTCACGTGCCTACCGTTTGGCCTCTCGTCAGCCCCTTGCTTTGGTGCTTTACCAAGTTGATGAGACCCGTGGTAGCTTGGCTCCGCAGTCAGGGTATTCGTCTGGTGATTTATCTGGACGATATCCTGTTCATGGCCCAATCACCATCGGAGCTCCGAATGCACCTGCATTCTGCGATGTCTCTTATTACAGGTCTTGGGTTTGTCATCAACACCGAGAAATCTTGTCTTCAGCCTTCCAGGTCGATAGAATTTCTGGGTTTTGTGGTGAATTCCAGCGAACTAACTTTATACCTTCCAGGTACCAAGGTCAGGTCCATACGCAAGGAATTGCGTCACGCGTTGAAACTTCCGGAGTTGTCACTTCGTCATCTGGCGCGCATCATCGGGCTTCTCTCCTCCTCTATCCAGGCAATTTTCCCGGCTCCTCTGCACTATCGTGCGTTACAACGGCTCAAGATCGCCCATCTACAAGCGGGGGCGTCTTATGCGGATGTGGTGACCCTGGATCGCGAGACGAGGGACGAACTCAGGTGGTGGATATCCAACTTAGATGCTTGGAATGGCAAAGCCATCGTGGGACCTCAGCCCGATCTAATTGTGGAATCAGACACCAGTCTCTCCGGCTGGGGTGCGTACTGCAATGGGGTCTCCACCGGAGGTCCCTGGTCAGGCGACGAGTCTCACCTTCACATAAATGCTCTGGAACTGCTGGCAGGATCCTTTGCCATTCGCAGCTTCACCAGAGACAGGATATCAGCATGCATCAGACTCAGGATGGACAACGTGTCAGCCGTGCGTTATGTCAACGCCATGTGAGGCACTCATTCTTCGATCCTGACACACCTGGCAAAGGAGTTTTGGAACTTTTGCCTCGACAGCGGCTTCACGGTGGTTGCAGAATATATCCCAGGGCTTCACAATACTTTCGCGGACTGGAGCTCTCGCCATTCTTCGGACTTCAGCGATTGGAGATTAGATCCGGCGGTGTTCTCCTCCATTAGGTCGATTTGGGGACCTCTCTCTATGGACCCTTTTGCCTCACGTTGGAACGCCCAGTTACCGCGCTTCTACAGTTGGAGGCTGGACCCTCTGTCGGAGGCTGTGGACGCCCTTCTGCAGGATTGGTCGGGTCATCGAGCTTATGCCTTTCCGCCGTTTGCGCTCATCCCACGAGTGCTGTCGCAAGTACGTCGACAGCTGGCAGACTTAGTGCTGGTAGTTCCCTTTTGGCAAGCCCAATCGTGGTTCCCTCAACTCCTGGAGCTTTTGGTGGCGAACCCCCTTCTTCCCTCATTTGCAGACCTCCTTCGCGGACCCCTGGACCAACGTCATCCGCTAGTGGCAGACGGCTCTCTCAGTCTCCGAGCGTGCAGAGTTTCGGGGAGCAGTGGAATGTCTCAGGCTTATCGTCAACGACTCGTATCCTCTTGGAGAGTGCATGGGCCCCCGGCACCCGACGCGCCTATCAGTCAGCCTGGAGACGCTGGTCTGACTGGTGCGTGGGGCAGGGTCTGGATCCCTTGGCAGCACCTGTGACGGACTTACTCGAGTTTTTATCGTCTCTTTTTGAGGAAGGTAAGGCCTATAGATCCATTAACCTCTTTCGTTCTGCCATTTCGTCTGGACATCACGGATTTGCGGGCTGTCCAGCAGGTCAGCATCCCTTGGTGTGCCGACTTCTCAAAGGGTCTCGATTATCTCGTCCGCCCAGGCCCCGCTTCACTAGTTCCTGGGATGTAACGCTGGTCCTGCGTTTTCTCTCTGCTTGGCCCATCAATTCAGCTTTATCTCTCCGCCAAATTTCGGCGAAGCTAGTCACTCTGCTTTGCTTGATTTCTTGCAAGAGGGTTTCAGATGTGCGGGCCTTGGATTTCGATGCTTTATCTTTCACTCCAAGTGGTGTTTCTTTCAACATATCTCGACGCACTAAGACTAGTATTCGGTCGGTGTCCTATCCGGCCTTTCCAGATAACACGTCCCTTTGCCCGGTGCTTTGTTTACAGGAGTATTTGAACCGCACGTCTTTTTTACGGGATCCTGCGGCCCCGCAGCTGTTCGTTTCCTTCCGCAGGCCTTTTCTTCCAGTTTCGAGTGTCACCCTATCCCGTTGGGTTAAATGGATTTTGTCCCAAGCCGGAGTTGATACATCTATATTCACGGCTCATTCGGTTAGGGGAGCTTCGGCTACGTCCATGACTGTGGCTGGGGCCCGCCTGGAAGATGTTCTACGGTTAGCAGATTGGTCTAGGGCTTCTACGTTTCAGGAGTTTTACTTCAGGCCGCCTCCTCACGTTTTTTCCTCTGTAATGTCGTCGCTTTAAACTTGCAATACGAGCCTCCGTGTCTTGTTATAAAATTGCATGATTTTCCTATTTTATGACGTAAAGTCATGATTTTATTAAAGACACGGAGGCGAGTATTGCCCCGCCCTTATACTTCCCTCCCTTCTGATGTTTTCGTATGATCGATTGATTATGTTTGTATATGATATGTTAATATATTGGATGTTTGTATGCCACATGATTGGAACAGATTTCAATTTCTGGGATTACCTTGTTTATTCTGTTGTCTCCGTAGGTTGATTCCTGGTGGGTCCCTGTGATGTTTTCAAGGAGTTCTTAGTTCCAGTTGACCACTGTTCCAGTTCCGCCCTGGGTTGCGGTTCCCGTTCCATGATCCCAGTTGGAGTTCGGTTGGGAGAGTCCTCGGTCCGGTTCTCGAGTGGTTCGGCTAGTCGCATCAAAGAAAGAGGAAGAGTTGTCAAGAGAGGACCTATTTATGGACTGGTTTATGGGAGGGGTTATTTAGGGGTTGGCCCTTTAATGTTTTTATTAATTATTTGCTGCTGTGGAAATTCAGTAAAGAAGGACTGATGCAATACTCGCCTCTGTGTCTTTAATAAAATCATGACTTTACGTCATAAAATAGGAAAATCATGCAATTTTTATGGTATTAGGATGTGTTTAGAAACAATGTGCATGTATTGTTATTGTTCATAAAGTATATATACATTGTATTAATAAATTGTGTGGTTACATATATTTGAGAGAGTGCCCAGTAGTTCTTTAACTATTTTAACACTTTACTAGAGGAAGGGTGAGACCTCTGTACTGAGAGCACCTCCACTGTTGTCTGCATCAATCCTGTGCGCCACCTACTTCACATTTATACTAGTATATATAATATAATCCAAAAAGTTAAAACCAGTTCAAGAGAATATTATAGTGAACCTCCTAACTCATCATAATAAATAAATAAGAAAAGTGAGTTACATACATAAAAATCAATAACCACTAGATGAAACAAGAGACATCTACATCAGATAAAAGTGCAATGTGCATCCATATAATTCATTTTAGAAGAGACCTATGCTGCAATACAAAAAAGCAGCAATGTGTACAGTACATATCACATTTTAAGAGGAAATCCATCATGTGTGAATGTCTATATATATATATATATATATATATATATATATATATATATAAATAAATACATACAGTACAGACCAAAAGTTTGGACACACCTTCTCATTCAAAGAGTTTTCTTTATTTTCATGACTATGAAAATTGTAGATTCACACTGAAGGCATCAAAACTATGAATTAACACATGTGGAATTATATACATAACAAAAAAGTGTGAAACAACTGAAAATATGTCATATTCTAGGTTCTTCAAAGTAGCCACCTTTTGCTTTGATTACTGCTTTGCACACTCTTGGCATTCTCTTGATGAGCTTCAAGAGGTAGTCACCTGAAATGGTCTTCACTTCACAGGTGTGCCCTGTCAGGTTTAATAAGTGGGATTTCTTGCCTTATAAATGGGGTTGGGACCATCAGTTGCCTTGTGGAGAAGTCAGGTGGATACACAGCTGATAGTCCTACTGAATAGACTGTTAGAATTTGTATTATGGCAAGAAAAAAGCAGCTAAGTAAAGAAAAACGAGTAGCCATCATTACTTTAAGAAATGAAGGTTGTCCGTCCGAAAAATTGGGAAAACTTTGAAAGTGTCCCCAAGTGCAGTCACAAAAACCATCAAGAGCTACAAAGAAACTGGCTCACATGCGGACTGCCCCAGGAAAGGAAGACCAATAGTCACCTCTGCTGCGAAGGATAAGTTCCTCCAAGTCACCAGCCTCAGAAATCGCAGGTTAACAGCAGCTCAGATTAGAGACCAGGTCAATGCCACCCAGAGTTCTAGCAGCAGACACATCTCTAGAACAACTGTTGTTAAGAGGAGACTGTGTAAATCAGGCCTTCATGGTAGAATATCTGCTAGGAAACCACTGCTAAGGACAGGCAACAAGCAGAAGAGACTTGTTTGGGCTAAAGAACACAAGGAATGGACATTAGACCAGTGGAAATCTGTGCTTTGGTCTGATTAGTCCAAATTTGAGATCTTTGGTTCCAACCACCGTGTCTTTGTGCGACGCAAAAAAGGTGAACGGATGGACTCTACATGCCTGGTTCCCACCGTGAAGCATGGAGGAGGTGTGATGGTGTGGGGGTGCTTTGCTGGTGACACTGTTGGGGATTTATTCAAAATTGAAGGCATACTGAACCAGCATGGCTACCACAGCATCTTACAGCGGCATGCTATTCCATCCGGTTTGCATTTAGTTGGACCATCATTTATTTTTTAACAGGACAATGACCCCAAACACACCCCCAGGCTGTGTAAGGGCTATTTGACCATGAAGGAGAGTGATGGGGTGCTGCGCCAGATGACCTGGCCTCCACAGTCACCGGACCTGAACCCAATAGAGATGGTTTGGGGTGAGCTGCACCGCAGAGTGAAGGCAAAAGGGCCAACAAGTGCTAAGCATCTCTGGGAACTCCTTCAAGACTGTTGGAAGACCATTTCAGGTGACTACCTCTTGAAGCTCATCAAGAGAATGCCAAGAGTGTGCAAAGCAGTAATCAAAGCAAACGGTGGCTACTTTGAAGAACCTAGAATATGACATATTTTCAGTAGTTTCACACTTTTTTGTTATGTATATAATTCCACATGTGTTAATTCATAGTTTTGATGCCTTCAGTGTGAATCTACAATTTGCATAGTCATGAAAATAAAGAAAACTCTTTGAATGAAAAGGTGTGTCCAAACTTTTGGTCTGTACTGTATATATATATATATATATATATATATATATATATACGGTGTCTACCAGTCGGATATTCACAAACACCCAAAATTGAAATCTAAACACAGTGTGTGCACAGTCTACCCAGGTGGAGACACATGTGTAGGTGTATATACACATATGTCACACTCAGAGTCCACTGTGCATGAACACTACTGGCATTGTTAATCTCTCTAAACAATCAATATATAATATTACATCTCTCATCGAGAATTTCCATACACAGAGGAGGTCATGAATATCGATCTTCCCTACTCTCCTACTGGTTTCTAGTGCTGTGTATGCATGATGTCACTAAATCTACTGTGCGTCCAATCCTCGGCCCATCCATCCTCCTTCTACGATAGATACTATTATGGGATTCCAAAGAGGCAAACAAACTGTAAGGTAAGGAGGGAATATATATGGTAGTCATTAGTTATGAAAAGATATGAAAAGATAGAACCACCATGCGGCTGAACCATATTGGGAAAGCCACATCAATGGAGGTAAGAGGGGAACAACATACTGTTAAAAAAGTATACACAAAGAACATGTACATAATTAAAAGAACCCATCCTACCTGGTGGTTCTGTGATGATCCTGGTTCAAAGCGAGATAGAGTGGTAATTTATAGAAATGGAACATAGCTTTTATAGTCATTCAATCCCCCAGGGGCCATAGTTTTCAGAGTATATATCCAGCGAGTCTCTCGATGGGCCAGCAGTTTTTTCCAGTTTCCACCCCTTTGGGAGATCATTATGTGATCAATCCCTCTAAAGCATAAAGCTGATCCATCACAGGCATGTTCTGCCTTGAAGTGCCTTGGATAGTACATGCTCCCGGCCTCCACAGTCACCGGACCTGAACCCAATCGAGATGGTTTGGGGTGAGCTGCACCGCAGAGTGAAGGCAATCCCCCCGATCATTGGTGGCAGCGGAGTTCCGATCGGAGTCCCAGTTTAATCGCTGGGGCTCCGATCGGTAACCATGGCAACCAGGACGCTACTGCAGTCCTGGTTGCCATGGTTACTTAGCAATAGTAGAAGCATCATACTTACCTGCTGGCTGCTGCGATGTCCGTGTCCGTCCGGGAGCTCCTCCTACTGGTAAGTGACAGGTCTGTGCGGCGCATTGCTAAAATGAACTGTCACTTACCAGTAGGAGGAGCTCCCGGCCGGACACAGACATCGCAGCAGCCAGCAGGTAAGTATGATGCTTCTACTATTGCTAAGTAACCATGGCAACCAGGACTGCAGTAGCATCCCGGTTGCCATGGTTACCGATCGGAGCCCCAGCGATTAAACTGGGGGGGGGGGGGGCAGTCATGTACACAGTTCGTTGTATATTCTAACTAGAAGCGTCGACATCATGGGAACGCCTCTGTGTTAGAATATACTGTCGGATCTGAGTTTTCACTAAGTGAAAACTCAGCTCTGAAAAAGCTTTTATGCAGACGGATCTTCGGATCCGTCTGTATGAAAGTAACCTACGGCCACGAATCACGGACACTGATTGACTTGAATGGGTCCGTGAACCGTTGTCCGTCAAAAAAAGGTCATATTTTTTTGACGGACAGGATACACGGATCACGGAGGCGAATGACAAACGGTGCATTTTCCGAGTTTTCAACGGACCCATTGAAAGTCAATGGGTCCGCATAAAATCACGGAAAACAGAACTACGGCCACGGGTGCATGAGGGTCGTGTGCATGAGGCCTTACGCTGGGTTCAGACCTGAGCGTACTTGAACGTACGTTCTGTAAGCACGATTGTACGGGTGTTTGCAATCGCGCACACAGAGACAAGCGAACGCCCATTGTCGCGCGTTCCCGCTGAAGTCTATGTACGGGAACGCGCGACAAGACGCCCCAAAGAAGCTCATGTACTTCTTGGGGCGTCGGGCGTTTTACAGCGCGATCGTACGCGCTGTGAAACGCTCAGGTGAGAACCATTCCCATAGGGAATCATTGGTTCTTGCCTGTTGAGCGTTTTACAGTGCGTAGGAACGTGCTGTAAAACGCTCAGGTCTGAACCCAGCGTCAGAGTGATGCAGAAATACCCGATGTGCTATGGGACTTGCCATGTGACCCGCCTCGTGATCCGGTTGCTGGGAGACGTACCACGCCGCGCATATGCAGCATAGGTATTAGGCATATGTCCAGCTTAGGCCTCGTCAGGTCCGGGTGGGGCGGCGCATGATGCGGATCACATGACAAGAATACAGGTGGAGGAGTCTTTCCCTCAATAACAGAAATCAGTTCCCTCCCTTAAATGAAATGGGTTGTTTCTGTGGGGTTCCAGATATGCAGGAAACTAATACAAACAAGGAAAGGAGGCATATAACTACACCGGCCGCGCAGCGGGTCACGTGACTTATACGTCATATAATGGTGACGCCTTTGTTTGCACGGCAATGATGACGCACGGCAATGATGTTGCTTTTCCAACCAATCAAGCCGAACGGGTCACGTGATGTGTGATCTAATTTGCATGAGTTACTAATTTGCATAATTATGGGCAGTTGTATGTATGCATACAATTGGTCGGCACTTAACTGTGGGAGTATATAGGAGGGCTGTATGGTAGTTTGGAGTATGCCCCAAGAGGAAGCGTGAGCGAAACGATCGTCGGGCGGCTACTCCAGACAAGGGTCAGTAAGAAATATACTTTGCTGGATTCATGCATGTTTATTTGTTTTCTCTCCCCCTGCAGTTTATATGGTGTGGGGTGACACTCAGGTTCACATAGCCCTACCGGCTATTGTGTTTTGCTGATAATTGCCCTGTGTGTACTTCTGCTAATAACCCCACCTCACAGAAACTGGGGGGGGGGGGGGGGGGTACTAGTCCCTTATTTGGTCTGGAGTTTTTTCTCTGTTTTTATATAAATGTTTGTCAACACTATGGAGCGAACCACATGTGCATAACTTGAGAGGAGCCATGATGTCATGGCAACCTTCAAGTTATGGTATTCACTATAACTCTTCTTACCTGATTTTAAGCCTTTGGATTGATCCCAGGCACCTGCTTGATCTCGGGGTCTTCTTGACTGCTGATTGGAGATCCTTCAACGGACATCCTGAACCTATATAAACAGAAAACATCGTCACTGGCGCATTCTCGTAAGTGTAACTTTCAGAGAAAAGACCTGCTCTGCAACTCATCATGGAGGATCTCCTCAAACAGTTAATTTTGAAGGCGGAAAACGAAGGAGGTGAAGCCTGGTTACGTTGCTGTCTACTACTTCCATCTGGACAAGTTAATCTCATTCAACCTACTTTTTCCCCTGATCCAGTCTGCCCAGGACTCAGCGCGAGCCCACATCCAATCGATGTAACCTCCGTCATTGGCGCGCGCATGCGCAGTGTATCAGAGGTTACGTCTCCGGCCAGGAAGCTAAGTAGAAAGGTAAAGAGGGCATATTCTCCTTCCCAACATGCGCCTCCTCCTTCCAAAAAGAAATCCAGATGTCAGCCTTCTTCGGTTATCAGAGAGCCCAGTAATATTAATCGTAGTCGGTTCAACTCTCCAACTGTCACTTCGCAGTCCGCCCGTGCAGCAACTACCAACCTCCTGCCTGATCAACAGATAAGTGGTGAGATACCTGTTGATCCTTTTATAAGTGACTGCGCCTTGCAGGGCACTTCTTCTATGGATAATTCTACTCCGGTTTTGGACTCTTCTTTAAAGATGCAATTATTTAATGAATGTATTCAATTTCTACACAAGCAATCTGTTACACCTGCCAATGTTTGGTCTGATCCTGCTAATATTAGCCAGTCCAACATTGACATTAATGTGACAAATACCATTCCACTTCTTCCTATTCCTCCTACTGTTAATTCATCAGAGCTCTTTATTCCGGAGCTTGAAAACAGTTCCGGGATTAGGGAGACGGTTGTAAAGGAAGTTATGGCTTGTCAAGTTTCCCCATTAGGTTTTCATCTCTCTCAATCTACTAAGGAAAAAATTTGGAGGAAAGATTATATCGAAATTATCTATTGAAATTATTAAAAATGATTCCTCTAAAGATAAAAAGTTAGAGTCTGATAAGAAGAAACCGATACAAAAAACATTTCTCAATTGGATTCAAGCATTTTGCATCTATGCTGCTGTTCTAGGGGATAAACACCCCTCATTGTGTACCGGTCTCTTTTATCATATTGACTCTATTCTGGAAGCTTACAGAAATTTTGGAGGCATGGGATAGTGTTCTTACGACAAATCATTTCGCCAAAAGATTGCGGTTTATCCTAATTTAAGCTGAGGTAGCAAAGACGTGGGCCTTTGGTTGAGCCTTATGCTTCCCAATAAAAATTATCTTTTTTGCCAACAATTTAATCCCAATAATCTCAAAAAAGGTATCTGTTTTGCCTTCAACGAGGCTTACTGTAGATGGCAATCCAATTGCAGATACCGCCACGAATGTTCTTACTGTGCCGGTCCTCACCCAGCTAACAAATGTTTAAAAAAACAGGGAATTCATTTTCCAAATTCCGGCAGAGACATTCATTCAAATAAGTCAGGTGACACCACTGAATTTAAAAAGATTACTCCAGTGGTTAAAGTTTTATCCAAACATTCAGATGGCTAAATTTCTATATATTAGTTTTTCTAGAGGTTTTTTCGTACCTCAATTTGTTGGTCCAGGTTGCGTTTCTGTTAAAAATGCAGCTACTGTTAAGAAAAATTTAGTTATCGTTAAGGATAAGATACTGTCTGAAATTTCTGCAGGCAGAGTAGCAGGTCCATTTGATTCTCCTCCCTTTCTTAATTTTCGTGTTTCCCCATTAGCTATTGTTCCCAAAAAAGAGCCCAATTCTTACCGCCTTATACACAATCTATCTTTTCCAAGACAATTTTCTCTTAATGATGAAATTGACAAGAATAAAGCTAGTGTGAAATATTCTTTGTTTGATCAAGCTTTGAATTTTCTTCAAAAAGCTGGTCGTCATGCTCTTCTAGCTAAAGCAGACATTAAGTCTGCTTTCAGATTATTGCCAATGAATCCGAATGGTTATAATTCTCTTGGTTTTAAATTCCTTGATAAGTTCTTTTATGATAAGGCCCTCCCCATGGGTTTTACTTTATCTTGCTTCTATTTCGAAGCCTTTTCCACATTTTTGCATTGGATAGTTGAAGCACATTCAGATTCTGGATTTGTCCTACATTACCTTGATGATTTTTTATTTATAGGTCGTAGGGATATTCCAGAATGTATGGATCTCCTTCACAAGTTCTTCGGTATTGCTGATTATTTTAATATCCCGCTAGCTATGGAAAAAACTTTTTTTCCTACTACATCTTTAAAACTCTTAGGTATTAACATCAATACAGCCGATATGGAGTTCAGTATTCCGAGGTAAAAAATTTCTGAAACTATACAACTCTTAGGCCTCTTTCACACGGGCGTCATGTTTTTTGCCCGGATAAGAGGCGGGTGCGTTGCGGGAAAATGCGCGATTTTTCCGCGCGAGTGCAAAACATTGTCATGCGTTTTGCACTCGCGTGAGAAAAATCACGCATGTTTGGTACCCAAACCCGAACTTCTTCACAGAAGTTCGGGCTTGGGATTGATGTTCTGAAGATTGTATTATTTTCCCTTATAACATGGTTATAAGGGAAAATAATAGCATTCTGACTACAGAATGCTTAGTATAATAGTGCTGGAAGGGTTAAAAATAATAAAAAAGTTAACTCACCTTCTCCTCTTGTTAGCGTAGATCCCGGTCTGTTCTTTAGCTGTGGACTGAATGACCTGAGGTGATGTCAGATCACATGCTCCAATCACATGGTCCATCACCATGGTGATGGAGCATGTGATCTGACGTCATCAAAGGTCCTTCAGCCACAGCTAAAGAACAGACCGGCCTCTACGCGAACAAGAGGAGAAGGTGAGTTAACTTTTTTATTATTTTTAACCCTTCCAGCACTATTATACTAAGCATTCTGTATTCAGAATGCTATTATTTTCCCTTATAACCATGTTATAAGGGAAAATAATACAGTGAATAGACTGTCACCTAGAACCCATGCGTGAAAATCGCACCGCATCCGCACTTGCTTGCGGATGCATGCGATTTTCACGCAACCCCATTCATTTCTATAGGGCCTGCGTTACGTGAAAAACGCACAAAGAGGAGCATGCTGCGATTTTCACGCAACGCACAAGTGATGCGTGAAAATCACCGCTCGTGTGCACAGCCCCATAGAAATTAATGGGTCAGGATTCAGTGCGGGTGCAATGCGTTCACCGCACGCATCGCACCCGCATGGAAAACTCGCCCGTGTGAAAGGGGCCTAATCCTTGATTGCTTGCAAGGAAAAAATGACTCTTAAACTTCTTCAGTCTTTACTCGGTTCTTTAAATTTCATTACCAAAGTGATTCCCATGGGAAGGGTCTTTTCTAAAAGACTTTATGCAGCCACAGCAGGTAAGTCTTCTCCTTTCTCTCATATAAGAATAACCAGAGAATTAAAGTTTGATATTACTATATGGTTACAATTTTTGAACGACTTTAATGGGCACACAATTTGGCAAGAAGAATTTGTCGACACTTTATCTTTTTACACTGATGCATCAGGTTCTATCGGTTATGGAGCCTTTTTCAACAACAGTTGGTCTGCTGAAAAATGGCCTCAAAATTGGGTCGAGAACAAAAAGTATTCAAAAAATTTAGTTTTTCTTGAATTATTCCCTGTAGGCAGACCACTGAGGAAGGGGTTGGACCCTGAAACGCGTCTGGTGCTACACCCCATCTTTGAACCGAAAGACCTACTATACCTACAAATCGACCATCAACCGAACAAAGAGCCGTCTTTAATCTCCCGATTGAATAGTGCTGCAATATCAAAGGCATATCCGGGGAGTGAGAACATCTTAAGGTTCTGATGAAAATTTCGGATAAAGAATTTGGTCGATTATAAGGTAAAGGAATATTCTAACTTGCAAGTCATTTAGTAGCGGGACGCTGCTACCCACGCTACTGCAGCGGGACGCCGCTGTGATCAATTGTGGGACATTCGGTCTTGGTCTCGATCAAAAGTGGCCAGCTTTATCGACAATTAGTGACTTTTTCGGATGTTCATAATCATTGGATCGATTATATGGTGTTAGACCGGAATAGCGAACATTTGCTCTTTAATACATTGTATATCAGATTGCTATCTGCTACCCATTGTTTTATTCATATATTGTATATCATATTGCTATCTGCTACCCATTGTTTTAATCATTAGTATATTGACTTGTTTAGTAATAAAAGTTCATACCTACCTCTAATACGTGGTCACGGTTTCCTTGAGTGCCCTGTTTATCCATATTCTATGTTGTCATAAGTAACTTAAAGTTGTTTTGTGCTGGTGAGATAGGGGTGTGTTAGCACCACCGTGTGGCATATTTTGGGTATTATTTTACAGCTTAATTCTTTGTCTTTGCAATTGTATTGATTTTATATTCTTTGTTTTGTAGTGTGTATAATAAACTACATATATATTTTTGCACAGACAATTGTCCCTTTGTTTCACTGCTTGCACAAATCAAATTAATATAGATCAAATTAATATAGATCAATAAGATATCGATAAAATAACTTAGAGGCGATTATGTCCGCCTGAAGGATCATATTTTTTTTATTATATACATTTTTTTTTTATCCTATCTTTTATATGAAGATTCTTTTTATATAGAAGATATTTGACAATGGCCACTGCTGCATCTCCCTGTTGCGTGGATCAAAACATCCGGCAACAGGGGGGAAAGCCAATAGCAGGCCGCGACGGGGACGAGCCTCCCTATCGTCACCCACGATGCTAGGAAGGCTCGTCCCCATCACGGCCTGCTATTGGCTAATTGACCCCCCCCCCCCCGCCCTGTCACTGTATGTTTTGATCCACGCAACAGGGAGATGCAGCGGTTGCTGTGCGGGCATCAGGAGCTACGTGGCTGCTGGGGAGCAGGGGAAGTATAACTTGTATGAGTTGCCCGAGCACCTCAAACTCCAAATAGGGGTTGGATAACCCCTTTTACCTTAGCCATCTCCACAGTGAGCGATGCTCTGTACTGTGTAGAAACACATGCCCTAGAAATGCTCATTTAGAGAGCCCTGCTAACAGACATTTCAGGGCAAGTGTTACGCTGAGCGCTCCGGGTCCCCTGCTGGCCTCGGAGCGCTCACAGCGTATGCCCTCAGGCAGCACTCCAGTGTCTCGGCGTGTGCGTCCTCGCTCTCTAGGGTGCGCGCGCGCCGGGACTCTTAGATTCAAAGGGCCAGTGCACCAGTGATTGGTGCCTGGTCCAAAGAGGTTATTAAGGGTTAAGGTTTGTGAGAGGCAGTGCTGACTTAATTAGGCTGCACCTGTGCACTGCCCATTTATACCTTCTCCTCCCACAGCTTCCTGCCGGATCTTTGTGCCTTGTGCCTCAGAGAAAGCGTTCCACTGTGTTTGTTTGCCTTGCCTGTTGCCGAACCCGTTGCTACCGTCTACTCGCCTTTGAACCTTTGCCGCCTGCCCTGACCTCTGCTACGTCCGACTACGCTCTTGCCTTCTCCCTGTGTACCACGCCTTATCAGCTGCCAGAGAGGTCGAGTTGTTACTAGGGGACACGACCTGGTAGTTACCGCCGCAGCAAATCCATCCCGCCTTGCGGCGGGCTCTGGTGAAGACCAGTAACTGCTTAGAACCGGTCCTTTAGTACAACCCGCGCCATCGCCTCTCTGGTCCAGAGGATCCACTACCTGTCCTGCCGGTACGTGACAGTAAGATCCGGCCATGGATCCCGCTGATGTTCCCCTGCCAAGCCTAGCGGACCTCACCACTATTGTGGCCCAGCAGGGTCAACAGCTGGCCCAGTTGACCGCTATGTTGCAGCAGCTCCTGCCTTCTCAGCAACAGCCAGCTCCTCCGTCTGCTCCTGCTGCATCACCTCCGCCTGCAGTTGCCACCGGTTCCAGAATCCGTTTGTCCCTACCAGACAAATATGACGGAGATCCTAAGCAGTGCCGTGGGTTCTTGTCGCAGTGCTCTCTCCACCTCGAGCTTCTGTCCGACCAGTTTCCTTCTGAGCGAGCCAAGGTAGCCTTTATTCTCAGTTTACTGTCCGGGAAGGCCCTGGCCTGGGCTACACCACTATGGGACCGCGCAGATCCTGCCACCGCTTCCGTCCAGAGCTTCTGCCTAGAGTTCCGGAATGTTTTTGAGGAGCCTGCCCGGGTTACCTCCGCAGAGACTGCCTTACTAAATTTGACCCAAGGAGGCTTCTTCCGTGGGTGACTATGCCATTCAGTTCCGCACTCTGGCCTCTGAGCTGAACTGGAACAATGAAGCCCTTTGCGCCACCTTCAAGAAGGGACTTAACAGTGAAGTAAAGGATGTTCTGGCTGCACGTGAGCTTCCTTCCACTCTTAGTGACCTCATCTTGCTGGCCACTAGGATAGACAAACGTTTCGCCGAACGACAAGAGGAACTCCTCCTTGAAAAGGAAAAAGCTCGTCCTAGACGCTTTCCTCGTCTGGCTCCCGTTTTTCTGCGTCCACCTCAACCCGCTACTGGGTTTTCCGCCGTGGAAGCCATGCAGGTGGATCGGTCACGCCTGACTCCGCAAGAACGAAGCCGCCGCAGAAACGAGAACCTGTGTCTGTACTGTGCCAGTACCGAGCACTTCCTTAGAGATTGTCCTCTCCGTCCACCGCGGTCGGGAAACGCTCGCACTTAGTAAACGTGGGAGAGGCGTTGCTAGGTGTGGATTCTTCCTCTCCACGTCTCATCATACCCGTGCAGTTGATCATCTCTTCCAAGTCCTCTTTCTCCGCAGCCGCCTTCTTGGATTCCGGTTCAGCTGGCAACTTCATTCACGCCTCCTTGGTTGACAAGTACCGTATTCCAGTAATCCGTCTACCCAAGCCGTTTTTCATCTCTACTGTTAATGGTGAGAGACTCTCTGCCACCGTACAGTTCCGTACCCAGCCTCTGCAGATGGACATCGGAATATTTCATACCGAGACTATAGAGTTCTTTGTCCTTCCCTTCTGTTCCTCCGAACTCCTCCTGGGTCTGCCGTGGCTTCAACGTCATAGTCCTGTCCTGAATTGGTCCACCGGTGAGATCCTGCGTTGGGGTTCCTCCTGTTCGGACCGCTGTCTCAAGCCTGCTCTGGTCAAACAGAACCCGCAAGTTTCTCCGCCTTCTGGGCTGCCCAAGCCATACCATTCCTTCGCGGATGTCTTCTGCAAGAAACAAGCTGAGGTCCTTCCTCCTCACCGATCCTATGATTGCCCGATCGACCTGATACCCGGTTCTACTCCACCTCGGGGCAGAATTTATCCTCTCTCACCTCCTGAGACTCTTGCCATGTCCGACTATATACGTGAGAACCTACAGAGAGGATTAATAAGAAAATCTTCTTCTCCTGCTGGGGCCGGTTTTTTCTTCGTGACAAAAAAAGACGGCTCCCTCCGCCCCTGCATTGACTACAGAGGTCTTAATAAAATTACCATCAAGAACCGTTACCCTCTGCCTCTAATCTCTGAGCTATTTGATCGTCTCCGAGGGGCTAAGATCTTCACAAAATTGGAACTTCGAGGGGCCTATAATCTGATCCGTATCCGTGAAGGAGACGAATGGAAGACCGCCTTTAACACAAGGGACGGCCATTTTGAGTATTTGGTGATGCCCTTCGGCCTCTGCAATGCACCTGCTGTCTTCCAGGAATTCGTCAATGATATTTTCAGGGACTTACTTTACACCTGCGTGGTCGTATACCTGGATGATATCCTCATCTTTTCCTCCAATTTGGATCAACACAGGGTCCATGTGCAACAAGTTCTTACTCGTTTAAGGAGAAATCGCCTGTACGCTAAACTTGAAAAATGTCTTTTTGAACGGACCTCCCTGCCTTTCCTGGGATACATTATCTCAGCCCAAGGACTTCAAATGGACCCAGCCAAGCTCTCGGCGGTTCTGGATTGGCCACGCCCCTCTGGTCTCCGAGCCATACAAAGATTTCTGGGCTTTGCGAATTACTACAGGCAATTCATCCCTCACTATTCCACTCTGGTAGCTCCTATCGTGGCCCTCACAAGAAAAGGAGCTAACCCCAAATCCTGGCCTTCCCAAGCCGAGGAAGCCTTCCAGTCCCTGAAATCCGCCTTTGCCTCTGCACCCGTTCTCTCTAGACCAGATTCCACCAAGCCTTTCTCTCTTGAAGTGGATGCCTCCTCGGTGGGAGCCGGAGCTGTCCTCACCCAGAAGTCTTCCCGGGGCAAGACTTCTACTTGTGGCTTCTTTTCAAAAACATTCTCTTCCGCAGAGAGAAATTACTCCATTGGGGACAGGGAACTGCTGGCTATTAAATTGGCACTGGAGGAATGGAGACATTTACTCGAGGGCGCCACACATCCTGTGTACATCTTCACGGACCACAAGAACCTGGCTTATCTCCAGTCTGCTCAGAGATTAAATCCCCGTCAGGCTCGTTGGTCTCTGTTCTTCGCCCGCTTTAATTTCGAGATCCATTTCTGTCCGGCTTGTAAGAACATTAGGGCAGATGCTCTGTCTCGCTCCTCTGATGTGGTGGGCGACGACTTAACACCTCGATATATTATCCCTCCAGAACGCCTTATTACAGTCGCTCCCGTGGACCTGCGCCTTCTTCCTCCTGGCAAATCCTACGTACCTCCACGTCAGCGGCTGCGAATTCTCAAGTGGGGCCACGCCTCCCCTTTTGCCGGTCATCCAGGGGTGCAAAAGTCTCTCCAACTAATCTCCCAAAGGTACTGGTGGTCTTCTCTGGAGAAAGATGTCTCGGACTTCATCCAAGCCTGTATGATTTGCGCCCGGGATAAATCGCCTCACCAGAAACTAGCGGGTCTCCTCTTGCCTCTACCTGTTCCTGAAGTTCCCTGGTCTCACATCGCCATGGACTTTATTACAGATCTTCCCTCCTCCCATGGCAAGTCCGTTATTTGGGTCGTGGTGGATCGCTTCTCCAAGATGGCTCACTTTGTACCCCTGCCCGGTCTACCCTCTGCGCCCATGTTGGCCAAACAATTTTTCCAACACATCTTCCGTCTCCATGGCCTTCCCAAACATATTGTCTCGGATCGTGGGGTACAATTTGTCTCCAAATTTTGGAGGGCTCTATGTGCTCAGCTCGGGATCAAATTGGACTTTTCTTCTTCGTACCATCCTCAGTCTAACGGCCAAGTAGAACGGGTGAACCAAATTTTGGGTGACTATCTGCGTCACTTTGTATCCTCACGCCATGACGACTGGGCTGATCTACTTCCCTGGGCGGAGTTCTCCTACAACTACAAACAATCCTCTGCCTCTAACAAGTCTCCTTTCTTTGTAGTTTTTGGCCGTCATCCTCTTCCACCTCTGCCGCAGTCTCCCACTCCTCCTTCTGTACCTGCCGTTGACAGTCTTGTACAGGATTTTTCCTCCATCTGGCGAGAAACCCACGCTGCTCTCCTCAAGGCTTCCGCCCGTATGAAGGTTCAAGCTGACAAGAGACGCAGATCTCCTCCGGAATTTCGCCCGGGTGACAAGGTGTGGCTCTCCTCTAAGTACATCCGATTTAGGGTCCCAAGTTACAAGTTGGGCCCTCGTTTCCTGGGACCCTATAAAATCAAGAGTCGTATCAATCAAGTTTCTTATCAGCTCCATCTTCCTCCCTCCCTCCGAATCCATAACTCCTTCCATGTCTCCCTTCTTAAACCTGCTGTCTTTAACCGTTTTTCTCCCAAGCTTGTTTCTCCCACCCCTGTCGCCGGTACCGCCGATATATTCTCTGTCAAGGAGATCTTGGCGACCAAGATCTCCCGGGGGAAAAGATTTTTTTTGGTCGACTGGGAGGGCTGCGGTCCTGAGGAGAGGTCATGGGAGCCGGAGGAGAATATCCTGGACCGCAGTCTCATCCGCAAGTTCTTCGGTACCAAAAAGGGAGGGAGACCAAAGGGGGGGGTACTGTTACGCTGAGCGCTCCGGGTCCCCTGCTGGCCTCGGAGCGCTCACAGCGTATGCCCTCAGGCAGCACTCCAGTGTCTCGGCGTGTGCGTCCTCGCTCTCTAGGGCGCGCGCGCGCGCGCGCCGGGACTCTTAGATTCAAAGGGCCAGTGCACCAGTGATTGGTGCCTGGTCCAAAGAGGTTATTAAGGGTTAAGGTTTGTGAGAGGCAGTGCTGACTTAATTAGGCTGCACCTGTGCACTGCCCATTTATACCTTCTCCTCCCACAGCCTCCTGCCGGATCTTTGTGCCTTGTGCCTCAGAGAAAGCGTTCCACTGTGTTTGTTTGCCTTGCCTACCGTCTACTCGCCTTTGAACCTTTGCCGCCTGCCCTGACCTCTGCTACGTCCGACTACGCTCTTGCCTTCTCCCTGTGTACCACGCCTTATCAGCTGCCAGAGAGGTCGAGTTGTTACTAGGGGACACGACCTGGTAGTTACCGCCGCAGCAAATCCATCCCGCCTTGCGGTGGGCTCTGGTGAAGACCAGTAACTGCTTAGAACCGGTCCTTTAGTACAACCCGCGCCATCGCCTCTCTGGTCCAGAGGATCCACTACCTGTCCTGCCGGTACGTGACAGCAAGTTTTCTCAAATAAATATACATGTTCACTTAATAAAGTGTTTTCTGTATAAAATTCTTAATAAAATCTTAATAAAATTTTCTGTATCACTGTCCGTAGACATTACGAGAAAAAAAATTATAATTGGCAGTTACACTTTAATGTTGTGTAATGTTTTTTCATACTAAGCAATGTATACCCAGTACAACAAGGTATGGTTGTCACAGCCATTCTGTCTCGGCTCTCTTAGGTGGTTAGAGGTGGGCTGGCCACACAACTAATTTAGTAAAGTGTAGAATGAAGAAGGAAGCAGTGACCTATGCTTCTTCTTAAAGGGAACCTGTCACCTCCAAAACACATTTTAAACCGACATCATTACTTTACAGTAGCCCCCAGTGTGTTCCTAATCATGTTTTTCATTCCTCCACTGGTTGTTTTATACTTTATAAAAACACAGTTTTAATCTGTGTTTTCGCTATCCTCAGAGTCAGCTTGAAGTCAAGGGGGCAGCGTAATGTGGCTTTGTTCTCTGACTTCTACACCATACGCTGGCCATTGCACTCAATATGCCCTGCATTTCACCCATACAAACACTCAGCATAAAGTTTTTTTTTATATACGTATATATTTTTTTATTTCCTTAATTATTTTCTAAGTCAAATATATAAAAATCCAAGTTTAAAAATAGCTAATAATTATGCACATATTAATACAATTGACTCTATTTACCCCCCCTTAATTCGCTGCTGCGGGAGCCGACTGTACCTTATTTATTACTTTGCTTCCAATATTCGGATGCTACCTATGACCGAAATTTTTAGAGCGAAGAAAACCTTTCTAACATTTCACTGATTTTCCTGCTATTCTTCTATAGGCATCAATAGTGTCTATTCGGGCACTCCATTCTGAGAAGCTAGGGCTATTTTGTGTACCCCAGTATTTAACAATCAGGACCTTTGCGGCCATAAACCCCTCCAGACAGACTCGTATCTGATAGGGCGTTAAATCAGTGGGGGAGAAGAAACATAATATTGCCTGCTTAACACGTTCAGGACCTTGGACGAGTATACTCGTCCTGGAACACCGGTACTTAGATAATCGCCCAAAAACTGAAAAAACGATGGTTCTCAGACTATGGAGACACTAAAGCATATTTTTTTGTTTCAAAAATGAAATCATTGTCTAAAACTTACATAAATAAAAAAATTGTATACATATTGGATATCGCCACGTCCGTTACAACCTGCTCTATAAAAATACCACATGGTCTAACCTGTCAGAGGAATGTTGTAAATAACAACAAAAAAAACTGTGCCAAAAAAGCTATTTCTTGTAACCTTGCCTCACAAAAAGTGTAATATAGAGCAACCAAAAATCATATGTACCCTAAACTAGTACCAACAAAACTTCCACCCTATCCCGTAGTTTCTAAAATGGGGTCACTTTTTTTTTAGTTTCTACTCTAGGGGTGCATTAGGGGGAGCTTCAAATGGGATATGGTGTCCAAAAAAACTGTCCAGCAAAATCTGCCTTCCAAAAACCGTATGGCATTCCTTTCCTTCTGCGCTCTGCCGTGTGCCTGTACAGCAGTTTACGACCACATATGGGGTGTTTCTGTAAACTACAGTATCAGGGCCATAAATAATGAGTTTTGTTTGGCTGTTAACCCTTGCTTTGTAACTGGAAACAAATGATTAAAATGGAAAATCTGACAAAAAAGGGAAATTTTGAAATTGTATCTCTATTTTCCATTAATTCTTTATCACGATCGGCGTGACTATCACATACGTGACACAGAGGGAGGGAAAGAGGAAGGCCCTGCCCAAGTGAGAGGGAAGGTGGTGACCCCTGACTCACCTTGCGGCTGGCACCTGGCTGCCCTGACGTCCCTAGACGGGTTCCTCACCCGTACGCCGATCACGTGCCTAAAACCCTGGCTTTCCCTAAGATGAGCCCTAGATAGTGAACAGGGCGGTGGGAACACTAGTCCGCACCACTAGCTCTAAAGGAAAACACCAAGGGGAGGACAGACAATACAGACTCAACATATAATCCCAGGTGGGCGACAACAGGAGACAACAAAAAGCCCAACAGGGATCCGGAGGGTAGCACTCTGGAACAACAACCAGGATTCACAGCTCCAGTGGGTCAGTATAGAAGTCCAGGCAGGAAGCTCTATAACTGGCAACTAGAGAAGTGTGAGAGGAGAATATAAGGAGGTTGGGAGTGGCAGACAAGAAACAGCTGAGGAGGAGAAGCTATAGATCCCTGAGTGAGACAAAAAGGATAGCAAGGCAAACACAGAAAACAATCACTAAGAAACAACGTGATCTTTAGACATAGAGCGCGCAGCCACCCGCTGCGACTTCCTGACCCCGGGTATAACGGAGTCAGACGTGGCTCTTGACACCCTTGTGACAGTACCCCCCCTTTCACGAGGGGCCTCCGGACACTCAGGACCAGGTCTCTCAGGATGAGAGGCATGGAAAGCCTGAATTAACCTGTTGGCGTTTACCTCTGACGCTGGAACCCACATTCTTTCCTCGGGACCGTAACCCCTCCAATGCACCAGATACTGAAGAGAGCGGCGGACCCGACGAGAATCAACAATTCTGGATATTTGAAACTCCAGATTACCATCCACAATAACAGGAGGAGGTGACAGCGGTGATGGTTCTAGAGGTGGAACATACTTCTTGAGTAACGACTTATGGAAGACGTTATGGATCTTAAAAGTCTGAGGTAGCTCCAGGCGAAAAGCCACAGGGTTAATGACGGCTACTATTTTATAAGGACCAATGAACCTAGGGCCCAGTTTCCAAGAGGGAACCTTCAACTTAATATTCCTAGTAGACAACCACACATAGTCATTCACTCCTAGGTCCGGACCTGGCAACCGTTTCTTATCGGCCATGCATTTATATTTACCACTCATATTTTTCAAGTTAGCTTGCACCTTCTGCCATACCGATGAAAGAGATGAAGAAAACCGTTCCTCTTCGGGAACCCCAGAAGACCCCCCCTCTTTGAAAGTACAAAATTGGGGATGAAAACCGTATGCACCAAGAAATGGTGACTTGCCAGTGGATTCCTGACAGCGATTATTTATGGCAAACTCGGCTAACGGTAAATATGATGACTACACCTCTTGGTTTTCAGACACAAAACACCTTAAATATGTTTCTAGGTTTTGGTTGGTACGCTCAGTCTGTCCATTCGACTGAGGATGGAAAGCTGAGGACAAGGACAAGTGTACCCCCAAACGGGAACAAAAAGCTTTCCAAAACTTAGAAATAAACTGGGTTCCCCGATCCGAAACCACATCGGAAGGGACCCCGTGAAGCTTCACGATTTCACTGATAAACACCTGAGCAAGAGTCTTAGCATTAGGAAGTGCGGGTAGCGCAATAAAGTGTACCATTTTGCTAAACCTGTCTACTACTACCAAGATAACTGTTTTACCCGCAGACAACGGTAAGTCAGTGATGAAATCCATTGACAGATGTGTCCATGGCCTATTGGGGATGAAAAGTGGCAATAAAGACCCTGCTGGACGTGTATGAGAGACTTTCGCGTGTGCACAAGTAGAACAAGTAGACACGAAATCCATTACATCCTGACGCAACCTTGGCCACCAAAAACGACGAGACAATAGCTCCAAGGTTGCTTTACTACCCGGGTGCCCAGCAAGTGCCGAATTATGATGTTCCTTTAATAATTCAAGATGCAGGTTTAACGGTACAAACAATTTCTCTGAGGGGCAAGAGGCCGGGGCGTCCCCCTGGGCCTCTAACACCTTTCCCTCTAGAACAGAGTGTACAGCAGAGACAACCACTCCTCTTTGTAAAATAGGTACCGGATCACTAACATTACCCCCTCCAGGGAAACTACGAGATAATGCGTCTGCCTTGGTATTTTTTGCCCCAGGACGATAGGTGATTACAAAGTTAAATCTGGTAAAGAATAGCGACCACCTAGCTTGTCTAGGGGTGAGACGCTTAGCCGATTCTAGGTACAGAAGGTTTTTGTGATCCGTAATCACTGTGACGGGGTGGATTGCTCCCTCTAAGAAGTGACGCCACTCTTCAAACGCCAGTTTAATCGCCAACAGTTCCCTATTTCCAATATCATAGTTCTTTTCTGCTGTAGATAACTTTTTGGAAAAGAAAGCGCAAGGACGCCATTTGCCAGGAGACGGACCCTGAGACATTACAGCCCCCACTCCCACCTCTGACGCATCTACTTCAACAATAAAAGGCTGGGAGACATCAGGTTGAATTAGAACAGGTGCCGAGGTAAATCTCTCTTTTAGAGAGGAAAATGCAATTTTAGCGGCGTCAGACCAGTTAGAAAAATCAGTCCCCTTCCTAGTCATGTCAGTAAGGGGTTTAACGATCACTGAATAATTTTTAATAAACTTTCTGTAGAAATTTGCGAAACCCAAAAACCGTTGTAGAGCTTTAAGGTTCTCAGGAAGATCCCAATCTAAAATTGCCTGGACCTTCCTAGGATCCATACGGAAACCTGAAGCAGATAATAGATATCCCAGGAACTGTATTTCCTGAACGGCGAAGACACATTTTTCAATTTTCGCATATAATTTATTCGTCCGTAGGACCTGCAGTACTTGCCTGACATGTACTTCATGTGTTTTCAGATCAGCCGAATAAATTAAGATATCATCTAGGTATATGACTACAAACCTGCCGATGAGATGACTAAAAATATCATTAACGAAATGTTGGAAGACAGCAGGGGCATTGGTCAGACCGAAAGGCATGACTAAATTTTCATAATGCCCCTCAGGGGTGTTAAAAGCTGTCTTCCACTCATCCCCTTCCTTGATACGAATCAGATTGTAGGCCCCCCTAAGATCAAGTTTGGAGAACCACCTAGCACCCGCAATCTGATTAAAAAGGTCAGGAATGAGAGGAAGAGGGTATGGGTCTCGGATGGTTATCCGGTTTAGCTCACGGAAATCTAGGCAAGGACGCAGGCCCCCATCTTTCTTTTTAACAAAGAAAAACCCTGCAGCCACGGGTGAAGAAGAGGGTCTGATGTGTCCCTTAGCCAGACTCTCGGAGATATAATCTTTCATGGCTTGTCTCTCGGGACCCGAAAGATTATACAACCTGGACTTGGGTAATTTTGCACCGGGAATCAGGTTAACCGGGCAATCATAAGGACGATGAGGTGGTAGCTTCTGACAACCCTTTTCAGAAAAAACGTCCTCAAAGTCCGAAATAAATGTAGGTAGGGAAGCTATGGAGGCGATTAAGCAATTGTTATTTAAGCAATTCTCTCTGCAATGCTCACTCCACTCCAATATCTCCCTGGCCTGCCAATCCACCACTGGATTGTGCGCTACCAACCAGGGAAGACCCAATACCACAGGAGAGGGAAGGCCCTCCAGCACTCCTCTGCCTGGGTGCTGGGCCTAAATATATGCCAATGGACTGTTGCAGTGGTGGCTGTCGTGAAGCCTGATTCTCTGCTATGACATGCAGACTGATTCTCTGCTGACATGAAGCCAGATTCTCTGTTACGGGACCTCTCTCCTCTGCCTGGGTGCTGGGCCTAAATATCTGACAATGGACTGTTGCAGTGGTGGCTGACGTGAAGCCTGATTCTCTGCTATGACATGCAGACTGATTCTCTGCTGACATGAAACCAGATCCTCTGTTACGGGACCTCTCTCCTCTGCCTGGGTGCTGGGCCTAAATATATGCCAATGGACTGTTGCAGTGGTGGCTGACGTGAAGCCTGATTCTCTGCTATGACATGCAGACTGATTCTCTGCTGACATGAAGCCAGATCCTCTGTTACGGGACCTTTCTCCTCTGCCTGGGTGCTGGGCCTAAATATATGCCAATGGACTGTTGCAGTGGTGCCTGACGTGAAGCCTGATCACCACTGGATTGTGCGCTACCAACCAGGGAAGACCCAATACCACAGGAGAGGGAAGGCCCTCCAGAACGTAACATGAAAGACACTCATTATGGTGGTCCCCTACCCGAAGGTGTAAGTTATGGACAATGTGAGTGAGGTTTCTCTGAGACAGAGGAGCAGAATCAATAGCGAATATGGGAATAGGTCTCTGCAGCGTACAGAGAGACAAACCCATAGTGCGGGCAAAATGGGCATCTATCAAATTTACCCCTGCTCCACTGTCTAGAAAAAAAGAAATACACTCCGTCTTAACACCAAAAACAATAACCGCTGGCAACACAAATTGAGATGTTCGTATGGAGGAAACGTATAACCCCCGGCTGACAAGTGGTGGCTGTCGTGAAGCCTGATTCTCTGCTATGACATGCAGACTGATTCTCTGCTGACATGAAGCCAGATTCTCTGTTAAGGGACCTCTCTCCTCTAGCTGGGTGCTGGGCGTAAATATCTGACAATGGACTGTTGCAGTGGTGGCTGACGTGAAGCCTGATTCTCTGCTATGACATGCAGACTGATTCTCTGCTGACATGAAGCCAGATCCTCTGTTACGGGACCTCTCTCCTCTGCCTGGGTGCTGGGCCTAAATATATGCCAATGGACTGTTGCAGTGGTGGCTGACGTGAAGCCTGATTCTCTGCTATGACATGCAGACTGATTCCCTGCTGACATGAAGCCAGATCCTCTGTTACGGGACCTCTCTCCTCTGCCTGGGTGCTGGGCCTAAATATATGCCAATGGACTGTTGCAGTGGTGGCTGACATGAAGCCTGATTCTCTGCTATGACATGCAGACTGATTCTCTGCTGACATGAAGCCAGATCCTCTGTTACGGGACCTCTCTCCTCTGCCTGGGTGCTGGGCCTAAATATATGTCAATGGACTGTTCCAATGTTGGATGACGTGAAGCCTGATTCTCTGCTATGGCATGCAGACTGATTCTCTGCTGACATGAAGACAGATTCTCTGTTACGGGACCTCTCTCCTCTGCCTGGGTGCCTGGGCCTAAATATATGCCAATGGACTGTTCCAATGTTGGGTGACGTGAAGCCTGATTCTCTGCTATGACATGCAGACTGATTCTCTGCTGACATGAAGACAGATTCTCTGTTACGGGACCTCTCTCCTCTGCCTGGGTGCTGGGCCTAAATATATGACAATGAACTGTTGCAGTGGTGGCTGACGTGAAGCCTGATTCTCTGCTATGACATGCAGACTGATTCTCTGCTGACATGAAGCCAGATCCTCTGTTACGGGACCTCTCTCCTCTGCCTGGGTGCTGGGCCTAAATATATGCCAATGGACTGTTGCAGTGGTGGCTGACGTGAAGCCTGATTCTCTGCTATGACATGCAGACTGATTCTCTGCTGACATGAAGCCAGATCCTCTGTTACGGGACCTTTCTCCTCTGCCTGGGTGCTGGGCCTAAATATATGCCAATGGACTGTTGCAGTGGTGGCTGACGTGAAGCCTGATTCTCTGCTATGACATTCAAACTGATTCTCTGCTGACATGAAGACAGATTCTCTGTTACAGGACCTCTCTCCTCTGCCTGGGTGCCTGGGCCTAAATATATGACAATGGACTGTTACAGTGGTGGGTGACGTGAAGCCAGATTCTCTGCTATGGGACCTCTCTCCATTTGATATTGGTTAATTTTTATTTATTTTATTTTTATTTTTATTCATTTCCCTATCCACATTTGTTTGCATGGGATTTACCTACATGTTGCTGCCCTCACAGCCTTTTTAGTGCCTAAAAGTTCGGGTCCCCATTGACTTCAATGGGGTTCGGGACGAAGTTCGGATCGGGTTCGGATCCCGAACCCGAACATTTCCGAGAAGTTCGGCCGAACTTCTCGAACCCGAACATCCAGGTGTCTGCTCAACTCTATTCAAGAGGAAACACTTGGCAGGATAGTGATCATACACTTTATTATATAAAAATATTTAAGAACATACCCCTAAAACACACATAAAATATGGTACATCAATTCATATGAACCAATTAGTGCACACTCAGTTTCAATAATACAACCGCCAGGTGGCTGTTGGTTTCAAACCTGTATTGTTATTCACAATCAACGACGCTGTCCACAATAATATCCAGCAGATGTCCAGCAACTGTAATAAGTTGAAATCAATTGTGTCCCATAAGTGTCCAACAAAATTACTGTGCTGAAATCAATAGTATAGAGCAGATGTCTAAGTTTGCGTCCACTAACCCACCAAGCTGTAGGTGTCGGGCCAGTTCAGTCCAGAGCACTTATGATATAATGCCCGTGGTTGTGAGCTCAATACCGCTTGTTATATACTAATATTCATGCTCCCATACGAGCCCGGTCTTACCCGTCTCTGCTGCTGTGGCGTTGGTCCAGGAGGTCGCACACCCGCAGCGTCCCACGTGGTGTGCTTCTGCCTGTACGTGGCATCCCACGTGACCTGGTAACCAAGGGGACCGGATGCACGCTCGTGTGACGTCAGTCTTGTGCGCCCACTTTCCAATCAGCGCTGCTTTATCCGCTTTCTCTTTCTTTCCTTGCCGGCTTTATTCCTTTTCTTTAGTATTAGGGGGATCAACGCTCACTCTAACAATCGCCAGACGCGTTTCGGGGTCTCAAGCCCCCTTCCTCAGTGGCCTACTGAGTGAACGGATCCTCACTCTTTATATATGGTCAACTCCACCCACCATCCTCCATGTTGCTTTAGCTCTTTCTACTATATGGAGTGGATTTGCCCTTAATGGAGCGGGTTCTTATTCCTAATGGGCTCCTCATCAGTACCTTTAACCATACATTTTTACCAATTCATATTAAAATACATTAAAACAATAAATATTCCCTACATATTTCAACATTCTTTTAAAATTAGGTAATGGAGAAGACTGCAAGGTCCCACACAAAAAACGCATAAAAAACGCATTAAAGCCGCAATAGTATTCCCTGCGTTTTTTATTGCGTTTTTTTCCTTCTTTTGCATTCTACTTCCATATAGGGGAAAATGACCAGCTAGAAGTCCTCTTTGTATTTCACCGAACATAGATGGGAAATGCATTAACTTTTGTGGCTAAGAGAAGCCGTCCTGCAGGGAGGGGAGATCACAGTGTCAGTAAACGGCCAGACTGCGATGTCCCATCCCTACAGGACAACCCTCACAGGAACCCAAAGACTTCCATCTCGGCATTGAGGCCTCTAGGAATGATAGTGTCATATTCAAAGATCCTCCGGGATTCTTGACGTGACATGTGTGCAATATGGCTGAAATCAAAATTAAGGCGAGCACTCAGCACTTGGCACCAATTGGATGTGAATAAAATATTTATTAAATCACAATAATAATGCGTATATTAGAAATGTAAAAAGAACTATCAATAAAATACATAACAATTCACATATATAAAAATCCGTTACTAAAATCCGAAATCACTGGTATGATCAATCCGGGCAATTAATGACAAAGTTGCATATCAATTTCCATGTGCACTTTGGAATAGTTCATAAATCTCGCTCCAGTGTTAATGATAAGCAAATAAGTCAGGCCGTGCAAATGTAGCCAATCTGAGTAGTTAGTAACAAAAAGTGCGCTTCAATTTTCATGCGCAACTCAGAGCAGTTCACAGATATCACTCCAATGTTAATAATGAGCAGGCGAATCAAGCTTTTCCTGTGTAAACACGTACTTTGGTATCTTGAGTAACGATGATTTGGTCAAGTATCGTGTAGATTTTGCAAAGTACAAATGTAATATTCCTACCTTCCACTCCGAACCATACGAGCGCCTCTGTGAGCGTGTTGAATAATTCAGCGGCAGAGAGCAGCTCCGGCGTCTAGCTCGTAGCTATTGTGATGTACTGTTCTCTGATCTCGCGGGATTTCGCGGAGTTTCGGAGGAGGTATACGTCCTGAATAGTACACAGGATTCTGTGCTCGGCGTCTCGGTAATTCAAATCCTTCTGTTTATATTAATACTTGCATGGCCATGCATAGGTTGCGGAGATTTCTTTCACAGGTGTGTGCCCAGACGCGTTTCGGGAACTCTATCCCTTCGTCAGTGGTACAACAACACCTGTGTTTCTCCGCTTTTTATGTCCAAAGATTGCACCAAATCCTGGATAACTGGAATAACTTTCAATTTGGAAGAAAACGCATGCGTTTCTTTATATGTATTTTTGATGCGGTTTTTTTCGCATACATGCGTTTTTTATATTATAGATTCCTTTTGACATTTTCTATACTTTGCAAAAAACCAATTTGAGATTGCAGGTTGCATGTATAAGATATTCTCATTTTTCTGGATATAGTAACATATACTACTACAATAATAATATTTATGCTAAAACTTCAATAGTAAAAATAAAAGTACTATATGTGGATACTGTTTCTTCATTTTTTCTTAATACATATAAGTCTGAATTCATCATTCATTTAAATATCCAGTTTTATATAACAGTTTAAGATAATGGATAAATGGAAATAATGGTATACTATATATGTAAATAACACACATAAAGTTCGTAAAATGTAGAATACACTTTAAAATATATAAAAATATATATATAAAAGACTTTTGAGCGAGAGAAATCCTAAAATATTTTATATTTTATATTGAGATAAAAATGCACATTCCGTTCGGACTATACAGATATTGAATGTAGATCTCG
This sequence comes from Bufo gargarizans, assembly GCF_014858855.1. Classification (NCBI taxonomy): domain Eukaryota; kingdom Metazoa; phylum Chordata; class Amphibia; order Anura; family Bufonidae; genus Bufo; species Bufo gargarizans. The sequence continues at coordinate 348,393,263 of NC_058080.1, read as the reverse complement.
ACTGATGGATCTCCTATGTAATAAAATCCCTGCACAAGATTTAATTGGCGACAAATTTGAGGAGGAATGGAATGCCTTACTAACTTCACATTCAATGTCGCTTATTAAATTAATTATAAAAAGAAGAATGGAAATATTGGATGATCTTAATACTAAATATTATAACCCTCAAAGAACAGGTTGAGAAATTGCCAAAGAATGAGGAATTCGAGAATTGGCAAGAAAGACTGTGTAGGGGTTTGGACAGGATAGAAAATGAAATAATAAATAGAAAAGGAAGGAAACATCAAAATTCCCAGAAAAATTCCCAGAAGAATCACCAAATAGAAAAAAGTAGGGACCACCCAAATGTATTTGAGGAGAACCCCTTTAATAATAAAGAAAGAGAGGAAGATAACACACAAAATAGATATGCGGTAACGGTTAATAACAGATATGACCAACTATCCAATGAACATTTTTTAGACCATACCCCAGCACACCACAAGACACGAATAAGACACAGAGAACACACTCCCCCAACCCACACTCAGGAATCACCGACACACAGATACAATTTGAGACACAAGAACCATTATTCTACACAGAATGTAGAGAATCACCAGCATCACAATCCCCAAGGCAGAGTTTACAACACATATCCCTTAAGGAACCAAAGGGACTCCCGGAAAAACTATCACCAAGATCACACGGAAGTAAGAAAAAAAACAGAAGAAGCTCAAGAAAGAGCAAGATATCACAGGAGACATTGACAAATAAAAATACTACAATCATTAATTTAAGTTCAATTAATCTTAGTAACTCACAAATAAAATTATTGGAGAAAGGTCTGAAATTTGCGCCAACTGAAAAACTAGATAAATTTTCCGCATACATAGGGATCCAAAAATATATAAGAAACATATGTTTAAAAAAACATTTTTTCAAAAATCCAATAATGAAGAATACATCGACACAATCAGATAGATCCATTTTAAAAAATAAATCCACTTTTTTTCCCAGACATGAAATTAGTGCTGAAATGGCCACGTTTCAAAGAAATGTGGAAGAAGACATACGTAAATTGAAAGTAGGATTCACATGCCAGGATAATCTAACAAGACAGGAACATCATGCTATTAGACAATTACAAAAAAATGAAGCCATCACAATACGACCCGCAGATAAAGGGGGGGCAGTGGTCGTTTTAAATACTGCAGATTATAATGAAGAATGCTCACGCCAACTAACTGATAGTGAAACATATATTCAGTTGAAAAATGACCCTCTAGATGGCTTTGAGCAAGACCTGAAGCTATTGTGTTTGAAAGGTCTTGAACGTACAGTAATTTCTAAACAAGAACATGATTTTATTTTGGGGACACAAGGGAGACTACCAGTCTTCTATTGTCTCCCCAAAGTACACAAAAGTCTGGACAAACCACCAGGCCGACCGATAGTTTCGGGCATTGGCTCAATATCGTCTAATTTATCTAAATATATAGATGTACAGATGCAACCGGTAGTGAAGAAAACAGCCTCCTACATTAAAGACACAACCCACATAATTAAAATATTGGAAGAAATGCAAATTGAAACAGGGTGGATTATGGGCACTCTTGATGTCCAGTCACTATACACTGTGATTGACCATCAACAAGGTACGTCAGCAGTAGGGGAACAACTAAGAAGAGATGGAACAATGGACAAAGCTTGTATTGAATTCATTTTAGAGGGTATCAATTATATCTTGACCCATAACTATTTTTATTTTGAAGGTAATTTTTACCTACAAAAGTGTGGAACCGCCATGGGAACCAGATTCGCCCCCAGCTATGCCAATCTGTTTTTGGCAGAATGGGAATATAATGTCATCAAGCCCCGGCTGGTGGTGGATCTGGTCCTATGGCGGAGATTCATAGATGATGTCATCTTTATTTGGAATAAAAGTAGAGAAGAATTAGATTCTTTCCTAGAAGAAATTAATTATAACCAGCTAAATTTGAGATTTACTGCAAGTATTGCAAATGAAACAGAATTCTTGGATCTTAAAATTAGAACAAAAGAACAGAGGTACATTTGCAATACATTCTCGAAGCCTACCGCAAAAAATAGTTTCATACAGTTTTCCAGTTGCCATTTGCCGACCTGGTTAATTAATGTGCCCTATGGCCAGTTCCGTAGGATAAAAAGAAACTGTACACAAGATGAAGATTTTGAGGAGGAAGCGGTTAAGATGAAAGACCAATTTATGGAAAGACAATACCCCGAAAAAGTAATCAATCTAGCTCTGGAAAAAACTAGGAAACTAGACAGAAGTACCTTTTTCACGAATAAAACAAGTAAGACTGAGGTAATACAAGACAGTGAGATTATTAATAATAAAATCATTTTTCCATTTAACAGCAGTCACAAACGGCTACAGAAAATCATTAAAACCCATTGGCATCATATTTTAAGAGACAAAAAGATAGGCCACCTACTACCAACTAACCCGGCATTAATATTCACCAAAGTGCCTAATTTAGGTCTAAAAATAGCTCCATCAATTAAAAACCATAAAATAATGAAAAAGGAGAACACCATTTTAGGCACTTGGATGAATCTAAAAGGTTTTTTTAAATGCGGGAAGTGTATAGCATGCAAGGCTAATCCCATGTGTAGAAAAACTACCACTATTTCTTCAACACAAAACAAGTATACATGGGAGATTAAAGATTGTCTAACCTGCAACACAACAGGAGTCATCTACCTTGTTCAGTGCCCTTGCAGGAGACAATATATAGGGAGAACTAAACGTCCCTTGAAGACCAGGCTAGCTGAACATATAGCTAACATCAGAAAGGGATATGACAAGCATTGTCTATCAAAACACTATAAAGATGTACATAATAAAGATCCCACAGGCCTGGTATTCATGGCACTGGAAAAGGTAGATAGACACTGGCGTGGTGGCAATTACATCAAACAGATGTCTAGGACAGAATCCAAACACATTTATCAATTTGGATCTCTGTTGCCAATGGGCTTGAATGCTGAATTAGAGATTTTTGGATTCCTGTAGGCTGGGTGCCCCCAGTCCGACTCTTGCGACTCAGTCAGGCCGTTTATCGACACTGAGTCGTGGACTCGGCTGCGGGCCCCCAGTCGTACACCCCATCAGTCGAGATCTACATTCAATATCTGTATAGTCCGAACGGAATGTGCATTTTTATCTCAATATAAAATATAAAATATTTTAGGATTTCTCTCACTCAAAAGTCTTTTATATATATATTTTTATATATTTTAAAGTGTATTCTACATTTTACGAACTTTATGTGTGTTATTTACATATATAGTATACCATTATTTCCATTTATCCATTATCTTAAACTGTTATATAAAACTGGATATTTAAATGAATGATGAATTCAGACTTATATGTATTAAGAAAAAATGAAGAAACAGTATCCACATATAGTACTTTTATTTTTACTATTGAAGTTTTAGCATAAATATTATTATTGTAGTAGTATATGTTACTATATCCAGAAAAATGAGAATATCTTATACATGCAACCTGCAATCTCAAATTGGTTTTTTGCAAAGTATAGAAAATGTCAAAAGGAATCTATAATATAAAAAACGCATGTATGCGAAAAAAACCGCATCAAAAATACATATAAAGAAACGCATGCGTTTTCTTCCAAATTGAAAGTTATTCCAGTTATCCAGGATTTGGTGCAATCTTTGGACATAAAAAGCGGAGAAACACAGGTGTTGTTGTACCACTGACGAAGGGATAGAGTTCCCGAAACGCGTCTGGGCACACACCTGTGAAAGAAATCTCCGCAACCTATGCATGGCCATGCAAGTATTAATATAAACAGAAGGATTTGAATTACCGAGACGCCGAGCACAGAATCCTGTGTACTATTCAGGACGTATACCTCCTCCGAAACTCCGCGAAATCCCGCGAGATCAGAGAACAGTACATCACAATAGCTACGAGCTAGACGCCGGAGCTGCTCTCTGCCGCTGAATTATTCAACACGCTCACAGAGGCGCTCGTATGGTTCGGAGTGGAAGGTAGGAATATTACATTTGTACTTTGCAAAATCTACACGATACTTGACCAAATCATCGTTACTCAAGATACCAAAGTACGTGTTTACACAGGAAAAGCTTGATTCGCCTGCTCATTATTAACATTGGAGTGATATCTGTGAACTGCTCTGAGTTGCGCATGAAAATTGAAGCGCACTTTTTGTTACTAACTACTCAGATTGGCTACATTTGCACGGCCTGACTTATTTGCTTATCATTAACACTGGAGCGAGATTTATGAACTATTCCAAAGTGCACATGGAAATTGATATGCAACTTTGTCATTAATTGCTCGGATTGATCATACCAGTGATTTCGGATTTTAGTAACGGATTTTTATATATGTGAATTGTTATGTATTTTATTGATAGTTCTTTTTACATTTCTAATATACGCGTTATTATTGTGATTTAATAAATATTTTATTCACATCCAATTGGTGCCAAGTGCTGAGTGCTCGCCTTAATTTTGATTTCAGCCATTTTTCATTACCAGAGGAGGGGTGTTCCTCTTTACTAGGCTAGTAGCACCTGATTCAGAACCCTGCCTGAGGTGAGCCACCATTTTGAGTCTATAGATTTATGTGTGCAATATGGTTTCCCCCCCTCCAGGCTTTTTTAACTTTTTCAATTGCCACAAATTTTAGACCTGTAGGGTCACAGTTATGTGTTGTTTTAAAATGTTTGGATAGAGAGTGCGTCTCTAGGCCTTTCTTAATATTCGACACATGTTCCGCTACTCTCTTCTTCAATGTTCTTTTGTTTCTGCCTATATATTGCTTCCTGCATCCACATTGTAGTAGATATATAACATCTGTAGAATCACAGGTTAGGCATTCCTGTATTTCCAAACTGAACGCATTCACTGTGGACACTACTTTCGTGGTCTTTTTTGGGAAACTTGTAATTTTACAATTGGCACACCTGCCACATTTAAAGAACCCATTTACTGCTAGCCAATTTTCTTTTTTCTGGCGTTCCTTCCTTAACTTTACCGTTGGGGCTATTTTACCGGCCAGGTTATTTGCCCTAGTATAGGTAATTTTGGGTACTTCACTTAAAAGGGGACCAACTATCTTGTCATTTAATAGGTGTCCCCAATGCTTACGGATAATCCTTTCTATTGTTTTGTACTGAGAATTAAATGGTAGGATAATCCTCAGTACCTCATCACGTGGTTGGGGATCCCTCACCAAAAATACATCTTTTCTTTACATTTTCTTTACGTTTTCAAGTGACCTCTCGATCACCTGCACCGGATAATCTCATCAGTACAGTTCCGCCTGAGTCTACGGAACTGACTGGTTGGAACATTAATCAGCCAACGAGGTAGGTGACAGCTAGCATATCTAATAAAGCTGTTTTTAGCGACTGGTTTGAAAAAAGTGTTGCAATGTAGCTGGTCCCCCTTCACCCATATCTCAAGATCTAAAAATTCTACTTTCAGCTTACTAACACTAGGGGTGAACATCAAATTCCTATCATTCATATTGATGTTCTGAAGGAATGAATCTAGGGATTCGGAGGTATCCTGCCATATGAACAGGATGTCATCTATCTAGTGCCGCCATAGCACCAGATCCGTCCCCAGCCTGGGCATGATGACCTCCTTCTCCCATTGGGCCAAAAACAAGTTTGCATAGCTGGGGGCGAACCTGGTGCCCATGGCGGTGCCGGTACGCTGTACATAGAACTCCTGATCAAATGAAAAATAATTGTGGGCCAATATGTATCTTACCCCGCCCAATAGGAACTCCAACTGCTCACTAGGGAGACCAACATCTCCCGACATTTGTTCCTGTAACGCCTGTATACCCTGAGTGTGGTCAATAATTGTATACAGGGATCCTACGTCCAGTGTCCCCAAGATCCATCCATCTGACCACCTGATAGTCTCCAGGGTTCCGACAATGTCAGTGGTATCGCGTATATATGACGGTACCCGTTTCACGTAGGGTTGAAGCCATTGATCAATATATTTGGATAAATTACATGATATGGATTCAATCCCTGACACTATCGGACTACCTGGTGGTGATTGTAGGCTTTTATGGATCTTGGGGATACAGTAGAACATCGGGATCCTTTTCTCAGTGTTCAATATAAACCTGGCCGTAGGATGAATGCAAATTTGAACAGAGAGGAGATCAAGGCTATTAAATCATTACAAGAAACAAACGATATTATAATTAGGCCAGCTGATAGAGGTGGGGCGGTAGTGGTACAGAATATGGCAGATTATGTAAAAGAGTGTCATAGACAATTAGAGTCACAAAATACGTATCAAAAATTAAGAGGAGATCCTACAGAGGAGTATTACAAAACGTTAAAGACGTACTGCGAAAAGGGAATGGAGATGGACTTTCTTTCTGGGCAGGAGGCCAGGTTTATACTGAACACTGAGAAAAGGATCCCGATGTTCTACTGTATCCCTAAGATCCATAAAAGCCTACAATCACCACCAGGTCGTCCGATAGTGTCAGGGATTGAATCCATATCATGTAATTTATCCAAATATATTGATCAATGGCTTCAACCCTACGTGAAACGGGTACCGTCATATATACGCGATACCACTGACATTGTCGGAACCCTGGAGACTATCAGGTGGTCAGATGGATGGATCTTGGGGACACTGGACGTAGGATCCCTGTATACAATTATTGACCACACTCAGGGTATACAGGCGTTACAGGAACAAATGTCGGGAGATGTTGGTCTCCCTAGTGAGCAGTTGGAGTTCCTATTGGGCGGGGTAAGATACATATTGGCCCACAATTATTTTTCATTTGATCAGGAGTTCTATGTACAGCGTACCGGCACCGCCATGGGCACCAGGTTCGCCCCCAGCTATGCAAACTTGTTTTTGGCCCAATGGGAGAAGGAGGTCATCATGCCCAGGCTGGGGACGGATCTGGTGCTAATGTGGCGCTACATAGATGACATCCTGTTCATATGGCAGGATACGTCCGAATCCCTAGATTCATTCCTTCAGAACATCAATATGAATGATAGGAATTTGGTGTTCACCCCTAGTGTTAGTAAGCTGAAAGTAGAATTTTTGGATCTTGAGATATGGGTGAAGGGGGACCAGCTACATTGCAACACTTTTTTCAAACCAGTCGCTAAAAACAGCTTTATTAGATATGCTAGCTGTCACCTACCTCGTTGGCTGATTAATGTTCCAACCAGTCAGTTCCGTAGACTCAGGCGGAACTGTACTGATGAGAGTAGATTTGAGGAGGAAGCGACTGTGTTGAAACAACAATTGCTAGAAAGAGATTATCCGGTGCAGGTGATCGAGAGGTCACTTGAAAAAGTAAAGAAAATGGAAAGAAAAGATGTATTTTTGGCGAGGGATCCCCAACCACGTGATGAGGTACTGAGGATTATCCTACCATTTAATTCTCAGTACAAAACAATAGAAAGGATTATCCGTAAGCATTGGGGACACCTATTAAATGACAAGATAGTTGGTCCCCTTTTAAGTGAAGTACCCAAAATTACCTATACTAGGGCAAATAACCTGGCCGGTAAAATAGCCCCAACGGTGAAGTTAAGGAAGGAACGCCAGAAAAAAGAAAATTGGCTAGCAGTAAATGGGTTCTTTAAATGTGGCAGGTGTGCCAATTGTAAAATTACAAGTTTCCCAAAAAAGACCACGAAAGTAGTGTCCACAGTGAATGCGTTCAGTTTGGAAATACAGGAATGCCTAACCTGTGAGTCTACAGATGTTATATATCTGCTACAATGTGGATGCAGGAAGCAATATATAGGCAGAACCAAAAGAACATTGAAGAAGAGAGTAGCGGAACATGTGGCGAATATTAAGAAAGGCCTAGAGACGCACTCTCTATCCAAACATTTTAAAACAACACATAACTGTGACCCTACAGGTCTAAAATTTGTGGCAATTGAAAAAGTTAAAAAAGCCTGGGGGGGGGGGGGGACGACCATATTGCACACATGTCACGTCAAGAATCCCGGAGGATCTTTGAATATGACACTATCATTCCTAGAGGCCTCAATGCCGAGATGGAAGTCTTTGGGTTCCTGTGAGGGTTGTCCTGTAGGGATGGGACATCGCAGTCTGGCCGTTTACCGACACTGATCTCCCCTCCCTGCAGGACGGCTTCTCTTAGCCACAAAAGTTTAATGAATTTCCCATCTATGTTCGGTGAAATACAAAGAGGACTTCTATCTGGTCATTTTCCCCTATATGGAAGTAGAATGCAAAAGAAGGAAAAAAACGCAATAAAAACCGCAGGGAATACTATTGCGGCTTTAATGCGTTTTTTGTGCGTTTTTTGTGTGGGACCTTGCAGTCTTCTCCATTACCTAATTTTAAAAGAATGTTGAAATATGTAGGGAATATTTATTGTTTTAATGTATTTTTATATGAATTGGTAAAAATGTATGGTTAAAGGTACTGATGAGGAGCCCATTAGGAATAAGAACCCGCTCCATTAAGGGCAAATCCACTCCATATAGTAGAAAGAGCTAAAGCAACATGGAGGATGGTGGGTGGAGTTGACCATATATAAAGAGTGAGGATCCGTTCACTCAGTAGGCCACTGAGGAAGGGGCTTGAGACCCCGAAACGCGTCTGGCGGTTGTTAGAATGAGCGTTGATCCCCCTAATACCAAAGAAAAGGAATAAAGCTGGCAAGGAAAGAAAGAGAAAGCGGATAAAGCAGCGTCGATTGGAAAGTGGGCGCACAAGACTGACGTCACACGAGCGTGCATCCGGTCCCCTTGGTTACCAGGTCACGTGGGATGGCGCGTACAGGCAGAAGCACTGTCACCACCAGACATCTGAGAAGCTCTGACAGATGCCTTTCAGAACCTCCTCCTTGAGCTTCCTTTGTTTTGGTTTTCAGTTCCTCATCTCGTTAGCCTCTCTCAGCTGTCATGTAGTTGGACTGATTGCATCCCTTTAAATTCCTCCCCATTAATACTTTAGTGTGCGGTTTATACAACTTCCTGGAGTGTGTGTGCATGCTGATCCTATTTCCCAGTCTTCTACAAGATAAGTGTTGTACATTCATTTGTGATTTTATGTTTGCTGGATCCCAGGTGACCCTGACTCCCTCCGTGTCTAGTGTAGGGAGCCGGTGGTCGTGTCCCCTCACTATTATAGGGTCTTCAGGTGTTATACAGTCGAGGTACGAGGATATGCGATCATCTACCATTGGGATGTTCGCATAGGCTGAGCAGTCAGGGAGAGTACCAGGTCTTATGCAGGGGTCTCCCTTTTGTTCCTTAGTTTTGGATCCAGTCAGTCATATATTCATTTTGTATTGTCTTGTTTCCTGTACACCTTCCGTGACATTATAAACCGCCAAAACCGTCTCAAGCATGGATCCGGTTTCACTTTTGACTAAACGCTTGGAGGGTCTTTCATTGGAGATAGCAGATCTCCGTAAGACTCTCTCAGTTTCAAGTGACCGGTTAAGCTTGCTTTCATGGAGTTTGTTCTGAGCCTAAGATCTCGCTCCCGGATACGTTCTCTGGGGGTAGTAAGAATTTTGTGCGTTTTAGAGAGGCTTGCAAACTCCATTTTCGCCTTCTTCCTCATTCCTCTGGTGATGAGGAACGGAGGGTGGGAATCATTATATCGCTGCTCAGGGATAACACTCAGTCCTGGGCCTTTTCGCTGCCGGTGGGGGCACGGCCCCTCCGTTCAGTGGATGAATTCTTTTTAACCCTGGGTCAGATATATGATGATCCGGATCGTATTGCTTTGGCTGAGTCTAGATTACGTCTGTTATGCCAGGGTAAACAATCTGCAGAAATATACTGCTCAGAATTTCGGAGATGGTTGGAATGATGCTGCACTCCGAAGTCAATTTTGCCATGGTCTTTCAGAGGGATTGAAAGATGCATTTGCCTTTCATTAGAGGCCTATCTCCTTGGACTCTGCTATGTCTCTGGCCATTCGTATTGACAGGCGTCTTAGAGAGAGAGGAGAGATCACTCCTTTCTGTCATACTCAATCCCAGGACAGTGCAGCGGTCTCATTCTGTGCGCAGGGGTCTCAGTCGCTGTCAGCCCCTTCTGAGCAGGAGCCCATGCAGCTGGGGTTGATTGCCTCTGACAATAGAAGATTCACCCCGCATGGGAAGGTTTGTTTTTGTTGTGGAGGTATAAATCATTTGGCAAATGTTTGTCCCTCTAGGAGATTCAGGCAGTCTTTTGGGAGTAATAAAGAAACAAAAAGGAAAAAATCTTTTAAAAATGTTCCCTCTGTTACTATTGGCAGGGTTGAGGCGGAAATTTAAGGTTTTCCGTTTGCTTGTAGTTCCCGTTTTGTCCTGCCTGCCAGGGTGGCGCTAGAGAGCAAGAACCTTTTTTGTGAGATTTTTGTAGATAGTGGAGCAGCTGTCAATCACATTGATAATCAATTTGCGATAACTCATGGTTTCCAGGTATGCACTTTGGGAAAGGATATTCCTGTTTTTGCTATTGATTCCGCTCCACTTTCTCAGAAATCATTAAAGGGCATAGTTCACAATATCCGTTTAATTGTGAGTGATGCTCATGTTAAGGATGTGTCATGTTTCGTCCTTAGCGGATTGTTTACTCCTCTAGTGTTGGGGCTACCCTGGCTCACTAAACATAACCCCACCATTGATTGGCAAGCAAGGCAAATAAATGGTTGGAGTGACTTTTGCAGAGAGAATTGCCTCACGACATCTGTTTCTGAGGTTTCTACTAAGGTACACCTTTTCTCTCTGAATTTTCGGATGTCTTCTCTGAGAGTGGAGTTCAGGATTTGCCCCCGCACAGGGAATACGATTGCCCTATTAATCTCGTCCCAGGCGCCAAGCTGCCTAAATCTCGTTTATACAACCTCTCCCAACCTGAAAGGGTCGCTATGCGTGCTTATATCTCTGAGAGTCTGAGAAAAGGACACATACGACCCTCAAAGTCACCTGTTGCCGCTGGTTTTTTCTTTGTTAAGAAAAAAGATGGTTCTTTAAGACCTTGTCTGGATTTAAGGGAGCTGAACAGTATCACTATTCGGGACCCTTATCCGCTTCCTCTGATCCCGGACCTGTTTAACCAAATTGTTGGGGCTAAAGTCTTTTCCAAGTTAGATCTAAGAGGGGCATACAACCTGGTCAGGGTCAGAGAAGGAGACGAATGGAAGACTGCCTTCAATACCCCTGAGGGCCATTTTGAGAATTTGGTTATGCCTTTTGGTTTGATGAATGCCCCAGCCGTTTTTCAGCATTTCGTGAACAGCATTTTTCATCATTTAATGGGAAAATTTGTATTAGTGTATTTGGATGACATTTTGATTTTTTCTCCTGATTTCAAAACTCATAAGGAACACTTACGTCAGGTCTTGCTCATCCTGCAGGAGAATAAATTATATGCGAAACTGGAAAAATGTGTTTTTGCGGTTCCAGAAATTCAATTTCTGGGGTTTCTTCACTCCGCTTCTGGTTTTAGCATGGACCCCGAGAAGGTCCGCGCTGTGCTTGAGTGGGAGCTTCCTGAGAATCAGAAGGCGCTGATGCGATTTTTGGGCTTTGCCACATATTACAGGAAGTTTATTTTGAATTATTCCTCTGTTGTTAAACCACTCACTGATATGACCAGAAAGGGGGTAGATTTTTCTTCCTGTTCGGTAGAGGCGCATAAGGCCTTTTCTAATATCAAGGAGAGTTTTGCTTCCGCTCCCATCTTGGTACAACCTGATATTTCTCTACCCTTCATAGTTGACGTTGATGCTTCTGAGGTGGGTGTGGGTGCGGTCTTGTCTCAGGGTTCCTCTCCTACCAAATGGCGACCGTGTGCCTTTTTCTCGAAGAAACTCTCCTCCGCAGAGAGAAATTACGATGTGGGAGATAGGGAGTCGTTGGCCATCAAATTGGCTTTTGAGGAATGGCGCCATTGGCTAGAGGGAGCCAGACACCCTATTACCGTGTTTACTGACCATAAAAATCTGGCCTACTTGGAGTCTGCCAAGCGTCTGAACCCGAGACAGGCCAGATGGTCTTTGTTCTTTTCAAGGTTTAATTTTGTTGTTACGTTCCGCCCTGGGGTTAAGAATGTGAAGGCAGATGCCCTGTCACGTTGTTTTCCGAGAGGTGGGAATTTTGAAGACCCGGGTCCCATTTTGGCTGAAGGTGTGGTGGTCTCTGCTCTTTATCCTGAATTGGAGGCAGAGGTGCAGGTAGCCCAGTCAGAGGCTCCTGATCTTTGTCCTCTGTTCTCGCTTGGGGGTTCGGTTGTCATTCTCTTCTGCCTTCCACCCGCAGTCGAATGGCCAGACAGAGCGCGTCAATCAGAATCTGGAGACATATCTGCGCTGTTTTGTGGCGGAGAATCAGGAGGATTGGTGTTCTTTTTTGTCCCTTGCTGAGTTTGCTTTAAATAACCGTCGTCAGGAGTCCTCTGATAAGTCACCATTTTTTGGTGCATATGGGTTTCATCCGCAGTTTGAGACATTCTCGGGAGAGGGGTCTTCTGGTTTACCTGATGAGGACAGATTCTCCTCGTCTTTGTCATCTATTTGGCAAAAGATTCAGGATAATCTAAAGAACATGAGTGAGAGATATAAGCGTGTGGCAGATAAGAGACGTGTGCCTGGTCCGGACCTGAATGTTGGTAATCTGGTGTGGTTGTCTACCAAGAATATCAAATTGAAGGTTCCCTCCTGGAAGTTGGGTCCTAAGTTTATTGGGCCTTACAAAATCCTGTCTGTCATCAATCCTGTTGCCTACCGTCTTGATCTTCCTCAGACTTGGAAGATCCATAATGTTTTTCATAAGTCCTTATTAAAACCTTATGTTCAACCCATTGTACCCTCGCCTTTGCCTCCTCCTCCGATTATGGTTGATATAATCTTGAATTTCAGGTCTCTAGGATTGTGGATTCTCGTGTTGTCCGCGGTTCTCTCCAGTACCTCGTTCATTGGGAGGGTTTTGGTCCTGAGGAGAGGATGTGGGTCCCAGTGACGGACATTAAGGCCACTCGTCTCATCAGGGCTTTCCATAGGTCCCATCCCGAGAAGGTGGGCTCTGAGTGTCCGGAGTCCACTCGTAGAGGGAGGGGTACTGTCACCACCAGACATCTGAGAAGCTCTGACAGATGCCTTTCAGAACCTCCTCCTTGAGCTTCCTTTGTTGTGGTATTCAGTTCCTCATCTCGTTAGCCTCTCTCAGCTGTCATGTAGTTGGACTGATTGCATCCCTCTAAATTACTCCCCATAATGCATTAGTGTGCAGTTTATACAACTTCCTGGAGTGTGTGTGCATGCTGATCCTATTTCCCAGTCTTCTACAAGATAAGTGTTGTACATTCATTTGTGATTTTATGTTTGCTGGATCCCAGGTGACTCTGACTCCCTCCGTGTCTAGTGTAGGGAGCCGGTGGTCGTGTCCCCTCACTATTATAGGGTGTTCAGGTGTTATACAGTCGAGGTACGAGGATATGCGATCATCTACCATTGGGATGTTCGCATAGGCTGAGCAGTCAGGGAGAGTGCCAGGTCTTATGCAGGGGTCTCCCTTTTGTTCCTTAGTTTTGGATCCAGTGAGTCATATATTCATTTTGTATTGTCTTGTTTCCTGTACACCTTCCGTGACAAGCACACCACGTGGGACGCTGCGGGTGTGCGGCCTCCTGGACCAACGCCACAGCAGCGGAGACGGGTAAGACCGGGCTCGTATCGGAGCATGAATATTAGTATATAACAAGCGGTATTGAGCTCACAACCACGGGCATTATATCATAAGTGCACTGGACTGAACTGGCCCGACACCTACAGCTTGGTGGGTTAGTGGACGCAAACTTAGACATCTGCTCTATACTATTGATTTCAGCACAGTAATTTTGTTGGACACTTATGGGACACAATTTATTTCAACTTATAACAGTTGCTGGACATCTGCTGGATATTATTGTGGACAGCGTCGTTGATTGTGAATAACAATACAGGTTTGAAACCAACAGCCACCTGGCGGTTGTATTATTGAAACTGAGTGTGCACTAATTGGTTCATATGAATTGATGTACCATATTATATGTGTGTTTTAGGGGTATGTTCTTAAATATTTTTATATAATAAAGTGTATAATCACTATCCTGCCTAGTGTTTCCTCTTGAAGTGTGCCCCCCCCACACCTGTCATTTGGAGTAAAATAAGTGTGACATGTTACACCCAATATCTTTTTAATTTTATTCCAGACCCTATTTAGCGTATCATTTATTAAGCACAGTTTTTTCCTTTTCCCCGGGTGCCCGGTCTCCAAAATAGAAAAAAATATCCTCATACGGCCCCCGAAAGTCCCTTGATAGAATACTTAACAGCAAGGCGGACTGGTGGTCCCCCCCATTCTAATGCCAAGACAGCGAATTGAATCGGTAAGTCCAAGTGGCCTGATACCTAAAAAGCCGTCGGGGGGTGCTCGCACGAGGGGGAGAAGTTCAGACTTATTCCAATTTACTTTATACCCCGATAGTGAACCATATTATTCCAATATGTTAATGACAAATGGCACAGCTTTCCATCCCTGCCTCAAGAAGACAAGAATATCGTCCGCGTACAGACTAATCTTATCTTCTTCCCCTCTCCCTCCGAACCGAACAATCTCATTAGATTGTCGGATTCTGCATGCAAGAGGTTCTAACGCCAGAGCAAATATCAAAGGTGAGAGGGGGCATACCTGCCGAGTGCCTCGCTGTAGGGGAAACTGTTCAGAATCAACCCAATAAAGCAGATCCACAATAAAGCAATTGTATCCACTTAACCACCTCAGCTCCTCTAGCTTAAACCCTCTTAATGACCAGACCACTTTTTACAATTCTGCACTACACTACTTTCACGGTTTATTGCTCGGTCATACAACTTACCACCTAAATTAATTTTACCTCCTTTTCTTCTCACTAATAGAGCTTTTATTTGGTGGTATTTTATTGCTGCTGACATTTAAACTTTTTTGATATTAATCAAAATTGACCGAAGCTTTTGCCAAAAAATGAAATTTTTCACTTTCTGTTGTAAAATTTTTCAAATAAAACTCCATTTCTATATAAATTTTTCTCTAAATTAATTGTTCTAAAAAATGCAATAAGTATCTTTATTGGTTTGCGCAAAAGTTATAGCGTTTACAAACTATGGTACAAAAATGTGAATTTCCGCATTTCGGAAAGTAGACACCCTAAGGTATTCGCTGATGGGCATAGTAAGTTCATGCAAGTTTTTATTTTTTGTCACAAGTTAGCGGAATATGATTATTTTATTATTTTTTTATTTTTATTTTTTTTACAAAGTCTCATATTCCACTAACTTGTGACAAAAAATAACATTTTACATGAACTCGCTATGCCCCTCACTAAATACCTTGGGGTGTCTACATTACAAAATAGGGTCACTTGTGAGGTATTTATACTGCCCTGGCATTTTAGGGGACCTAAAGCGTGAGAGGTAGTTGGAATCCAAATGTGTAAAAAATGCCCTGTGAAATCGTAAAGATGCTCATTGGAATTTGGGCCTCTTTGCGTACCTAGGCTGCAAAAAAGTGTCACTCATGTGGTATCGCCGTACTCAGAAGAAGTAGGGCAATGTGTTTTGGGGTGTATTTTTACATATACCCATGCTGGGTGAGATAAATATCTCTGTAAAAGACAACTTTTCCCATTTTTTTATACAAAGTTGTCATTTTACAGAGATATTTCTCTCACCCAGCAAAATACACCCTTAAATGCATTGCCCTACTTCTCCTGAGTTCGGCGATACCACATGTGTGACACTTTTTTGCAGCCTAGGTGCACAAAGGGGCCCAAATTCAAATGAGTATCTTTAGGATTTCACAGGGCATTTTTTATGCATTTGGATTCAAAACTACTTCTCACGCTTTAGGGCCCCTAAAATGCCAGGGCAGTATAAATGGGCCCAAATTCCAATGAGTACCTTTTCGGAGGGCATTTTTAGACATTTGGATTCCAGACTACTTCTCGTGCTTTAGGGCCCCTAAAATGCCAGGGCAGTATAAATACGCCACATGTGACCCCATTTTGGAAAGAAGACACCCCAAGTTATTCCGCAAGGGGCATGGCGAGTTCATATAATTATTTTTATTTTTTTCACACGTTAGCGGAAATTGTTTTTTTTGTGTTTTTTTTTGTTTTTTTCTCTCACAAAGCATGGGCATAGGGATCACCATAGCAGCCATAGCAATGGCTATGGGGCCCTATGCTACTGGGGGCCCGGGCTGCCTGCTGAGGATTATTATTATTTTTTAAATTCATGTGGTATAGCTACAGGGGTCGCAGGCCCCTCCAGGCAGACAGAGAAAGCGCTATCTGCAGGGCCTGCAGGCTGTGGGCAGAGCTATAGGGGGCGGCTGGAGGCAGAGAGGCTTACCTGCAGTGAGGAGAGGGAGTGGTCCCGCTCCTAGTCTGGGTGGCAGTCCTACTGGCCGGAAGTGGAAGAGGCGGAGAGTACAGCGAAGCTGCGTGCTGCTGGGCCTGGCAGCGCTGCTGGAGTGTGGGCGCGCAGACGTTCAAGTGGCTGTGAGGTGAGGGCTGGCTGACTCTGGGACTGGTAAAACTTACTCTGGAGTCCTGGACCATTATATCTAGGGAGGAGGGGGGAGCAGGACCCTGGATGTCTGGACCAGTACATTTAAGGAGAAGGGGGAGGCAGGACCTGGAGGTATGGTCTGGACCATTATATAGGGCGGAACATGACACTGGATCATTATATCTGGGGAGGAGGAGAGCAGGACCCTGGAGGTCTGGACCATTATATTTAAGGTGGAGCAGGACCCTGGAGGTCTGGACCAATTTATTGAGGGGGGAGCCGCAGGATCTCCAAGGTCTAAACCATTAAATTGTGGGGGGAGCAGGACACTTGATATCTGAACCATTATATCTGGGACTGGCGGTGGGAGATTTAGGATGGGTGTGGGTGTGGGAGGTCTTGGAGGGGTGTGGGGATGTTGGGGTGTGAGGTACTGGAGGGGTGTTTGGGTGGGAGCTCTGGAAGGGGTGGGAGGTCTGAGAGGTATGTGGGGGTGGGAGATCCGGGAGGGGGGCCCAAAATTGTTTTTGCTATGGGGCCTAGTCATTTCTAGCTACGCCCCTGTCACAAAGTCTCCCTTTCCGCTAAAATAGGGTCATTTGTGGGGTGTTTGTACTGCCCTGGCATTTGAGGGTCTCCGCAATCATTACATTTATGGCCAGCATTAGGAGTTTCTGCTATTCTCCTTATATTGAGCATACGTGTAATGAGATTATTTTTTTCCGTTCAGCCTCTGGGCTGAAAGAAAAAATGAACGGCACAGATTTTTTCATTCGCATCGATCAATAAATGTGCAAAAAAATAAAGGAGGGGAAAGGCGTCTGCCAGGATATAGGAGCTCCGCCCAACATCCAAACCCACTCAGCTTGTATGCCCTTGCAAACCTAATTTCTCCATTCACATCAATCGATGTGGATGATCAAATCATTGCCGGAATTTTTTATTTTTTTTATAAAAAATGTTCGCCATATGAACACCGCCCCTCAGCGCATAATCCTCGGTAAACGTATCTTTTTTACTGCAGAGGAGAAATCTCGTCTTGCAGCGCCGCAAACACCGACTTTGTGTAATCTGACAGCAGCGCAATGCTTCTGTCAGAATCCACATCAGTGCTGCAGCTGGTTGATCGGTTGGTCCACCTAGAGGGTAAAAAAACAAAACCGGCCGCAATGCAATAAATTTATTAACATTAACTTTATATAACATTTGAAACAGAACATTAACTTTTATAAACTTTATTGAACTTTTGGAATATTAACTTTTTTGCTTCCTGTGATTTTTTTTTTTTTTTTTTAACTTTATAGGACAAACCTCTCCTTCCCCATGGGACAATGTGCAAAGCGCAAATCGCCCAGAGATGTGGCGAAGTACATTATGCACTTTGTCCCAGGTGAAAGGAGAGGTTTGCAGCAGCTCTGTGTGAAAGGGCCCTAAGACCCCTGTGTGCCTGTCCTGTGTCACACAATCCCTATACTAATAGTGTACCTGTGTGTGGTACTTCCAGAAACACTCCCCTAAGCATAGGGCAGGGTGGTCAGGGCAGTCAGGACAGAAATAGCGGGTGTCACGCCTTATTCCACTCCTGCTACAGACAACATTTTTTTCGGGGTGGCTCTTGGTTTGAGGTACCAGCAACGACATTGGGGAAATGTTGCTCGTGTAGACGGCTCACTACACTGGTGGTTGGGGCCACGGAACCTTCTGGATACAGGAGGTTCTCGATGATCTCTTCCTGAAATTTGAGGAAGGATCTTGTTCTCCCAGCCTTACTGTAGAGAACAAAACTATTGTACATCACCAATTGAATTAGGTATACAGACACCTTCTTATACCAGCATCTGGTCCTGCGGCAGAGTAAATAAGGAGCAAACATCTGGTCATTGAAGTCCACCCCTCCCATGAGCGAATTATACAAACCGGATTCCCAAAAAGTTGGGACACTAAACAAATTGTGAATAAAAATTGAATGCAATGATGTGGAGATGGCAAATGTCAATATTTTATTTGTAATAGAATGTAGATGACAGATCAAACGTTTAATCCGAGTAAATGTATCAGTTTAAAAGGAAAAATACGTTGATTCAAATTTTCACGGTGTCAACAAATCCCAAAAAAGTTGGGACAAGTAGCAATAAGAGGCTGGAAAAAGTAAATTTGAGCATAACGAAGAGCTGGAGGACCAATTAACACTAATTAGGTCAATTGGCAACATGATTTGGTATAAAAAGAGCTTCTCAGAGTGGCAGTGTCTCTCAGAAGCCAAGATGGGTAGAGGATCACCAATTCCCACAATGTTGCGCAGAAAGATAGTGGAGCAATATCAGAAAGGTGTTACCCAGCGAAAAATTGCAAAGACTTTGCATCTATCATCAACTGTGCATAACATCATCTGAAGATTCAGAGAATCTGGAACAATCTCTGTGCGTAAGGGTCAAGGCCGTAAAACCATACTGGATGCCCGTGATCTCCGGGCCCTTAAACGACACTGCACCACAAACAGGAATGCTACTGTAAAGCAAATCACAGAATGGGCTCAGGAATACTTCCAGAAACTATTGTCAGTGAACACAATCCACTGTGCCATCCGCCATTGCCAGCTGAAACTCTACAGTGCAAAGAAGAAGCCATTTCTAAGCAAGATCCACAAGCTCAGGCGTTTTCACTGGCCCAGGGATCATTTAAAATGGAGTGTGGCAAAATGGAAGACTGTTCTGTGGTCAGACGAGTCACGATTCAAAGTTCTTTTTGGAAATCTGGGACGCCATGTCACCCGGACCAAAGAGGACAAGGACAACCCAAGTTGTTATCAACGCTCAGTTCAGAAGCCTGCATCTCTGATGGTATGGGGTTGCATGAGTGCGTGTGGCATGGGCAGCTTGCATATCTGGAAAGGCACCATCAATGCAGAAAAATATATTCAGGTTCTAGAACAACATATGCTCCCATCCAGACGTCATCTCTTTCAGGGAAGACCCTGCATTTTTTAACAAGATAATGCCAGACCACATTCTGCATCAATCACAACATCATGGCTGCGTAGGAGAAGGATCCGGGTACTGAAATGGCCAGTATGCAGTCCAGATCTTTCACCTATAGAGAACATTTGGCGCATCATAAAGAGGAAGGTGCAACAAAGAAGGCCCAAGACGATTGAACAGTTAGAGGCCTGTATTAGACAAGAATGGGAGAGCATTCCTATTTCTAAACTTGAGAAACTGGTCTCCTCGGTCCCCAGACGTCTGTTGAGTGTTGTAAGAAGAAGGGGAGATGCCACACAGTGGTGAAAATGGCCTTGTCCCAACTTTTTGGGGATTTGTTGACACCATGAAATTCTGATTCAACATATTTTTCCCTTAAAATGGTACATTTTCTCAGTTTAAACTTTTGTTCCGTGATTTGTGTTCTATTCTGAATAAAATATTAGAAGTTGGCACCTCCACATCATTGCATTCAGTTTTTATTCACGATTTGTATAGTGTCCCAACTTTTTTGGAATCCGGTTTGTAGTTGTGGACACAGAGGGGCTTTTCAATGAATCCAGTTGCTCGTTCAATTTGGATTGTCGTGTCTGTGTGAATGGAGGAGAGCATGTAAACGTCACACTTGTCTCTCCATTTCACCGCAAGCAGTTCTTCATTACACAAGGCAGCCCTCTCCCCCTTGCAAGATGGGTGGTAACGAGCCGTTGGGGGAAGCCCCAGCGACTAGGTCGCGCGGTGCCACAGCAGCCAATCTGTTCTAGAAACAAATGCCTGAAGAGGGGCACACTTGTGTAGAAATTGTCCACATAAAGATAGTACCCCTTGCCAAATAAGGGTGACACCAAGTCCCAGACTGTCTTCCCACTGCTCTCCAGGTAGTCAGGGCAACCGACCGGCTCCAGGGTCTGATCTTTACCCTCATAGACACAAATTCTGTGCGTATAGCCTGTGGTCCTTTCACAGAGCTTATACAATTTGACCGCGCTTGCTTGGGATGTATTGTTTGAAGCCAAGGCGCCCAGTAAAATGTATCAGGGACTCGTCTATGCAGAGGTTTTGCTCAGGGGTATACAAATCTGCTAATTTGGTGTTAAAGTGGTCTATGAGGGGCCGAATTTTGTGGAGCTGGTCAAAAGCTGGGTGGCCGGGTTTCCACCGGAAAGACTGGGCATAAAAGCTTCCCGGGTTGGCGGCTATAAATTGAGTGGCATACCGGTTTGTTTTTGCCACGACTAAGTCAAAGAGCTCCACAGTGAAGAACAGCTAAAAAAAAAAACAGTGCCGATCCGTTCTGAGCTGTCTCAACCCGAACTCCAGACTGGGCGGTGAAAGGGGGAACTACTGGTGCGGCTGAAGTTTGGGGCTGCCAATCAGGGTTTGCCAGCACCTCAGGGACTCTAGGGGCTCTACAGGCCTGTCTGTGCGGTGACTGCGACGGGGGAACTACTGCACGTGCCACCGTACCAGCTTCTGATGCTCGCCACTGCACCATGTTCTACGACAGTGCTGGTACTAGGTCCAGGATGGGCTGCGCTGCTGGAGTATGCCTCACCACATAATCTGACAGCGCCAGCCCCACTCTGCTGCCCTTGAAGCGGATCCTGCGCAACCTGTGGTCTAGCAACGCGGGGCCGGGTACGCCTGCTGGTATCAGGGACCTCAACCTCATCGTCCGAACTTTGGGTCAGACTGCTTTCTACAGGTTCGTATTCTGACCCGCTGGATTCGTCAGAGGAGGGTTCCCATTCCTCATCCGACTGGGTCAGAAACCTGTAGGCCTCTTCAGAAGAATACCCCTTACTTGCCATTTGGTCAACTAAATTTAGGGGGTATTCCCTGAGACTACCCAAGAAAAAAAGCAAGTCTGTCTTACAAATTGGAGGATAGCGAAGTACAGGAAGCCGCTGCGATTGATAAAAAACATCAAAACTGATTTTTTTATCGCCGCAGCGCTTGTGTAGTAATTGTGCAGTGATAAAAATAAAAATAAAATCAGGCCTGATCGGGCAAACACTGCGTTTTGGGTGGAGGGCGAGCTAAGGTGACACTAATACTATTATAGATCTGACTGTGATCAGTTCTGATCACTTACGGATACTATAAAAGTACCAATGCTGATTAGCGATACGCTAATCAGCGAATCAGTGACTGCGGTCGGTGGGCTGGGCGCTAACTGAAGCTAACTACATACCAAAGGGGCCTAAACTATCCTAAAGCTAACAGTCAATACTGGTGAAAAAAAAAAAGTGACAGTTTACACTGATCACTTTTTTTCCCTTTCACTAGTGATTGACAGGGGTGATCAAGGGGTTAATTGGGGGTGATGAGGGGGGTGATCTGGGGCTAAATGTGTTGTGCTTGGTGTACTCACAGTGATGTGTGCTCTCTGCTGGAACCAACCGACAAAAAAAGCAGAGAGCACAGAAGCCATTTAACACATTATATTTATAAATATAATATGTTAAATGGCTTGCGATTCGTTTTTTTAAAAGTCACCCACCTGCCAGCACTGATCATTGGCTGGCAGGCTGGTGACGAACTTCTCCTGCGACTTTTCCCGGCCCGCACTGCGCATGTGCGGGCCGGCTATGCTTGTAATCTCGAGAGGACACGCCGATGCGTCCAGGAGGAATAACCCGGCCGCCCGCAGGACGCATTCCTGCGTTAGGCGGTCGGGAGGTGGTTGTGGCAAACATCGCCACTGATCGAATGTCTTTCTTGTCTGTACCTCTTCCCCTCCCCCCTCACCCTCCCATCAGCCCTTGCTATTGTCTGACCCCACTTTTCCTTGTACCATAGTAATCTATGTATTGTATGTAAATGAGGCTGTTGGAGGTTTGAAACCAGTTGCGCATGCCTAGTAAAATCAGTTGACTCCCAAACTGTGTGTCGTCCAGTCACTGGGGAAATTGTCTCTTGAATATTGACCTGTTTCTTCAGCTACAAGGGGATTTAAGTGAAGATATTGAGGGTATACCTTGAAGCTCCGCAACAGTGGATAATAAAATGTTCACCCAAATTCATTCTATTCAGAGTTTCCCACAGGAAGGGCCACTCCACCCTATCAAAAGCCTTCTCGGCATCCAGAGACAGGATGGAGCGGTCCTCCCCTTCGCCAACGTAAATATTAAGAAAGGCTCTACGGATATTAGACTGTATATTTTATTTTGGGATGAAGCCTGTCTGGTCCGCATGGATCAGACAGTGGCTGACCCCCCTCAGCCTATTAGCAAGCAATTTAGCTAGTATCTTGTAGTCGGTATTAAGTAATGAAATTAGGCGATATGCCCCAATTTCAGTCTGATCTTTATCCTTCTTCAAAATTAGGGCTATGGAAGCCTCCCTCAAAGAAGGGGGGAGGAGACCAATCCTCCAAGATTCATTAAGCATTTGAAGAAGGAGAGGCAATACCATTTTACGATGTGCTCTATATAGCTCAAAGGGTAAGCCATCTCGGCCCGCTGCAGTATTACTTTTTATACCATCGACGGCCGACTCCAACTCTTCAAGAGTAATTGGTGAGTTTAATTTAGAGCGATCTTGATCGGAGAGACGAGGGAGTACCACATTGTCCAGAAAAAGAGCCAGGGCTCCATCTTCCACCCCGAGATCCGACTGGTATAATTTAGTGAAATGCTCTATAAAGGAATATTTAATATTTAGATAGTCATTAATTAGAACACCGGAGGGTAGCTTAATTTGCTTTATTGGGGTTTGGGTCTTTTGACTAGCAACTACAGATGCCAGCATTCTGCCTGTCTTGCCTTTTTCAAAAAAGGCTTGCTTTCCCGCAAAGAAAGGAGTTATGTTGCGCTTTTTCATATAGGAAGATCTGATATTCCCTCTTAGCCTTCATTAATAATAATCGGGTATTCTCCCCATTCTGTCTAGCCAGCTCTACCTTCAGATCCCCCACCCTCTCTGCCAGTTTCTTTTCATTATTAGCGTATTCCCCCCTTTTTTTCCAATCCTCATATAATATGTCCCTCCTATCATGGCCTTCAAGGAGTCCCACACAAAGTGTATGTGTGTGGATCCATAATTAAGTGCCCAAAAATCTAAAATTTCTTCCCCGATCCTTTCTTGGTCACCGACCACATGAATCCAGTGTGGATTTAACCTAAAAGGTTTTCTCCCTTTTAAAGACACAAAACCAGCCATCGACAGTAACATTGGATTATGGTCAGATATACCATGTGGCTCGTGCTTCATTTTTTGTATCCGTTCCAGAAATTCTGGACTCGCCAGGGATAAATCTATCCTAGACCTGGCTTTGCAAGATCTGCTAAAACAGGAGAAGGCATTTTTTTCCTCATACAGAAACTGCCACACATCCGCGAAGCCCATCTCCTGGCAGATCCTGCTAAGAATCGTGGGCTGATAATTAACACTCCCCCCTCCACTAATCACAGATACCCTGTCCCTATTGTCCATAACAGAGTTAAAATCTCCCAGCACTAATAGGGGACACGGATCCCGCTTACAGACATATTCCGCAAGTTTTCTCAAAACCTCAGAAGAGAAGGGGGGAGGGATATACACAAACGCAAGTACGCATACCAGTCCCATCCAACGGCCATATAAAAAAACAAATCTTCCCTCCTTATCAATCCATTGATCATATGGATCATAATCTACATTTCTATGGATATATACGCTTACTCCTCGAGAATAGGCCGAATAGTGGGAGTGGTACTCGTACTGCGTCCAAGACTTTCGCATATAGTACAATTTTTCAGCAGTTAAATGGATCTCAAGCAACCCCAATAGCAGGTAAGTGTCTAGAAACTTTATCATAGACCACCCTCCGTTTAAACTTGTCCGCCAATCCGCGGACGTTCCATGTCAAGATACGTGGCATTTACAAAATAATGATGAATGATCAAGGCTATCCGCTCCCTTTTCGGTTCTACATTGGGTCCCGCAGCAGCCAAACCCCCCACCCCTCCCCATGGTGCACAAGGCAATAAAGACCCATAGAAACATAGAATGTGTCGGCAGATAAGAACCATTTGGCCCATCTAGTCTGCCCAATATACTAAATACTATGGATAGCCCCTGGCCCTATCTTATATGAAGGATGGCCTTATGCCTATCCCATGCATGCTTAAACTCCTCCACTGTATTTGCAGCTACCACATCTGCAGGAAGGCTATTCCATGCATCCACTACTCTCTCAGTAAAGTAATACTTCCTGATATTAATTTTAAACCTTTGCCCCTCTAATTTAAAACAATGTCCTCTTGTAGCAGTTTTTCTTCTTTTAAATATTCTCTCCTCTTTTACCTTGTTGATTCCCTTCATGTATTTAAAAGTTTCTATCATATCCCCTCTGTCTCGTCTTTCTTCCAAGCTATACATGTTAAGGTCCTTTAATCTTTCCTGGTAAGTTTTATCCTGCAATCCATGTACCAGTTTAGTAGCTCTTCTCTGAACTCTCTCCAAAGTATCAATATCCTTCTGGAGATATGGTCTCCAGTACTGAGCACAATACTCCAAATGAGGTCTCGCTAGTGCTCTGTAGAGCGGCATGAGCACCTCCCTCTTTCTACTGGTAATTCCTCTCCCTATACACCCAAGCATTCTGCTAGCATTTCCTGCTGCTCTATGACATTGTCTGCCTACCTTTAAGTCTTCTGAAAAAATGATCCCTAGATCCCTTTCCTCAGATACTGAGGTTAGGACTGTATCACTGATTTTATATTCTGCTCTTGGGTTTTTACGTCCCAGGTGCATTATCTTGCACTTATCAACATTAAATTTTAGTTGCCAGATTTTTGACCATTCCTCTAGTTTTCCTAAGTCATTTTCCATTTGGTGTATCCCTCCAGGAACATCATCCCTGTTACAAATCTTTGTGTCATCAGCAAAAAGACACACCTTACCAGTGAGGCCTTCTGCAATTTTGCTTATAAAGATATTAAACAATATGGGTCCCAGAACAGATCCCTGAGGTACCCCACTGGTAACAAGACCTTGGTCTGAATATACTCCATTGACTACAACCCTCTGTTGCCTACAACCCATGCTCCTCTTACACATCGCCTAGGCCTCTGTCCCCCCGCAACCCCCCCCAAACCTCCCCTCTCTCTCCACCACTCCAAACGATTTCTTTCTTACTATATGCATGGTAGGGAAGACAACAGGGACCCCAACAAAACAATAAATTAGAGAAGACCGGCAGATCATAGCTAAGCACAGAAGAGAAACCGTCCATCTAAGATTCTCACACCCCCCTAGCGTCCAGCCAGGCGGAGGCTTCCTCAGTGCTTGAGAAAAAAATAACAGAGTCCTTATATACTATTCTTAACTTGGCCGGGAACAGCATTGAATATTTAAGATTAGCATTAATAAGACGTTTCTTAATCTCCCCAAATTGCCTTCTTTTAAGTTGAGTAGAGAAGGAGTAATCAGGGTAGATTGAGATTTTGTTTCCATTATACATCAAATCGCCTAATTCTCTTTTTTACCTCAATACTTTGTCCCGGTCACTAACACACAA
The DNA here is from genome assembly GCF_014858855.1 of Bufo gargarizans. Classification (NCBI taxonomy): domain Eukaryota; kingdom Metazoa; phylum Chordata; class Amphibia; order Anura; family Bufonidae; genus Bufo; species Bufo gargarizans. The sequence goes on along the minus strand of NC_058080.1, from coordinate 348,367,175 downwards.
AATTTTAGCAAGGAAGCTGCGTGGGGGACCACCTACAGGTGTTTTTTTGTTGGGGACTCTGTGTGCCCGTTCAACCATAAATAATGATGAAAAAGATTCTCGGCCCAGGGAGTCCATCAGCAATTTCTGAATGAACCCCCCTGGGTCGTCCCCCTCTGATCCTTCAGGGAAGCCGATCAGTCGAATATTTCCCCTGCGTGACCTATCCTCCAAGTCTGTTAATTTTTCCTTAAGGGCCTTATGCTCTAGATCAATCGTCTCAATTTTTTTCCTCAATGAGGAGACTTCATTTTTAATAGCAGTTAAGGATAGTTCAGTTTCATTGGCCCTGGAACGGATTTTATCCATATCGTCCCTGATAAGAGAGATATCAGTTTGCATTGAGCACACCGTAGTTGTCAATGTTCCTAAGGCTTGGTTGGTAATTTTAAAAGTTTCCAGAATGTCCCCCAATTTTTGCCCGATTGTTTCCATACGCATATGTATCCGGTTATCCATATCCTCTTTTCCGCTATTATCTGGCAGTGTCACAACATTTCTAGACTCTTCCTTTTCCTCTGAGCGGGCCAGGGGTTTGAACGCACCTCTTGTTTTTGTGGGGGAGGATCTCAAGTACTTTTCTATATTCGGTTTAGGGCTTTTATTTTCTAGACCTTTTGGTGACGTAATGCCCAAAGATTTCCTATTTTGTGTTTTAGGGGCCATGATCCAACTTTAAATTACCACGGTGATCTATCACTTGAGATTAAACCCCCCACAACCACAATTTATCCTGAGCCATAGAGGTCCCCCCCTGCTCCGCAAATCCTTTAAGATGGCCCTTAAGATATATGTTTGTAGATCCTTCTACCTGAACCCAGGGGGTCACTCAGGTCATTCAGCAATATTAAATTGTTAATGTTAATGTTGTTAGAAAACAAACTGGACACCAAATGGGAATAGCGCACCAGTCAATCCGGAGCGCCGCGGGTCCACCGGAGCCATCATGGAACGCCGAGTCGGCTAGAAGCAAGGAGAGAGAGGAGACGGGCCACTCAAGGGAGCAGGAGAGTGGAGCCCGCAGCACGTCCTACCGCACGCTGAGAAGACCAGATGACTCAACATCAAAGTTAAATTAAATAAAATTTTATCTGAATTTCAGGAAAAATTCCATTCGCACAAATCCAAATTTCCTCTTGCTTTTTTGTAAAGGATCAATTTTTTTCCTAAAATGGCAGCTGCATGTGTTACAAAGTGTGGGGGATTAGCTCTTCTTCGGGGGTCATTCTCACAGGTTACTTCACCAGACACGGATATAATGTCCAAACAGTGCATTTATTGTGCAACACCAGCAACAACAAAATAATAAACACTCGCCCGTCCAGGCTCTAACTAAACAAATAGAACCCTGACTCACCTAAGTCCCTGTTCACACCCTGTGAACACGTGCGGCTTTCTGAGCCAATGTCCCACAGCCTCCTGGCTGTACAGAGCACAGTACGCCTACTGTCTCCAGTCCAGTGTCTCTTGGGGAATCGTGGTCTCTCAGCCCTCCTGGCTTGGACCACACTGACAGAGCCTCCAGGCCTCTGTCCACAGGTAACACACTCCCCCTTGCTGACACTCTGGGAGGTGCTTTGTGCCAGCCTGATTACTTCCAGCTGGTCTCGCCTGTGGTGGAATAGGGGTGTGGACCGAACTATCCACCCCTTCCTTGCCTCTACCCTGCTTGAGACCTGTCACTGTCTCACATATCCCCCCCCCCCTTTGTTCAAGCCCGTGAGGGTGAACACCTGAATAACCACGGAAGGCTGGTGAGAGGGCATCCACCTGGCCTGGACGTGGGGAACAGTCACCCACCCTGCTCTTTGGCTGCTCCCAATAAGAACCGGCGCAGCTTGGCTTTACAGCCACACTAAGTAACACAGTGTCAGCGAGCACTAGCTGCCGCTGACACATAAAATTACCGGTTCTTATTTCACCGAGGCCAGGAACCTCGGTGACACGTACCTTCCCCTTGTTCTGCCAGACCCACACCAGCAGAGCTTGGTTTATCACCCAAACTAGCCTCTTTCCCAATCTAATTTGCCTAAAGGCCTCATATCCTTTCTTGGACTGCTGCAGTTCTTGCCTGAACTGTTCCCAGTGATGGTCATGTCCCGACACTTTCTCCTTTGCTTTGCATGGCTCCTTCAGCAGAGCATGCTTGCCCCTACTTGCTTCTTTTACGTGCATCTGGGTCACTTCTTCCTTCTTTCCAGCAGTAGTTACGCCAGCTACGATGGCAGTTTCAGAGACCTCTGCTTCTCTAGCGGCTTTTTCCACTGCGGCTCCCTTTGGCTTAACTTTGGTCTCTGCAGCACCTGGGGACTTCCTGTCAACCAACACATCGGCCTTAACTTTTTCAGCCTTTGTCTTCTCGAAGTCTCCAATCTCTTTGACCGCCTTCTCATCCTTCTCGGACATGGCACCATACATTTGCCCTGTTAACTCTTCCCCCTCTTTCTCACCGAGGCAGGAGGCACCAGGGTCTTCAGCAGACACCTCATCTTCTGTCATTTTCTCCAAAGGCTCACCCAGGACACGGTTCTCCTTTTGGGGAGCAGTCAGGACATACAGCTCATCGTAATAGCCCGGATCCAAAAACTGATCGTTCACCTCCTCGCATTTCTTCCCCAGCAGGCTGCTGGCTATTTGGAAGGTCTTGTATGCAGAGGGGACATCTTCCAGGCCTGGGCTACACGCTCCCACGGGTCTGTGGTCTTCGGCATCCACATCAGCCCCATCAACTGGTTCAGCAGAAGCATCTTCCATCTTCTCTACCACAGCCAGCACCACAGTGCCACCATCTCCAGTCCCATTTTTAACAGGCTCTGGCTTCATGACATCTTGCAGAGAACTCTCCTCTTCAGGTTTCTCACCTTCTACCTGCTGCTCGAGAGCACCCTTAGATTTCTCCAACTCATCTTTTAAGCTCATGAGATTTTCCGTCTCTGCTCTGAGTTGCTTGTTCAGCCTCTCAAATTCAGCATGCTCCTCAAGCGCTTCTTCCAGGGCTCTAGCCAAGGAGAAGGCCTTGGTCTGCTTTTCCCAAGCATCAGTCTCTGTTTGGTCACGTTTTTCACCATATCGAGCCGAGATGTATTTCTCTTCATCTAGGAGACAGTCAAACTTCTCCTGTTTGCAGCTGTACTGTCGTGTCAGGTCATCTATAACTGCCTGGACATAGAAGACTTTTTTCCCATCTCGTCAGACATAACTGTCTGGTTGCTACTAGTAACCACCTTTGTTTCACAGGACCTTGACACGGTAGCTTCACTCTCTGGGTTGCTATCAGTCACAGCACATACGTCATCTATACCGCTCGTGTCATTATTAATTCTGACCTCTAGCGGCACCGCTGAGCTATTCCCCACCTGGGACACTTCCTTAGTAACCAACCAACATTGTGGAGACTGGATTTCCACCTCTGGTCCGTGCGGTACAACCTCTAACCCTATCATATTTTCCTGCACCTTCAAACACTGAGCTGGAGCTGGGCTTTGCTCCACACTACTTATAGGCATGTCTTCAAACCCTTTGATCAAGTCATATAGCGCTTCATGAAACATAGCAGATGCAGAAAATAAAGTTTCATTATCATTTACATTTTTACCACCAGGGGGCGCTTCTCCCCTGACCACAACCTGCAACAGAAAAGGTGTATCACTGTCGCCACATATTTCATATGACATCATATTTTCCTTATGCAAGTCAAAGTGCAGCTCCATTAGACCTTCACTTAACCCTAAGTTCACACCTGAGCGTTTTACAGCGCGTTCCTACGCACTGTAAAACGCTCAACAAGGAGAAACCAATGCTTCCCTATGGGAATGGTTCTCACCTGGGCGTTTTACAGCGCGTACGATCGCACTGTAAAACGCCCGACGCTCAAACAAGTTCTTGAGCTTTTTTTTGGGCGTTTGTCGCGCATTCCTGTACATAGACTTCAGCGGGAACGTGCGACAATGTGTGTTCGCTTGTCTCTGTATGCGAGATTGTAAACGCCGGTACAATCGCGCATACAGAGCGCTCGTTTCAGAACGCTCAGGTCTGAACCCAGGGTCAAGGGACAAGTACAGGTTCTGCAGGAGTTTCCTCACTACCTGCAGAAGTGTCTACCTTACCCCACAACAACGACACAATATCCCAGCCCAACATCACATCATATATGAACATATTTGTAACATCAGGTCCACAATACCCAGTTCTCACTGGAGTCTCACACTGAGTGAGAACCACCGGATAGTCCTTATTATTCGCATGACTGTCCCGCACATCTATCATTTGCGGCTCAGTCTCCAGTCCTGGTGTCTCAACACCTCCCGACTCGGCAGATAGCAACACAGATTTCACGGCTTCTGAAGCCCCAGGGCACTGGTCAGCAACCTGCCCAGTCTCCAGAACCGTGCTCACTGTCACTTTGTCTTTTACACCAGAAAAACACGGAACAGTCTTACCCACAGACTTCACTGGTTCGGTAGTCTCAGGCGATGAGGGAAAGCCAGGAACATCTTCCCCGAGGTCACCGTCCTTCTCCTGGACATTAGGAACCTCCTGCCTTTGATTCCTGGTTACCTGACTTCTGACCATAGGACAATCAGGTTCACACTTTGTGACTTGACGGTATCTCCAACAGCGCTCTCTTTGTTGCAGGACACCTGCCTGCCGTCTTAGTTGGTTGCACCTAGCAACTGCATCACGGCTCCTCCAGACATCCTTTTCTTTCCGACAGTTGCCCTTGGCGACGGCACACATCACCTTTTTTACAGTTTTTTCAGCCGCATCACCGACACTTTGGACTTTTACAAATTGTCCACTCAGTTTTGCAGTTTTTTTTTTTTTTCTCCAGGGCCCACTGCAATGGCGTCCTCAAAGCATCAGCACAGCTGTTACCCTGGTAAACGCTTTGGGTTAGGAGTTCTCTTTGTCTTTCATAATCCTTCATTAGTTTTTCATGCTCCTGCTGCCACTTCAGGTGCCTTTGGTTAGCCTCCAGATTGGCCTGCCTCAGCTGCTCGGTGAGATCCTCCATCCACCCCATAGCAACAGACAACTCAGGCACCAGAAAAATTTTCAGCAACAAGTCCACTAACAGAGACCCGGCCTCCGGGTGTCTCACTCTCAAGAGACAATTTCAGCATTCACAGACTCTTTTGCATTGCAGACATTACAGTTTATTTCCCAGGGCTGCTGAATATAAATTGACGGATCCATGGGTATAAATGGACGAATCAATAGGTAAAATAATTTTGTTAGGTTAAAACAAAGACGAAAAAATTGTATAAGCATAAGAATAGGCTTGCATATAGAGCGTGTAAAATGATATAATAATAAGGAATAAATGAATAATACATATATGCAGACGGATATGAATTTCTACAAATATGAGCGGTTGTGTGTGTATGTGGTGCTGGGTGATTCTGTTTGGTTGTATGATTAGGGATGAGCGAACTCGAACTGTATAGTTCGGGTTCGTACCGAATTTTGGGGTGTCCGTGACACGGACCCGAACCCGGACATTTTCGTAAAAGTCCGGGTTCGGGTTCGGTGTTCGTCGCTTTCTTCGCGCTTTTGTGACGCTTTCTTGGCGCTTTTTGAAAGGCTGCAAAGCAGCCAATCAACAAGCGTCATACTACTTGCCCCAAGAGGCCATCACAGCCATGCCTACTATTGGCATGGCTGTGATTGGCCAGAGCACCATGTGACCCAGCCTCTATTTAAGCTGGAGTCACATAGCGCCGCCCGTCACTCTGCTCTGATTAGCGTAGGGAGAGGTTGCGGCTGCGACAGTAGGGCGAGATTAGGCAGATTAACTCCTCCAAAGGACTTGATTAACTGATCGATCTGCAGCTGTGGATCATTGAGCTGCTGATCCTCAATTGCTCACTGTTTTTAGGCTGCACAGACCGTTTGTCAGTCTCATTTTTCTGGGGTGATCGGCGGCCATTTTGTGTCTTGTGGTGCGCCAGCACAAGCTGCGACCAAGTGCATTTAACCCTCAATGGTGTGGTTGTTTTTTGGCTAAAGCCTACATCAGGGTGAAGCTGTCACACCAAGTGCATTTAACCAGCAATAGTCTGTTCATTTTTTGGCCATATACAAAATCAGGGGCAAGCTGCGCCTGTCACCAAGTGCATTTAACCCTCAATGGTGTGGTTGTTTTTTGGCTAAAGCCTACATCAGGGTGAAGCTGTCACACCAAGTGCATTTAACCAGCAATAGTCTGTTCATTTTTTGGCCATATACAAAATCAGGGGCAAGCTGCGCCTGTCACCAAGTGCATTTAACCCTCAATGGTGTGGTTGTTTTTTGGCTAAAGCCTACATCAGGGTGAAGCTGTCACACCAAGTGCATTTAACCAGCAATAGTCTGTTCATTTTTTGGCCATATACAAAATCAGGGGCAAGCTGCGCCTGTCACCAAGTGCATTTAACCCTCAATGGTGTGGTTGTTTTTTGGCTAAAGCCTACATCAGGGTGAAGCTGTCACACCAAGTGCATTTAACCAGCAATAGTCTGTTCATTTTTTGGCCATATCCCAGTCTAATTCTGTCACTAAATCCATACCGGTCACCCAGCGCCTAAATACTAGGCCTCAAATTTATATCCAGCTAAATCTGTCCCTAGTGCTGTAGCTGGGCGAGTTATTTAGTGTCCGTTCAAGCACATTTCTTGTTCTGGGTTGAAATACAATTCCCAATTTAGCAATTTCATAATTTAGTGGTTCCTGCTATATCAGAGCTCTTTGAAATCTATCCCAAAAAGGGTATATAATATTGAAGGTGCACATAGGGTCATTCAGAGTAACTTCACACACACCCGCTACTGTGTATTTCCAAGTCTAATTCTGTCACTAAATCCATACCGGTGACCCAGCGCCTAAATACTAGGCCTCAAATTTAATTCCCTCTAAATCTCTCGTTACCCACCGCTGTACTGTTGTTGCTGGGCAAGATATTTAGTGTCCGTCAAAGCACATTTTTTGTTCTGGGTTGAAGTACAATTCCCAATTTAGCAATTTCATAATTTAGTGGTTTCTGCTATATCAGAGCTATTTGAAATCTATCCCAAAAAGGGTATATAATATTGAAGGTGCACATAGGGTCATTCAGAATAACTTCACACACACCCGCTACTGTGTATTTCCAAGTCTAATTCTGTCACTAAACCCATACCTGTCACCCAGCGCCTAAATACTAGGCCTCAAATTTAAATCCCTCTAAATCTCTCGTTACCGTTGTCCTGTTGTAGCTGGGAAAGTTATTTAGTGCCCGTCAAAGCACATTTTTTGTTCTGGGTTGAAGTACAATTCCCAATTTAGCAATTTCATAATTTAGTGGTTCCTGCTATATCAGAGCTATTTGAAATCTATCCCAAAAAGGGTATATAATATTGAAGGTGCACATTGGGTCATTCAGAATAACTTCACACACACCCGCTACTGTGTATTTTCAAGTCTAATTCTGTCACTAAACCCATACCTGTCACCCAGCGCCTAAATACTAGGCCTCAAATTTAAATCCCTCTAAATCTCTCGTTACCCACCGCTGTACTGTTGTTGCTGGGCAAGATATTTAGTGTCCGTCAAAGCACATTTTTTGTTCTGGGTTGAAGTACAATTCCCAATTTAGCAATTTCATAATTTAGTGGTTTCTGCTATATCAGAGCTATTTGAAATCTATCCCTAAAAGGGTATATAATATTGAAGGTGCACATAGGGTCATTCAGAATAACTTCACACACACGCTTCTGTGCATTTCCAAGTCTAATTCTGTCACTAAATCCATACCGGTGACCCAGCGCCTAAATACTAGGCCTCAAATTTAAATCCCTCTAAATCTCTCGTTACCCACCGCTGTACTGTTGTTGCTGGGCAAGATATTTAGTGTCCGTCAAAGCACATTTTTTGTTCTGGGTTGAAGTACAATTCCCAATTTAGCAATTTCATAATTTAGTGGTTTCTGCTATATCAGAGCTATTTGAAATCTATCCCTAAAAGGGTATATAATATTGAAGGTGCACATAGGGTCATTCAGAATAACTTCACACACACGCTTCTGTGCATTTCCAAGTCTAATTCTGTCACTAAATCCATACCGGTCACCCAGCGCCTAAATACTAGGCCTCAAATTTATATCCCGCTGAATTTGAATACAATACATTGGGCCAAATAATATATTTGTTGTTGTGGTGAACCATAACAATGAGAAAAACATCTAGTAAGGGACGCGGACGTGGACATGGTCGTGGTGGTGTTAGTGGACCCTCTGGTGCTGGGAGAGGACGTGGCCGTTCTGCCACATCCACACGTCCTAGTGTACCAACTACCTCAGGTCCCAGTAGCCGCCAGAATTTACAGCGATATATGGTGGGGCCCAATGCCGTTCTAAGGATGGTAAGGCCTGAGCAGGTACAGGCATTAGTCAATTGGGTGGCCGACAGTGGATCCAGCACGTTCACATTATCTCCCACCCAGTCTTCTGCAGAAAGCGCACAGATGGCGCCTGAAAACCAACCCCATCAGTCTGTCACATCACCCCCATGCATACCAGGGAAACTGTCTCAGCCTCAAGTTATGCAGCAGTCTCTTATGCTGTTTGAAGACTCCGCTGGCAGGGTTTCCCAAGGGCATCCACCTAGCCCTTCCCCAGCGGTGAAAGACATAGAATGCACTGACGCACAACCACTTATGTTTCCTGATGATGAGGACATGGGAATACCACCTCAGCATGTCTCTGATGATGACGAAACACAGGTGCCAACTGCTGCGTCTTTCTGCAGTGTGCAGACTGAACAGGAGGTCAGGGATCAAGACTGGGTGGAAGACGATGCAGGGGACGATGAGGTCCTAGACCCCACATGGAATGAAGGTCGTGCCACTGACTTTCACAGTTCGGAGGAAGAGGCAGTGGTGAGACCGAGCCAACAGCGTAGCAAAAGAGGGAGCAGTGGGCAAAAGCAGAACACCCGCCGCCAAGAGACTCCGCCTGCTACTGACCGCCGCCATCTGGGACCGAGCACCCCAAAGGCAGCTTCAAGGAGTTCCCTGGCATGGCACTTCTTCAAACAATGTGCTGACGACAAGACCCGAGTGGTTTGCACGCTGTGCCATCAGAGCCTGAAGCGAGGCATTAACGTTCTGAACCTGAGCACAACCTGCATGACCAGGCACCTGCATGCAAAGCATGAACTGCAGTGGAGTAAACACCTTAAAACCAAGGAAGTCACTCAGGCTCCCCCTGCTACCTCTTCTGCTGCTGCCGCCTCGGCCTATTCTGCTGCTGCCGCCTCGGCCTCTTCCTCCGCCTCTGGAGGAACGTTGGCACCTGCCGCCCAGCAAACAGGGGATGTACCACCAACACCACCACCACCACCTCCGTCACCAAGCGTCTCAACCATGTCACACGCCAGCGTTCAGCTCTCCATCTCACAAACATTTGATAGAAAGCGTAAATTCCCACCTAGCCACCCTCGATCCCTGGCCCTGAATGCCAGCATTTCTAAACTACTGGCCTATGAAATGCTGTCATTTAGGCTGGTGGACACAGACAGCTTCAAACAGCTCATGTCGCTTGCTGTCCCACAGTATGTTGTTCCCAGCCGGCACTACTTCTCCAAGAGAGCCGTGCCTTCCCTGCACAACCAAGTATCCCATAAAATCAAGTGTGCACTGCGCAACGCCATCTGTAGCAAGGTCCACCTAACCACAGATACGTGGACCAGTAAGCACGGCCAGGGACGCTATATCTCCCTAACTGCACACTGGGTAAATGTAGTGGCAGCTGGGCCCCAGGCGGAGAGCTGTTTGGCGCACGTCCTGCCGCCGCCAAGGATCGCAGGGCAACATTCTTTGCCTCCTGTTGCCACCTCCTCCTTCTCGGCTTCCTCCTCCTCTTCTTCCACCTGCTCATCCAGTCAGCCACACACCTTCACCACCAACTTCAGCACAGCCCGGGGTAAACGTCAGCAGGCCATTCTGAAACTCATATGTTTGGGGGACAGGCCCCACACCGCACAGGAGTTGTGGCGGGGTATTGAACAACAGACCGACGAGTGGTTGCTGCCGGTGAGCCTCAAGCCCGGCCTGGTGGTGTGTGATAATGGGCGAAATCTCGTTGCAGCTCTGGGACTAGCCAATTTGACGCACATCCCTTGCTTGGCGCATGTGCTGAATTTGGTGGTGCAGAAGTTCATTCACAACTACCCCGACATGTCAGAGCTGCTGCATAAAGTGCGGGCCGTCTGTTCGCGCTTCCGGCGTTCACATCCTGCCGCTGCTCGCCTGTCTGCGCTACAGCGTAACTTCGGCCTTCCCGCTCACCGCCTCATATGCGACGTGCCCACCAGGTGGAACTCCACCTTGCACATGCTGGACAGACTGTGCGAGCAGCAGCAGGCCATAGTGGAGTTTCAGCTGCAGCACGCACGGGTCAGTCGCACTACAGAACAGCACCACTTCACCACCAATGACTGGGCCTCCATGCGAGACCTGTGTGCCCTGTTGCGCTGTTTCGAGTACTCCACCAACATGGCCAGTGGCGATGACACCGTTATCAGCGTTACAATACCACTTCTATGTCTCCTTGAGAAAACACTTAGGGCGATGATGGAACAGGAGGTGGCCCAGGAGGAGGAGGAGGAGGATGAGGAAGAGGGGTCATTTTTAGCACTTTCAGGCCAGTCTCTTCGAAGTGACTCAGAGGGAGGTTTTTTGCAACAGCAGAGGCCAGGTACAAATGTGGCCAGCCAGGGCCCACTACTGGAGGACGAGGAGGACGAGGATGAGGAGGAGGTGGAGGAGGATGAGGATGAAGCATGGTCACAGCGGGGTGGCACCCAACGCAGCTCGGGTCCATCACTGGTGCGTGGCTGGGGGGAAAGGCAGGACGATGACGATACGCCTCCCACAGAGGACAGCTTGTCCTTACCCCTGGGCAGCCTGGCACACATGAGCGACTACATGCTGCAGTGCCTGCGCAACGACAGCAGAGTTGCCCACATTTTAACCTGTGCGGACTACTGGGTTGCCACCCTGCTGGATCCACGCTACAAAGACAATGTGCCCACCTTACTTCCTGCACTGGAGCGTGATAGGAAGATGCGCGAGTACAAGCGCACGTTGGTAGACGCGCTACTGAGAGCATTCCCAAATGTCACAGGGGAACAAGTGGAAGCCCAAGGCCAAGGCAGAGGAGGAGCAAGAGGTCGCCAAGGCAGCTGTGTCACGGCCAGCTCCTCTGAGGGCAGGGTTAGCATGGCAGAGATGTGGAAAACTTTTGTCAACACGCCACAGCTAACTGCACCACCACCTGATACGCAACGTGTTAGCAGGAGGCAACATTTCACTAACATGGTGGAACAGTACGTGTGCACACCCCTCCACGTACTGACTGATGGTTCGGCCCCATTCAACTTCTGGGTCTCTAAATTGTCCACGTGGCCAGAGCTAGCCTTTTATGCCTTGGAGGTGCTGGCCTGCCCGGCAGCCAGCGTTTTGTCTGAACGTGTATTCAGCACGGCAGGGGGCGTCATTACAGACAAACGCAGCCGCCTGTCTACAGCCAATGTGGACAAGCTGACGTTCATAAAAATGAACCAGGCATGGATCCCACAGGACCTGTCCGTCCCTTGTCCAGATTAGACATTAACTACCTCCCCATAACCATATATTATTGGACTCCAGGGCACTTCCTCATTCAATCCTATTTTTATTTTCATTTTACCATTATATTGCGATGCTACCCAAAGTTGAATGAACCTCTCCTCTGCCTGTGTGCTAGGCCTAAATATATGCCAATGGACTGTTGCAGTGGTGGCTGACATGAAGCCTGATTCTCTGCTATGACATGCAGACTAATTCTCTGCTGACATGAAGCCAGATTGTCTGTTACGGGACCTCTCTGCTCTGCCTGTGTGCTAGGCCTAAATATATGCCAATGGACTGTTGCAGTGGTGGGTGACGTGAAGCCTCATTCTCTGCTATGACATGCAGACTGATTCTCTGCTGACATGAAGCCAGATTCTCTGTTACGGGACCTCTCTCCTCTGCCTGTGTGTGTGCTGGGCCTAAATATATGCCAATGGACTGTTGCAGTGGTGGCTGACGTGAAGCCTCATTCTCTGCTATGACATGCAGACTAATTCTCTGCTGACATGAAGACAGATTCTCTGTTACGGGACCTCCCTCCTCTGCCTGGGTGCTGGGCCTAAATATATGCCAATGGACTGTTGCAGTGGTGGCTGACGTGAAGCCTCATTCTCTGCTATGACATGCAGACTGATTCTCTGCTGACATGAAGCCAGATTCTCTGTTACGGGACCTCTCTCCTCTGCCTGTGTGTGTGCTGGGCCTAAATATATGCCAATGGACTGTTGCAGTGGTGGCTGACGTGAAGCCTCATTCTCTGCTATGACATGCAGACTGATTCTCTGCTGACATGAAGCCAGATTCTCTGTTACGGGACCTCTCTCCTCTGCCTGTGTGTGTGCTGGGCCTAAATATATGCCAATGGACTGTTGCAGTGGTGGCTGACGTGAAGCCTCATTCTCTGCTATGACATGCAGACTAATTCTCTGCTGACATGAAGACAGATTCTCTGTTACGGGACCTCCCTCCTCTGCCTGGGTGCTGGGCCTAAATATATGCCAATGGACTGTTGCAGTGGTGGCTGACGTGAAGCCTCATTCTCTGCTATGACATGCAGACTAATTCTCTGCTGACATGAAGACAGATTCTCTGTTACGGGACCTCTCTCCTCTGCCTGGGTGCCGGGGCCTAAATATCTGAGAATGGACTGTTCCAGTGGTGGGTGACGGGAAGCCAGATTCTCTGCTATGGAACCTCTCTCCAATTGATGGTGGTTAATTTTTATTTATTTAATTTTTATTTTAATTCATTTCCCTATCCACATTTGTTTGCAGGGGATTTACCTACATGTTGCTGCCTTTTGCAGCCCTCTAGCTCTTTCCTGGGCTGTTTTACAGCCTTTTTAGTGCCGAAAAGTTCGGGTCCCCATTGACTTCAATGGGGTTCGGGTTCGGGACGAAGTTCGGATCGGGTTCGGATCCCGAACCCGAACATTTCCGGGATGTTCGGCCGAACTTCTCGAACCCGAACATCCAGGTGTTCGCTCAACTCTATGTATGATCTGAATTTCGACTGATCAATGTGTGGAAAAAGAGTTTTTTTCTTCAAAAGACAAAGGTGTTACTGAGTGAGTATGTCATGTATGAGATGCTGTGTATGGGTCATAAATTATATTATAATATAATATAAGTACCTGTATCCCTGTCACCGTAGGCTAATTGGAGGTCACTCTCGTTGGAGATCCCTTATTTGGGTTTTTTTTTTGTTGCGGTCCGCACTGCTGTGGTGGGTGATAAAGTGATGTTTAGTAGGGTGGCGTTTAGATGTAGAGATGGGAGGGACGGGGTGAGTGAGGGGTTAATGAGAGAATGTTAGGATATGTGAATCTGCTGGTTGGGTTATGTTTCATGGTTGGTTTTAATGGTTCGGGTTGTGGTGTTTTTTATTTGGTTGCTGGGGGACGTGGGTGGGTGGCAGGTGTGGGGAGAGTGACTGTGAGTGGTGTAAGGCAGGGATCCGGGCTTAATGCAGGATGCGATAGGCACTGGGTAGTGATCGATGGGCAGTGATGGTGTGTATGGGATGTGGGGGATGGTGGTGGTGGCTGGATGGCAGTGGCGTTATATGAAGGGATGGAAGGGGCAGGATAAGCAGGGAGTTCCTGTGCAATAAGGGGTTAATGAGGGAAAATTGTCTGCTGGTTGGGCTGTGTAGTCTGTTTGATGTTTCTGGGGGGATTAGTATGCTGGGGGACGTAAATGGGTGGCAGGCATGGGGGGAGTAACTGTGGATAATGTAAGGCTTGGGTCCGGACTTGGTGTGGATTTGTGGTGGGCAGTGGACAATGGCGTGTTTGGGATGTGGGGGATAGCAGTGGTTACCCTTTAAATGCGGCCGGTGAGTGTCCTCCAGTGGTAGCGCTTCTGCACGTGTGGCCAGTGGTGTGCAGAAGCGCGCTCTATCCAGGGGTTATGAGGGTGGTGGCGGGGGCGTGGCCGGGGCGTGTGTGGTGAGGGGGTGGGTGGTGATTGCTGTGACTGTGTGCGCTGGAGCGGGGGGCGGGGCTGAGTTCGGTGGGCGGAGAGGGGGCGGGCACAGTGGGGAGCCGGTGTGGAAAAGAGTGAGGGTGGGCGGTGGTCCCTAGTGGTGGAGGAGGAGACTGGGTGTGGCGATGCAGGCGGAGGGGTGGCTGATGGTGAGGGTGCCGATGCTGGCGGCGGGACACAGCGCTATGAGCGGAGCTGTGGGCGTGGTGGGGAGCCGGACCTGGGTGTGTGTTGTGGTGGTGGGCGGGGCGGCGTTGCGGTGCAGCAGCGGGCTGGAGGGGGTGTGGTAGAGATACATGGGAGCTCATGGTGGGGGCGGGCGTGGAGGACATGGGCGGGGCGGGGCATGTTGCTGGGGACGCGGTCGGGTAGTCCGGAATAAGGAAGGGTGTTGAGCCTGCCTTGTGAGGGGCTGGTGGATGCCGATGTTGGGGTGTGTTGTATGTGCTGGAGGGGGAATCGGGGTTGGAGATAATGTGACTGGGTGGCCAGAGGGGGGCGTCGTGATGGGGGGGCGGTCCTATGGCTGGTGATGCTGAGTGGTCGGTGGATGCAGTGGTGACTGCTGTTGCGATGTAAGGCGGAGGGTGGATGAATGGTGTGGGTTAACCAATGAAGGGGGACTGGTGTGGGTGGATGAGGGGGGACTGGCTCGGTTTAGGGGGTTCTGGAGTGGTGGGGGGGGACTTGTGTGAGGAGGATGGTCGGATCCTCGCACCCCAGATCCTCGCACCCCGTTACAATAATACAGCATAATAGCAAAATACACCAATCATATAAAAACATCATAGAAGAAAATAAGGGCGGGAAGAAAAAATAGGTGAGGGGCAATACTCGCCTCCGTGTCCTTAATAAAATCATGACTTTACGTCATAAACTGGGAAAATCATGCAATTTTATTACATGACAAGGAGGCTCCTATTGCAAGTTTAAAGCTGTTGAATAACCAAAGAAAATGCATGAGTGGATGGTCGGAAATAAAACTCACGAAATGTGGAAACTCGAGACCAGTTAGCCATCCTAAGAATATCCTCCAAGCGGGCACCAGCAACCGCCATAGATGTAGAAGCAGCGCCTCTAGTGGAGTGAGCCTGAAAACAGAAGTATCCACTCCAGCTAAGGACATAACCCACTTAACCCACCTGCAAAAGGACGACGATAAGACAGAAATAATTCTGGAGACATCGAAGAACGATGAGAAGACGTGCGGGTCTCATACACCTGAAGGCACGCAACTGGACAAAGGGCAGGAACCTCGGGGAAGCTAGGGTACGAAACCGATCTAATGTTGGTTTTGGTACGCCGAGAAATGTTAAAAACAACACCATCTGGTGTAAAAGACCTAGCATCATAATCTAAGGCCCTGACATCGGATACCCGTTTGCACAAAATCAAACAAAATAAGGTAACCAATTTCGCAGACAACTGTCGCAAGGACAGCTGCTCATTGGAGGGCCAGGAGAAAAAAAGTGAAAGAACCAAGGAAACATCCCAGGTACAAGAAAAACGAGGACGAGGGGGACGGGAAAGACGGGAACCCCTGAGAAGACGACAGACTAATGGTTGTTGCCCAGCCGGGCGACCGTCAAAACCCGAATGATCGGCAGAAATGGAAGAACGGAACAAGTTAATCGTTCGGTAAGCTTTACCTGACTCAAACAGAGATGTGAGGAATTTCAAGATTTCCGTTACAGGGGCTGATACGGGATCCAAGTCCCTTGCCAGGCACCAGTCAGTCCAAGATCGCCAGGCACCACGGTAAGATCTCCTGGTCCCAGGGGCCCATGCGTTCTCCAGAAGACGTCTAGTTGCTTCCGGAACATCCGAAACATCCCAGGAACCCCTGAAACTCTGCACGCGAGCAGGCGTAGAGAACCGTCCAGCACGAGCGGATGTTGGCGACCTGACGGGTCGAGTAGAAGGTCTGGGAACGACGGCAGGAACAAGGGAGGTTGGATCAGACACTCCAGTAGCTGAGGGAACCACGATTGGGCCGTCCAGAAGGGAACCAGAAGCACCATCTCGGCTCTCTGAAGACGCAGTTGAGCTAGGACTCTTGGGATCATCATGAATGGTGGAAACACATATGACAGAAGACTGGTCCAATTCTGGAGAAACGCGTCCACCGCCTCCGCGTCCGGATCCGGCCTCCAGCTGTAGAATCTCGGAAGCTGGGTATTCAGGCGAGAAGCGAAAAGGTCGATGCACATAGGACCCCATCGAGAAGAAATGGAGGAGAACATCATCCCGTCTAATCTCCAATCGCTGGAATCCACCAGAAAACGAGAGGACCAGTCCGCGTGAGTATTGTCTAAACCCAGAGGATATTCTGCCACAACATTGATGTCCTTCTCCAGGCAAAACTCCCAGAAGTCCCTCGCTAGATGGGAAAGAGCCGAAGAGCGTGTCCCTCCCAT
Organism: Bufo gargarizans; assembly: GCF_014858855.1. Lineage (NCBI taxonomy): Eukaryota > Metazoa > Chordata > Amphibia > Anura > Bufonidae > Bufo > Bufo gargarizans. The sequence goes on along the minus strand of NC_058080.1, from coordinate 348,350,605 downwards.
GGCGTTGACATAACGCACAGTCGAGATATTGTCCATCCGCAGTCTGACACATGCGCTGGCCATACCATTCATGAAGCTGCGAATAGCAAAGGAGCCAGCCAGTAGCTCCAGAGAGTTGATGTGTAGATTCGCTTCTGCAGGAGACCAATGGCCGCCGGTGGTAACGCCGTTGCAGTAGGCACCCCAGCCCGAGAGACTGGCTTCCAACTCTATCGTGAAGTCGTGTTGAGGGCCGAAGATAGCTTTGCCGTTCCAGGCATCCAGATTGTGGATCCACCACAGCAGTTCGTCCCTGGTCTCTCTGTCTAGGCAAATCAGGTCCTCGTATGTAGCACCGGCACGAAGGTGCGCAAGCTTGAGGTGTTGAAGAGCTCGATGGGGCAACGGAGCCGGGAAGACCGCCTGGAAGGAGGAGGATAGCAGGCCTAGGATGCGGGCAAGCTGATGTAGTGAGACTTGAGGGAGAGCCAACGTCCGGTGAAGTTCCTTGCGAATAGAACGAACCTTGGTGGAAGGAAGACTGAGGGACTCTGCGGTAGAGTCGACCCGAAAACCTAGAAACTCCATGGAGTGAGACGGAACTAGGCAAGATTTCTCCAGGTTGATGAGAAACCCTAATCGGGAAAGAAGATCCATCAAAGTCGACAGGTACTCCAGAAGGAGGTTGCGATCCTGGGCCATTAGAAAGATGTCGCCTAGATAAATAATAAGACGAATCCCACGACTGCGGAGGAAGGCCACGACCAGCCGCATCAGCTTGGTGAAGCACCAGGGAGTTGATGACAGGCCAAATGGAAGGCAGGTAAACCTCCAAGTTTCGCCGCCACAATAGAAGCGCAGAAGGTCCCTGGAAGAATCTGCTACCGGCACCGTCAGGTAGGTGTCCTTCAAGTCGAGCTTGGCCATCCAATCGTTCAGGAGAAGCATGTCCCGGAGAAGGTGAATGCCCTCCATTTTGAAATGGCAATAGCGGACATAGTGATTCAGGGGATGGAGATTGATCACCAGGCGCATTTGGCCGTCTTTCTTGGCCACCAGTAAGATGCTGCTGATGATTCCGGCGGAAGTGGAGGGAGCCCGCTCTATCGCGCCCTTCCGAAAAAGAGAAAGCAGTTCCAAGTGTAGAAGACGTTGCTTCTGAAACGGAAGACAAACAGGGTGGGTAACGGGAATCTGTACAGATGGAACAATCAATTCTATATGGAACCCCTGAACCGTAGACAAGACCCAAGGGTCTGCGGTAACAGTCGACCAAACATGGGAAAAACGATGGAGTCTGCCTCCTATCCAAATTGCTGAAGAAGACAGAGGTTGACTTACCGAGGGGTCGACGATAGGAAGAACCTCTGGGGCCTCTGGATCTCCATGAGGAACCGCGGGACGGGAAGAATGTCGGAGGTTGTCTTGCGTCTTGGGAGGCACGGTATGAGTAGGAGCCTCGACCCGCAGCACCGCGGGACTGGAATGATGCACGGCCGGACAGGCGGCCCCTGGAGCTACCAGCCCTAGAAGAGACCCGCCCCTGAAAGACACGTCTCATAGACGACTGGGCCTTATTGAGGGCAGTGAAGGCCCCTACAAAACGACCCAGGTCTTTGATGAAGAGACCCTGCGCATCCTTGCCAGCCTCCGTGAGGGCTAAATTAGAGAGCTTCGGCTCAATTTTTTTTGTAAATTATTTATTTGGGTTTTTTAATTTTCCAATTGTCTAAATCATAACAAGCCATGGGGCTAATATCGGACATAGCCCAATAATTGAAGCAAAAATGTAATAAATGACAGTTGGCTAGATAATTAAGCACTGCGCCCAAAATATCTGTAGGGCAATTCAAGAAACTGGACATCAAATAGATATCATAGAGAAATGAAAAAGAGGAAAGGCAAGAGAAAATAAAAAAAGAGGGGGGGGGGAAGGGAGTGGAGGGGGAGAGAGGGGAGGGGGAGAGAGGGGAGAAGGGAGGAAACAGCAAACCTCACTCTCACGCAGAGGATAATAGTAACCTACATTCCGCGGAGTCATGGAAATCAATCCAATGACTCCAGGTTTTAGTGAACATCTTCTCTGTGTGCCTCAATGAGGTAAGATCTTCCATTCTCATGGTCTCCTGGACTTTGTTGATCCACATAGTGACAGTGGGAGCAGACGGTTGTCTCCACAGGCACAGGATGCAAGCTCTCGCTGCATTGACCAGGTGTCTTATTACAGATCTGCTATAGGTAGAAAGAGGGATCTCGCACTGATGGAGCAAGAAGAAAGCAGACGACTTAGGAAGAATATAGGAGGTGAATTTAGATGTGATCAACCACACTGAATCCCAGAAACTTGTGAGAGTAGGACAATCCCAGAGGAGAGACTGTTGGGAAAATGGCGTTGAGTCTAATAGGAACTCTATACCAACGGGACATGAGTTTGAATCCCGCCTCTTGGACATTGCTGGCAATAGATGCTTTATGAATACATGTATGTAATCTTTACCGCTGGTCAGGGGAAAACGTGATATCTAGATCAGTTTCCCATTGAGTGACATAGTTGGGAGGAGGTTAGTCAGGAGGTGTGAGTAGCAGGTTGTACATCCGAGAGAGGGTATGTCTTGTCACCCCAGGTTGGTCACAAAGATGCTCAAAGTCCGTCTTGTCACGAGTATACGACATCGCCGGAAGGAGTGTGGTCATGAAATGTTTAAGTTGTCAAGACTGCCAGGGGTTGATGTTAGGGGTCTCAGTCAGCTCTGTAATCTGTTGGGGGGTGAGCCACATATTAGAGGTGATCAGGTGATGGGCCCTGAATTTGTTGCACTTAACTAGATCACGAAAGGGGCCGCTTTCCATCCCAGGGGGAAATTGGGGATTTCCCAGGATAGGGAACATAGGAGAAGGGGACGGAGAGATACCGGGGTAATCTTGGATGGCAGAAAAGACTTTCAGAGAAGGGCCTATGGTCAGGTGTAAGCACGCCTCCAGAGGGATATGAGTAGCCAACCATGGTGTAGCAGCTAATGGAGTAGGCAGGAAAGACTGTTCAACTGAGATCCATTGTTTGTACGCCTTGTGGCGACACCAATCCACAATTCTAAGGAGATGTGATGCTCTGTGATAAAAAGGAAGTCTGGCAGCCCAAGTCCTCCTTCTAGTTTGGGGCGGAAAAGTATTGACCTGGCTATTCTGGACGATTTGCCGGCCGAAATAAACTGTGTCAACATTTTCAGAAGATTGTGGAAATATTGTCTGGGAATGTGGACAGGCAGGGCTTGAAAGAAGAAGAGGATTTTTGGCAATATGTTCATTTTAAAAATAGAGATCTGTCACCACCAGACATCTGAGAAGTCTGTTGGTGATCTGGTGTGGTTGTCTACTAAGAATATCAAATTGAAGGTTCCCTCCTGGAAGTTGGGTCCTAAGTTTATTGGGCCTTACAAAATCTTGTCCGTCATCAATCCTGTTGCCTACCGTCTTGATCTTCCTCAGACTTGGAAGATCCATAATGTTTTTGATAAGTCCTTATTAAAACCTTATGTCCAACCCTTATTGTACCCTCGTCTTTGCCTCCTCCTCCGATTGTGGTTGATGGTAATCTTGAATTTCAGGTCTCTAGGATTGTGGAATCTCGTGTTGTCCGCGGTTCTCTCCAGTACCTCGTTCATTGGGAGGGTTATGGTCCTGAGGAGAGGATGTAAGTCCCAGTGACGGACATTAAGGCCACTCGTCTCATCAGGGCTTTCCATAGGTCCCATCCTGAGAAGGTGGGCTCTGAGTGTCCAGAGTCCACTCGTAGAAGGAGGGGTACTGTCACCACCAGACATCTGAGAAGCTCTGACAGACGTCTAGAACCTCCTCCTTGAGGTTCCTTTGTTTTGCTTTCATTTTCTCATCTCGTTAGCCTCTCTCAGCTGTCATGTAGTTGCACTGTTTGCATGCCTTTAAATCCTTTTCCCATAGTGCATCACTTTGCTGTTTATACAACTTCCTGGAGTGTGTGCATACTGTTCCTACTTCTCAGTCTTCTACAAGATAAGTGTTGTTCATTTATTTGTGTTTTTCTGTTTGCTGGATCCCAGGTGACCCTGACTCCCTCCGTATCTAGTGTAGGGAGTCGGTGGTCGTGTCCCCTCATTATTATATGTTGTTCAGGTGTTATACAGTCGAGGTACGAGGATATGCGATCATTTACCATTGGGATTTTCGCATAGGCTGAGCAGTCAGGGAGAGAACCAGGTCTGATGCAGGGCTCTCCCTTTTTGTTCCTTGGTTTTGGATCCAGTCAGTCGTATATTCATTTTGTGTTTTCTAGTTTCCTGCACACCATCCGTGACATTATAAACCGCCGAAACTGTCTCAAGCATGGATCCGGTTTCACTTTTGACTGAATGCATGCAGGGTCTTTCATTGGAGGTAGAAGATCTCCGTAAGACTCTTTCTCAGTTTCAAGTGACCAGTTCAGCTTGCGTTCATGGAGCTTGTTCTGAGCCTAAGATCTCGCTCCCGGATACGTTCTCCGGGGGTAGTGAGAATTTTGTGCGTTTTAGAGAGGCTTGCAAACTCCATTTTCGCCTACTTCCCCATTCCTCTGGTGATGAGGAACGGAGGGTGGGGATCATTATATTGCTGCTCAGGGATAACGCTCAGTCCTGGGCCTTTTCGCTGCCGGTGGGGGCACGGCCCCTCCGTTCAGTGGATGAATTCTTTATAGCCCTGGGTCAGATATATGATGATCCGGATCGTGTTGCTCTGGCTGAGTCTAGACTACATCTTTTATGTCAGGGTAAACAATCCACAGAAATATACTGCTCAGAATTTCGGAGATGGGCAGCTGATACTGGTTGGAATGATGCTGCACTCCGAAGTCAATTTTGCCATGGTCTTTCAGAGGGATTGAAAGACGCATTTGCCTTTCATGAGAGGCCTACCTCCTTGGACTCTGCCATGTCTCGGGCCGTTCGTATTGACAGGCGTCTTAGAGAGAGAGGAGAGATCACTCCTTCCTGTCATACTCCATCCCAGGACAGTGCGGCGGTCTCATTCTGTGCACAGGGGTCTCAGTGGCTGTCAACCCCTTCTGAGCAGGGGCCCATGCAGCTGGGTTTGATTGCCTCTAACAATAGAAGATTCAGCCCTCATGGGAAGGTTTGTTTCTGTTGTGGAGGTATAAATCATTTGAGAAATGTTTGTCCCTCTAGGAGATTCAGGCAGTTTTTTTAGAGTAATAATAAAGAAACAAAAAGGAAAAAATCCTTTAAAAATGTTCCATCTGTTACCATTGGCAGGGTTGATGCGGAAATTTAAGGTTTTCCGTTTGCTTGTAGTTCCCGTTTTGTCCTACCTGCCAGGGTGGCGCTAGAGAGCAAGAAAATGTTTTGTGAGATTTTTGTAGATAGTGGAGCAGCTGTCAATCTCATTGATAATAATCAATTTGCTATAACTCATGGTTTCCAGGTATGCACTTTGGGAAAGGATATACCTGTTTTTGCTATTGATTCCGCTCCACTTTCTCAGAAATCATTTAAGGGCATAGTTCACAATATCCGTTTGATTGTGAGTGATGCTTATGTTGAGGATGTGTCATGTTTCGTCCTTAGCGGGTTGCCTTCTCCTCTAGTGTTGGGGCTACCCTGGCTCACTAAACATAACCCCACCATTGATTGGCAAGCGAGGCAAATAAATGGTTGGAGTGACTTTTGCAGAGAGAATTGCCTCACGACATCTGTTTCTGAGGTTTCTACTAAGACTGTACCATCTTTTCTCTCTGAATTTTCGGATGTCTTCTCTGAGAGTGGTGTTCAGGACTTGCCCCCGCACAGGGAGTACGATTGCCCTATTAATCTCATCCCAGGCGCCAAGCTGCCTAAATCTCGTTTATACAATCTCTCCCAACTTGAAAGGGTCGCTATGCGTGCTTATATCTCTGAGAGTCTGAGAAAAGGACACATACGGCCCTCGAAGTCACCTGTTGCCGCTGGTTTTTTCTTTGTTAAGAAAAAAGATGGTTCTTTAAGACCATGTCTGGATTTCAGGGTGCTGAACAGTATCACAATTCGTGACCCTTATCCGCTTCCTTTGATCCCGGACCTGTTTAACCAGATTGTTGGGGCTAAAGTTTTTTCCAAGTTGGATCTAAGAGGGGCATACAACCTGGTCAGGGTCAGAGAAGGAGACGAATGGAAGACGGCCTTCAATACCCCTGAGGGCCATTTTGAGAATTTGGTTATGCCTTTTGGTTTGATGAATGCTCCAGCCGTCTTTCAGCATTTTGTGAACAGCATTTTTTTATCATTTAATGGGGAAATTTGTATTAGTGTATCTGGATGACATTTTGATTTTTCCTCCTGATTTCAAAACTCATAGGGAACACTTACGTCAGGTCTTGCTCATCCTGCAGGAGAATAAATTGTACGCTAAACTGGAGAAATGTGTGTTTGCGGTTCCAGAAATTAAATTTCTGGGGTTTCTTCTCTCCGCTTCTGGTTTTCGCATGGACCCCGAGAAGGTCCGCGCTGTGCTTGAGTGGGAGCTTCCTGAGAATCAGAAGGCGCTGATGCGTTTTTTGGGCTTTGCCAATTATTACAGGAAGTTTATTTTGAATTATTCCTCTGTTGTTAAACCACTCACTGATATGACTAGAAAGGGGGTAGATTTTTCCTCCTGGTCGGTAGAGGCGCATAAGGCCTTTTCTAATATCAAGGACAGTTTTGCTTCCGCTCCCATCTTGGTACAACCTGATATTTCTCTACCCTTCATAGTTGAGGTTGATGCCTCTGAGGTGGGTGTGGGTGCGGTCTTGTCTCAGGGTCTCTCTCCTGCCAAATGGCGACCGTGTGCCTTTTTTCTCGAAGAAACTCTCCTCCACAGAGAGAAATTACGATGTGGGAGATCAAATTGGCTTTTGAGGAATGGTGCCATTGGCTAGAGGGAGCCAGACACCCTATTACCGTGTTTACTGACCATAAGAATCTGGCCTACTTGGAGTCAGCCAAGCATCTGAACCCGAGACAGGCCAGATGGTCTTTGTTCTTTTCCAGGTTTAATTTTGTTGTCACGTTACGCCCTGGGGTTAAGAATGTGAAGGCGGATGCCCTGTCACGTTGTTTTCCGGGAGGTGGGAATTTTGAAGACTCGGGTCCCATTTTGGCTGAAGGTGTGGTGGTCTCTGCTCTTTATCCTGAATTAGAGGCAGAGGTTCGGGTAGCCCAGTCAGAGGATCCTGATCTTTGTCCTCCTGGGAGGTTGTTTGTACCTCTCGCTTTAAGACACAAGATTTTTAAGGAACACCACGATACTGTCCTTGCTGGGCACCCGGGGGCAAGAGCCACAGTGGATCTCATCGCTTAGAGATTCTGGTGGCCGGCGATTCGTAAGTCGGTTGAGGGTTTTGTGGCAGCCTGCGAGACCTGCGCTCGTGCCAAAGTCCCTCATTCACGGCCATCAGGTCCTCTCCTTCCCTTACCCATTCCTTCCCGTCCTTGGACACATCTGTCCATGGACTTCATTACGGTCCTGCCTCGTTCCTCGGGGAAAACTGTGATTCTGGTGGTGGTGGACCGTTTTAGCAAAATGGTGCATTTCATCCCTTTTCCTGGCTTGCCCAAAGCTAAGACGCTGGCGCAGGCATTTATTGATCACATTGTCAAATTGCATGGTATTTCTTCAGACATAGTCTCTGATAGGGGCACGCAGTTTGTTTCCAGATTCTGGAAGGCTTTCTGTTCTCGCTTGGGGGTTCGGTTGTCATTCTCTTCTGCTTTCCACCCGCAGTCGAATGGCCAGACAGATCGCATCAATCATAATCTGGAGACATATCTGCGCTGTTTTGTGGCGGAGAATCAGGAGGATTGATGTTCTTTTTTGTCTCTTGCTGAGTTTGCTTTAAATAACCGTCGTCAGGAGTCCTCTGATAAGTCACCATTTTTTGGTGCATATGGGTTTCATCCGCAGTTTGGGACATTCTCGGGAGAGGGGTCTTCTGGTTTACCTGATGAGGACAGATTTTCCTCGTCTTTGACATCTATTTGGCAAAAGATTCAGGATAATCTAAAGAACATGAGTGAGAGATATAAGCGTGTGGCGGATAAGAGACATGTGCCTGGTCTGGACCTGAATGTTGGTGATCTGGTGTGGTTGTCTACTAAGAATATCAAATTGAAGGTTCCCTCCTGGAAGTTGGGTAATAAGTTTATTGGGCCTTACAAAATCTTGTCCGTCATCAATCCTGTTGCCTACCGTCTTGATCTTCCTCAGACTTGGAAGATCCATAATGTTTTTCATAAGTCCTTATTAAAACCTTATGTCCAACCCATTGTACCATCGTCTTTGCCTCCTCCTCCGATTGTGGTTGATGGTAACCTTGAATTTCAGGTCTCTAGGATTGTGGATTCTCGTATTGTCCGCGGTTCTCTCCAGTACCTCGTTCATTGGGAGGGTTATGGTCCTGAGGAGAGGATGTAAGTCCCAGGGACGGACATTAAGGCCACTCGTCTCATCAGGGCTTTCCATAGGTCCCATCCTGAGAAGGTGGGCTCTGAGTGTCCGGAGTCCACTCGTAGAAGGAGGGGTACTGTCACCACCAGACATCTGAGAAGCTCTGACAGACGTCTAGAACCTCCTCCTTGAGGTTCCTTTGTTTTGTTTTCATTTTCTCATCTCGTTAGCCTCTCTCAGCTGTCATGTAGTTGCACTGATTGCATGCCTTTAAATCCTTTTCCCATAGTGCATCACTTTGCGGTTTATACAACTTCCTGGAGTGTGTGCATGCTGTTCCTACTTCTCAGTCTTCTACAAGATAAGTGTTGTTCATTTATTTGTGTTTTTCTGTTTGCTGGATCCCAGGTGACCCTGACTCCCTTCATATCTAGTGTAGGGAGCCGGTGGTCGTGTCCCCTCACTATTATAGGGTGTTCAGGTGTTATACAGTCGAGGTACGAGGATATGCGATCATCTACCATTGGGATTTTCGCATAGGCTGAGCAGTCAGGGAGAGAGCCAGGTCTGATGCAGGGCTCTCCCTTTTTGTTCCTTAGTTTTGGATCCAGTCAGTCGTATATTCATTTTGTGTTTTCTAGTTTCCTGCACACCATCCGTGACAAGATCCTACCAAACCAAGAAAACGTGTTTTTATGCCATCGATCTAAGTCTGATTTTATGGTTCGAAAAAGAGGCGGGTAATTAACCTGGTAAAGGTCAAAGAGAGTAGGGGTCAGATATATCCCAAGGTATTTCAGTGATGAACGCTCCCATTTAAAGGGGAAGTTCTCTGATATTGTCGTGACCATGGCAGGTGGGAGAGTGATGTTTAAGGCTTCAGATTTTTGATAGTTAATCTTAAAGTTCGAGAAGTGGGCATATGTCTTAAGTTCTTGTAGCAGGTTTGGGAGGGTAATCCTTGGGTTGGTGAGGAAGAATAGCAGATCGGCAGCATAGGCTGCGACTTTGTGTGAGGACCCTTGGATCTGCAATCCTGAGATGTTGGGGTTACCCCTTATGTGGCATAAAAGTGGTTCAAGACAAATCACAAATATTAAAGGGGATAGAGAACAGCCCTGGCGCGTTCCATTGCAAATGGTAACGGGCGTGGAAAATTGGCCATTCACCTTGACTACTGCCGTGGGGTTGGAGTAAAGATTAACAATTCTTGCCATCATCTTCTCACCTAATCCTATGTGCCGCAGGGTCTCAAACATGAATTTCCAATTTACCCTGTCAAACGCCTTTTCAGTGTCAGTTGATAGGAGTAATGTTGGGATCTTAGAGGTAATGGCCTGGTAAATCATGTTTATCGCTCTCGTGGTGTTATCACGGGCCTCTCTCAGGGGTAAGAAACCTGTTTGGTCTAAATGGATTAGATTTTGGAGATGTCGTAGGAAGCACGTGGCTAGTATTTTAGAGAACAGCTTTAAGTCCACATTAATCAGTGAGATGGGACGATAGCTTTGACATTGCGAAAGGTCTTTCCCTTCCTTTGGGAAGACTGTGATGTGTGCTCTAAGGGTATCATTGGGGAGGATACGGGCCGTATCAAATCAGTTAAAGGCAGCTAGAAAATGAGAAGATAAAATGTCCCTGAACTGCTTATAATAGGGTAGCGTGAGTCCATCTGGACCAGGAGCCTTCCCCGTTTGGGAGTCTTTAATAGCTGCCTGTAACTCAGATAATAATATGGGCGTCTCCAATGCTGAAACAGCCTCTGGAGGGAGAGACGGTAGACCCGCGGATTCAAGATAAGCACTTATTGAGGGCATAGATTCATGGGAAGCAGATCCTTCAGATTATACAGTGAGTGATATTACGATCTGAAGGCTTCTGTTATTTCCCGCGGGCGGGGGGCTTTCGCACCGGGGGGGGGGGGGGGCTGACACGTGGGGTACATAAGAGCATAGCCTAGTCTTACGCAAAGCGCGAACGATGGTTCTGCCTGGTTTATTTCCATGTTCATAGAAGTGCCTACGACATTTGGTTAAGGTCACCTTCGCTTTTGAGAGGCAAAGTGAGCGAATCTGATCTCGAAGCTGGGTAAGTTCTGCTCCCAGCTGCGAGTCCAGGGTCTGTTTGTGTTGCTGTTCTAAGGCGTGGATACGCATCAGAAGGGCAGCAATCTTCGCTGCTCTTTCCTTTTTCAACTGGGACCCTAACTTTATAAACGTACCTCTGATAAAGCATTTATGGGCTTCCCAGATAGTAAGGAGATCGCTCTCAGGTGTAATATTGTTCTTAAAATAGTCAGTCAGGTCTTTCTGAACTTCAGACGTAACCTGTAGGTCTTGTAGGAGTGAGTCATTTAACTGCTAGTGCCAGGCCTTGGTCTGGTGGGTCAGGAAAGAGAGGGATATAGAGATCAGGGCATGGTCAGAGAAGACTATGGGGTCAATCTCCGCCCTGGTAAGGAGGTCTAGTCTAGCATGATTTAGGAGGAAATAATCCAATCTGGAGTAGGAATTGTGTGGGTGGGAAAAGAACGTATAGTCTCGAGATGTTGGGTACAAGGTGTCAGGTGTCTACAAGTTGCTAGGAAAAAAGGAGCTCCTTGAGCTTGGATAAAGTTGAGTGAGGAAATGAAACCTGGCCCTTGGAGGAGTCCAAGCGAGGTTCTAGGACAATATTAAAGTCACCTCCAAAAACCAATTTGTCCCGTGTTAGGGGCGTAAACAGACTCCAAGGTAACCAGTGTACCTGCCAACTTTCCTTTAATAAACAGGTACCTGCCTGTCCAATCAGTGCGAGAATCAATCAGGTCCCAAGAAATGGTGTTGGAGACGAGAATAGAGACACCTTTAGTTTTGGTATCAGGAGCAGTTGTCATGGAACCATGAACCGGACGTACAACAAGAGATAAGTGGAAATAAGAAGGCTTTATTGAAAATCAAGCTGTAAGGCAAAAGTCCAAACGGATGGCTAAACCGAAGCAGGGTCTTGCGAAGCCAGAGGTCAGGAACCAGAAGGGTAGTCAGACGAAGCCTGGATCGGGAACCAGCAGGGTAGTCAGATCAAGCCTGGATCAGGAACCAGCAGGGTAGTCAGACGAAGCCAGGATCAGGAACCAGAAGCAGCAGCAGTCTTGGAAGCATGTGAACACAGGAGGACCAAGCAAGGAACTGAAGCCACAGACCTCCTATATATATGAGCTAGGCATCCAGCTCCTCCCAGTGGGAAGGAGAAGCCGCAGGGTGGGAGGCTACAAGAAACCCAGAAACCAAGATGGCCGCCAGCACATGTCAAACGAAGGAGAGCAGCAAGAAGGTAAGACCATGACAGTACCTCCCCCTCAAGGGCCCCTCCTCCGCGGAGTAAAGAACGGTTTCTGAGGGAAGCGTGCGTGGAAGGCTCGGAGCAAGGCAGGAGCATGGACATCTGCGGAGGGAACCCAGGAATGCTCCTCTGGACCATAACCACGCCAATGAACCAAAAACTGCACCCGACCGCGGACCAGGCGTGAGTCCAGGATATTGCTCACCTCGTACTCCTCACGATTGCCCACTTGGACCGGACGAGGCCGAGGAACCGAGGAAGTGAAACGATTACACACCAGTGGCTTCAACAGGGAGACATGAAACACGTTGGAGATCCGCATGCCAGGAGGAAGCGCAAGGGCATAGGCTACCGGGTTTACCCTGCGAAGCACTCGGAAGGGACCAACAAAGCGAGGCGCCAGCTTGGGAGTGGGCACTCGAAGGTTGAGGTTGCGGGTGGACAACCATACGCGGTCTCCGACCTGGTAGGAAGGAGCGGGCGCTCGTCTGCGATCAGCCTGGAGTCTCTGGCGCTGCGCAGAGACCTCAAGGGACCTCTGGATCTGTACCCAAGAAGCACGTAGGACGGAAAGGTGATCCTCCACAGCCGGAATATCCTGGGGAGAGAATACCTCCGGTAACACGGCAGGTTGGAACCCATAATTGGCCATGAAGGGAGACGTCCCAGAGGAAGAGTTCACCGCCGTGTTCCTGGCAAACTCAGCCCAAGGCAGGAGGTCAACCCAATTGTCTTGGTGATCGGAGACATAGCAACGAAGGAATTGCTCCAAGGCCTGATTGGATCGTTCTGCGGCCCCATTGGACTGAGGGTGGTAGGCCGAGGAGAAAGAGAGATGAATCCCCAACTGGGAGCAAAAGGCGCGCCAGAACCTGGACACAAACTGACTCCCCCGATCCGACACAATCTCCTTGGGCAAACCATGCAACCGGAAGACCTCCCTGGCAAAAATCGTGGCCAACTCTTGTGCAGAGGGTAACTTCTTGAGAGGAACACAGTGGCACATTTTGGAAAACCGATCCACAATCATGAGAATGACCGTATGGCCTCGGGATGCAGGGAGGTCCACAATGAAATCCATCCCCAGGTGTGACCATGGACGCTCCCCGGTGGCTATGGGTTGCAAAAGGCCCAACGGAAGGTGCCGAGGGGACTTACTCTGGGCACAAACGGAGCATGCCGCTACATATGCGGCGATGTCGGAACGTAGAGAAGGCCACCAGAACAGACGTGAAACAGCCCAGGACAGCTGATTCTTTCCAGGATGCCCCGCGGCCTTGGAGTTATGGTAGGTTCACAACAACCGAGTGCGCAACTCCTCAGGCACAAAACATCTGCCGTTGGGTCTCCCAGAGGGAGCACCAGATTGAGCCGCCAAAATCTGCTCACCCAGGGGAGAGGTCAGGCTGGTGCGAATGGCGGCCAGGATCTGATTCGGAGGTATGACCGAAGTCGGAATCGACTCCTCCCCGGACAGCTCGGAGTACTGCCGTGATAAGGCATCCGCTCTGATGTTCTTGGAACCGGGTAGGTAGGAGACCACGTAATTAAAACGTGACAAGAACAGAGCCCATCTGGCCTGACGTGGTGTCAATCTCTTGGCCTCAGAGAGGTAGGTCAGATTCTTGTGGTCCGTCAGGATGAGAACCGGAACCACCGAGCCCTCGAGCAAGTGCCTCCATTCTTTAAGGGCCTGCACGATGGCCAATAACTCCCTGTCACCAATCTGATAGTTGCACTCCGCGGAAGACAGTTTCCGGGAGTAAAACCCACAAGGAAGCAGAGGACCCTCTGGTGTTCTACGCTGAGACAGAAGGGCGCCTACTCCCGTCTCAGACGCGTCCACCTCGAGGACAAAGGGCAACCCAGGGTTGGGATGCGACAGAATCGGAGCCGACACAAAGGCGGACTTTAGAGCCTCAAAAGCTCGGATGGCCTCGAGCGGCCAGACCTGAGGATTACTGCCCTTCCTGGTCAGATCCGTGAGAGGCTTGGCTAGCATGGAAAAGTCCCTGATGAACTTCCGATAATAATTGGCGAAGCCCAAAAAGCGCTGCAGGGCACGAAGACCACTGGGCTGGGGCCACTGTAAGACAGCCGAAACCTTCTCAGGATCCATGGAGAACCCCTCAGCGGAAATGATGTAACCTAAGAAGGTTACCTGGGATCGGTGAAATTCGCATTTCTCAAGCTTACCGAACAGCTTGTTCTCTCGTAACCGTTGCAACACTCGTCTGACATCCAGAATGTGGGCCTCCATGGATTCAGAATATACCAAGATGTCATCCAAATAGACCACCACACACTGCTGCAACAGGTCACGGAAAACATCGTTGATGAATTCCTGGAAGACTGCGGGCGCATTGCACAACCCAAAGGGCATAACCAAGGATTCATAATGACCGGGCCTGGTGTTAAACGCGGTCTTCCACTCATCGCCCGCCTTGATCCTTACCAGGTTATATGCCGCCCTCAGGTCGAGTTTGGTAAAGACCGTGGCCCCTTTGAGGCGATCGAACAGTTCGGAAATCAAGGGTATCGGGTAAGCGTTCTTGATCGTGATGCGATTGAGACCCCTGTAATCGATGCAAGGCCTCAACTCACCGCCCTTCTTTTTCACAAAGAAAAATCCAGCCCCTGCCGGGGACGAGGATTTGCGAATGTGTCCGCGTGAAAGCGCCTCCCTGACGTACTCCTCCATGGCCTCATTCTCCGCTACCGACAGTGGATAGACTTTGCCACGAGGAGGAACGGCACCAGGTTGTAACTCTATGGCACAATCGTATGGGCGGTGCGGAGGTAGGGCAACCGCACGCACCTTATCGAATACATCCCTGTACTCCTCGTATTCAGGAGGCAACAGAGAGTCCGAGGAAGTACACAGCAACTTGACAGGCCCATGGATGCAACTAGCCCCACACTGCGGTGACCACGAGAGGATCTCGGCCGATCTCCAATCGAAAGTCGGATTATGCTTCTGGAGCCAGGGGTACCCCAAGACCACCGAGTAGTGTGGAGACGAAATAACCTGGAGACAGACCGACTCTCTGTGAACGGCACCAATGGCCATCCCCACTGGAAGGGTCTCCTGAGTCACGTGTGGCGGCAGAAGGGGTCTGCCGTCTATCGCCTCAAGAGCCAGTGGGGAACCTCGAGGCTGCAGAGGAATGGAATTGGCGGCAGCGAACACACTATCAATGAACAAACCACCAGCACCAGAGTCCACCAACGCCTGGGTCGTCACCGAGCCCCCGACCCAGGAGAGGACAACAGTAATCAGTGGTTTGTCAACACGGGAAACCGGGGACGAGGAGACTCCACCCAAGATCTGCCCCCGACAGAATCTCAGGTGCGAGCGTTTCCCGGACGGTTCGGGCATGCCAACCGAAAATGCCCACCGAGACCACAGTACATGCATCGGCCCTCGCGTCTCCGGAGTGCCCTCTCCCCCTCGGACAGGCGAGCAAACCCCAGCTGCATGGGTTCACCCCCAGACAAGTCATCCCCAGGAGGCGTGGGAGGAGAGGGAGGCACGGGTGGGACAGCAAACGTAGGCGCCAATCTGTTAGAAGACCTCCGCAGGCTCTCCTTAAAGGAAGGTCTCTCCCTGAGTCTGGTGTCAATCAAAATCAGGAAAGAAATAAGAGACTCGAGCTCCACTGGTAGGTCCTTAGCTGCAACCTCATCCTTCAAGGCATCCGAGAGACCATGAGAGAAAGCAGCGACCAGAGCCTCATTATTCCAGCCCACCTCTGCTGCCAGGGTATGAAACTCAATGGCGTATTCAGCTACGGATCGTGAACCCTGTCTGATGGACATAAGGAGCTTCGCAGCAGAGGCAGCACGAGCCGGCACATCGAATACCTTCCGAAGAGAAGCAACAAAACCGGAAAACTCGGCAACCACCGGATTGTTGTTCTCCCATAAAGGGCTGGCCCAGGCCAAGGCCTTGTCCGAGAGCAGCGAGATCAAGAAGCCCACCTTTGATCTCTCAGTAGGAAAGGCATGTGGCAGCAACTCGAAATAAATGCCCACCTGGTTAAGGAAACCTCGGCACTGAGTTGGCTCTCCCCCAAAGCGCTGTGGAAGGGGGGCAGAACCGGTCATACCCCGAAACACCGCAAGCGCAGCAACAGGTGTCGGGGTAGACTCTGGCGCAACAACCGGAGCGGCAGTAGGAGCGGGCCCAGGAGCGACCACCGACCCATCGGCAACGGAAGCTAAATGAGCCGTGCGTTCAAGCAGGGTTTGCAACGCCACAGCGAACCGACCCAACAGGTGATCCTGCTGATCAAGTCTGGCAACCAGCGTAGGTAGCGAGGATGGCCCTGTACCGTCAGAATTCATGGCTTGGTCCTAATGTCATGGAACCATGAACCGGACGTACAACAAGAGATAAGTGGAAATAAGAAGGCTTTATTGAAAATCAAGCTGTAAGGCAAAAGTCCAAACGGATGGCTAAACCGAAGCAGGGTCTTGCGAAGCCAGAGGTCAGGAACCAGAAGGGTAGTCAGACGAAGCCTGGATCGGGAACCAGCAGGGTAGTCAGATGAAGCCTGAATCAGGAACCAGCAGGGTAGTCAGACGAAGCCAGGATCAGGAACCAGAAGCAGCAGCAGTCTTGGAAGCATGTGAACACAGGAGGACCAAGCAAGGAACTGAAGCCACAGACCTCCTATATATATGAGCTAGGCATCCAGCTCCTCCCAGTGGGAAGGAGAAGCCGCAGGGTGGGAGGCTGCAAGAAACCCAGAAACCAAGATGGCCGCCAGCACATGTCAAACGAAGGAGAGCAGCAAGAAGGTAAGACCATGACAGCAGTGCTGTGATAGACATGAGGGAAATGCCTAACAGAGAGTTTCGGAATGGAATCGGAGCGGAAATGCGTTTCTTGGATAAACGCCACTTGTGCCCGTTTTTTCCAGAGGAGACGCAGGAGGGATGATCTCTTTTCAGGCAGGTTCAAACCCTGTACATTAAGGGAGACCAATAAAACATTAGACATAATGTAATAATAAGAGTAAAAAAATAGGTGTGTAGAGATGACCTTGTGAGAGAGAAGTGTACCGTTAATAGGGGAAGGGGGGGATATGGACAAGAGCAGGAGCAGAAGAGAAGAAGGGGAGAGAAGAGGAAAAAAAAAAGGGGGGGGGGAGTTTCTAGCTGAAAGCCGGAGAAAGCTTCAAAGCTATAAGTAACTGTGAGTAACCTGTCCGAGAGGGTTACTAAGGAAAGGACTCACAGTGCCCTAGAGGGGGGAGTAGGACAGATGGCGTCTAGAGAAGGAAATAGAACTTAGTATCTGGGAGAATGCCCAGTGACCTAGAGTTGAAAGAGACCAACTTTGCAACCGGGAAACCACTTCTCAAAATGCAATGTAACTTTGACACCAAGGAGAGAAGGAGATAAGTGTAGGGGCTAAGACCTACAAGAGAGAAGGAATGAAGACAGCGCAGGTAAGGAATAGAGACCTCAGAATCGGGTTCAGGTTGCGCTCTGGCGCATTTCCAAGGCCTCGCCTTTTCTGCCCGGCGGGCATGGACTCTTTTGCGCGATTTATGCGCGCTCTCAGTGGTGGATTCTTGCACACCGGTCATAGGGTTTCTGGAGGCATTGGGCTCGGACAGGGCGATGATGACGCTTGGTGGATGTATGACCCTTAAGAGCCTCAGAAATGGAGGAAGAAATGGCGCTGGATACAGAGCCCATGGCGGCTTGAATAGCAGCTGCAACCGAGCACTGCAAATCAGATGCCTGCAGTGACACAGAGCTAGATGGTACACTATGGCTCAGAGGAGGAGGAGATACAATCTCCTCAGGACACACAGGTAAAGAAGGGTTAACGGGAATATTTCCCTCAGCCATGATCGGACACTACTAACAACTAATAGGCCGTACTATGAGAAACAAGGGGAAAAAAATAATAATAACCAGCAATTTGAAATTAAAATTTGCCTCCTAGAATGATATAGGCCCACAAGCGATCCGGTGCAGCCGCGATTCCGGCAGTAAGAGGTGCAGGGGAAGATGGCGACCGAAGTCTCTCGAGAATTCGCGAGACTTCCGGTCAGCCGCCGGAAGCCACAGAGCTGTCCCGCCGAGTGCAGAAGCGGGAAGGTGCGCAGGAGAAGAAGAAGGAGGCCGACCCAAGATGGCGAGGGGGAGTGGCTAAGCGGACAAGCGGCCGGAACAGGCAGGTGAAAGACAAGAAGGGGAACAAAGGGGGAAGGGTAGGCAGAACCGAGGGATAAAAAAAATCCCAGGGGAACGGCACAAAGGGAAAAACGGGGGGGGGGGGGGGGGAGCAACAACCGGGGAAGCGCAAAAGAAAATTAATAAAATAAAAAAATAAAGCACAGAATAAATATGAGGTCCGACGGACCAAGGCCACAGATGAGGGGAAAAAACCCCAGTGACCTAAACAAAATCACAACAATCTTACAGATAATATAAGAAGCTACACAAGAGAGAGTAGTACTTATCTGATGTGGAGCAGCAAAGAAAGAGGAGGAGCTGTTTGATGCCAGGACTGGTTACCCTGTGTGGTAAAGGTTTTTTCTCTGTGCTGCTATTGAAGTTTCAGTAAAGAAAGAGAATGCAATAGGAGCCTCCGTGTCATGTAATAAAATTCAGGAGTCAAGCCTACTCTTGGATTAGGCATCATAAATAGGTCTGCACCTGTTCTGTGGTTTTGACCCGCACCTGCTTTGGGCTGAGAATAACTGATGAGAATAACTGACCAAATAAGTGAAGTGTGAACTAAGCCTAATAGTGACACACAGTCATTCTATAGCTAACAGAAGGGATTTAAACACTTGTGTTTGCACTGCCACAACATGGATTAAAAGAACCTTCCTTTAACCACTACTTTATTGCCTCTGCCTCCGTGAACTTATTTTGCTCCACTAAAGAATCATTGGGACACCTGCAGGAACACGCATAGTTTTTTTTTTTTTTTTTGCTTTACTGAAGGATGCTGTTTTTTGGTTTAACTAGGGGTTAGTTAGGAATGTTGGTGTCCTGCACAATGATGGGCACGTCCATATATGTGACCTCCCTGTCATTATGATGCACAGTAACTGTTTTGCTACCAGAAAAGACTAGCTATGCATGTTGCTGCACTACACAGTGATGTACACCAGGATACTTTCTCCCTAAAGTTTAACTGCAAGCATGGGACAGACCTGATTTAACACACTTCATGACAAATTAGATCTTAACTAAGCAAATTTTTGAGGAAAAATCACGGCGGCTACTGAATTGAATTTTTGAAAACTTCGCTCATCACTATCACTACTGGCTACCATCAGACAGGAGCCGCAACATCAGGGTGTGCCATGGGAAGAAGAGGAGCGCCCTATTTTTTAAGTCCTAGGGAGCTACGGTGTGAGGAAAGCCACTGTGATAGACTATCTGCAGCCAGATCCACTATCACTTCCCATCCTCTGGCTTCCCCTGGGCCACTGCTCATGCTGAATGTCTAGTTTGCAGCTCTCACAGAAATAGTGGGTGTTGTCTAGCTGCCATCCAATGCACACTGAAAGTACAAAAGATTCTGCTTATGAATAGAGATGTCACGAACATAAAATTTGCCGTTCACGAACGGCAAACGCGAATTTTCGCAAATGTTCGCGAACGGGCGAACCAGGCGAACCGCCATTGACTTCAATGGGCAGGCGAATTTTAAAACCCACAGGGACTCTTTCTGGCCACAATAGTGATGGAAAAGTTGTTTCAAGGGGACTAACACCTGGACTGTGGCATGCCGGAGGGGGATCCATGGCAAAACTCCCATGGAAAATTACGTAGTTGACGCAGTCGAGTTTTAATCCATAAAGGGCCTAAATCACCTAACATTCCTAAATTGTTTGGAATAACGTGCTTTAAAACATCAGGTATGATGTTGTATCGATCAGGTAGTGTAACGGTTACGCCCGCTTCACAGTGACAGACCAAACTCCCTGTTTAACGCACCGCAAACAACCTCAAACAGTCAATTTGCACAACCGCAAACTCACCATTTGCAAAAAGTTGGATACCAAGCTAGCCATGTCCCGTTCCTTGTCCTCACTGATGTCATTGAAGGTCTCTTCCTCCACCCAGCCACGTACAACACCAAGGGTCCCTGAAAGGTGACAACAAGTTCCCTGGGACGCCTGCTGTGTTTGGTCTTCCACCTCCTCAAAGCCACCTTCCTCCTCTGACTTCTCTTCTTCAGACTCCTCTCTCTGCGTTGCCTGTCTCTGCGTTATTATAAGGTGTGTTAAGTAGTACTATTCCTATCAGTTTAATCCCTGTTACGTCCACTAGTATTATTATTATTAATATTATTATAAGGTGTGTTAAATAGTACTATTCCTATCAGTTTAATCCCTGTTACGTCCCCTATCAGGGGACGTGTATATGGCATAGATTTTAGGAACCGGGAGATGGAAAAAGATGCTTGGTCGGTCCTCTTAATTCCAATTTGGGGCACTGCGTGTAATGTACTGTGCAATCCCAATATGTGTGGTGTGTTAAGTAGTACTATTCCTATCGGTTTAATCCCTGTTATGTCCCTATCAGGGGACGTGTATGGAATAGATTTTAGACAACCACAAAGAGTTGTCAATTGTTGACACATTCATGACATAAATTGCATTCCTCTATGCGTCAATCTTGGTGTAGTGATGACTGTGCTCGTGCGCATGTTTAGGAGATTGCAGGCGATGGGGTTTTTTCAAAGCCTATGGTCGTGCTGAGGTAGTTCAGTGACAGTTAAGTGACCCAGAAAACAATGATTCTGCAGTGTGGGCCCATTGTTGGCCTAGTAGGCTTTAATGATCACCTTAGATGATCACAAAGAAAATGCAAATTCTATGTAAAAATGCAAAGAAAATGCAAATTCTATGCAAAATTATCCAGCCGATCGCTTTTGGTATGTTCACAATGAAGCAACGACCTTATTATCTGGGGTGTGCCAACATTGCCATTGCCAACACACTCATAGAGGTGGTCGCTTCATTGTGATACGAAAGCCCCTTCACCACAGTAAGGTAACGATCACTAAGGGGAATTCACACATGTATGTGCCTTTTTTTTGGGGGGGGGTTTTGAAGCCACAGTGCAGCACCAGAGGCCAGAAAAATTAGGCATGTACACATGCCTGAAAAACTAAGTATTGTTGTAGCCGCTGCTGTAGCAGCGGCCAGAAAAATTTATGTTTCCCAGGCAGAAAGTGCCCTAAAGCATTGCGGCTTGAACCCTAGTTGGTGGCGGATAAGTCACGCAAGTCATCCGGCATTCAGAGATAGAATACAGCAGCGTGTGGACCATTTTTAGCCCAAGGCAGCTCATCTCAGTCATCAGGCCTTTTTTAGTCGAATGTATCGCCCACTGTCAGTCCCTTCAGGATCCATCCCTCATTCATCTTAATAAAGGTGAGGTAATCTAGACTTTTTCTTACCTAGGCAACTTCTCTTCTCAGTGACAATACCTCCTGCTGCACTGAAGATCCTTTCTGACAGGACACCTGAAGCGGGGCAGGCCAGAAGTTCTATCACAAATTGGGATAGCTCAGGCCACAGGTCAAGCCTGCACATCCAGTAGTCAAGGGGTTCATCGCTCCTCAGAGTGTCCATATCTGCAGTTAAGGTGAGGTAGTCTGCTACCTGTCGGTCAAGTCGTTCTCTGAGGGTGGACCCCAAAGGGCTGTGGCGATGAGAAGGACTTGAAAAAATCTGCATGTCCTCTATCAACAACACGTCTGTAAAGCGTCCTGTCCTTGCCGGCGTGGTTGTGGTAGGAGGAGGATTACTTTCACCTCTTCCCCTGTTAGATTCCCGTTGTGCTGTAACATCACCCTTATACGCTGTGTAAAGCATACTTTTTAATTTATTTTTGAACTGCTGCATCCTTTCCGACTTCTGGTAATTCGGTAACATTTCAGGCCCTTTCTGCTTATACCGGGGGTCTAGTAGCATGGCCACCCAGTACAGGTCGTTATCCTTTAGCCTTTTTATACGAGGGTCCCTCAATAGGCACGACAGCATGAAAGACCCCATTTGTACAAGGTTGGGTGCCGAGCTCCTCATGTCCCGTTCCTCGTCCTCACTGATCTCACTGAAGGTCTGTTCTTCCCCCCAGCCACGTACAACACCATGGGTACCAGATAGGTGACAACGAGTACCCTGGGATGCCTGCTGTGATTGGTCTTTCTCCTCCTCAAAGCCACATTCCTCCTCTGACTCCTCTTCCTCAGACTCCTCTTCCAGCGTTGCCGCAGGTCCAGCAAGCGATGCTAATAAGGCTGTTTATGGTGGTGATGATGGTGACCACAACTCTTCCTCTTCACGCTCATCTACAGCCTGATCCAGCACTCTTTGCAGGGCACACTCCAGGAAGAAAACAAATGGGATGAGGTCGCTGATGGTGCCTTTGGTGCGACTGACTAGGTTTGTCACCTCCTCAAAAAGACGCATGAGCCTACAGGCATTGCGCATGAGCGTCCAGTAACGTGGCAAAAAAATTCCCAGCTCCGCAAAGGCTTTCCTAGCACCCCGGTCATACAAATACTCGTTGACGGCTTTTTCTTGTTGGAGCAGGCAGTCGAACAATAGGAGTGTTGAATTCCAACGTGTCAGGCTGTCGCAAATCAAGCGCCTCACTGGCATGTTGTTTCGCCGCTGAATGTCTGAAAAGTGCGCCATGGCCATGTAGGAACGCCTGAAATGGCCACACACCTTCCTGGGCTGCTTGAGGACGTCCTGTAAGCCTGGGTACTTAGACACAAAGCGTTGTACGATGAGATTCAACACATGTGCCATGCAAGGCACATGTGGCAACTTGCCCAAATTCAATGCCGCCAACAAATTGCTTCCATTGTCACACACCACTTTGCCGATCTCCAGTTGGTGCAGGGTCAGCCACTGATCCACCTGTGCATTCAGGGCGGATAGGAGTGCTGGTCCGGTGTGGCTCTCTGCTTTCAGGCAAGTCAACCCCAAGACAGCGTGACACTGTCATATCCAGGATGTGGAATAGCCCCTGGGGAGCTGGGGGGATTCAGTTGATGTGCAGCCAGATGCCGCAGCAGAAGAGGACTCAGCCGAGGAGGTTATCAAAGAGGATGGAGTAGGAGGTGTAGAGGAGGTGGCAGTAGGCCTGCCTGCAAGTCGTCGTGGTGTCACCAACTCTGCTGCAGAGCCACACATTCCATGCTTGGCAGCCGTCAGCAGGTTGACCCAATGCGCAGTGTACGTGATATACCTGCCCTGACCGTGCTTTGCAGACCAGGTATCAGTGGTCAGATGGACCCTTGCCCCAACACTGTATGCCAGAGATGCTATGACTTCCTTTTCAATCACCGAGTAGAGGTTTGGGATTGCCTTTTTTGAAAAAAATAAATAAATCTGGGTACCTTCCACTGTGGTGTCCCAATAGCGACAAATTTTTTGAAGGCCTCAGACTCCACCAGCTGGTATGGTAAAAGTTGGCGGGCTAAGAGTTCCGTCAAGCCAGTGTCACGTAAGGTGCACAGAAAACTAGAAGACACAAAATGAAGATCCGACTGACTGGATCCAAAACTAAGGAACAAAAGGGAGAGCCCTGCATCAGACCTGGCTCTCTCTCTAACTGCTCAGCCTATGCGAAAATCCCAATGGTAGATGATCGCATATCCTCGTACCTTGACTGTGTAACACCTGAACACCCTATAATAGTGAGCGGACACGACCACCGGCTCCCTACACTTGATACGGAGGGAGTCAGGGTCACCTGGGATCCAGCAAACAGAAAACAGAAATGAACGAACAAAACTTATCTGTAGAAGACTCAGTAGTAGCATCAGCATGCACACACTCCAGGAAGTAATATAAACCGCAAAGTGATGCAGTATGGGGAGGGATTTAAAGGCATGCAATCAGTACAACTACATGACAGCTGAGAGAGGCTAACAAGATGAGAAAATTATAGCAAAACAAAAGGAACCTCAAGGAGGTGGTTCTGAGGGACGTCTGTCAGAGCTTCTCAGATGTCTGGTGGTGACAGTACCCTTCCTTGTACGAGTGGACTCCAGACACTCAGAGCCCACCTTCTCAGGATGGACCTATGGAAAGCCCTGATGAGACGAGTGGCCTTAATGTCCGTCACTGGGACCCACATCCTCTCCTCAGGACCATAACCCTCCCAATGAACGAGGTACTGGAGAGAACCGCGGACAACACGAGAATCCACAATCCTAGAGACCTGAAATTCAAGATTACCATCAACCACAATCGGAGGAGGAGGCAAAGACGAGGGTACAATGGGTTGGACATAAGGTTTTAATAAGGACTTATGAAAAACATTATGGATCTTCCAAGTCTGAGGAAGATCAAGACGGTAGGCAACAGGATTGATGACGGACAAGATTTTGTAAGGCCCAATAAACTTAGGACCCAACTTCCAGGAGGGAACCTTCAATTTGATATTCTTAGTAGACAACCACACCAGATCACATACATTCAGGTCCGGACCAGGCACACGTCTCTTATCCGCCACATGATTATATCTCTCACTCATGCTCTTTAGATTATCCTGAATCTTTTGCCAAATATATGACAAAGACGAGGAGAATCTGTCCTCATCAGGTAAACCAGAAGACCCCTCTCCAGAGAATGTCCCAAACTGCGGATGAAACCCATATGCACCAAAAAATTGTGACTTATTAGAAGACTCCTGACGACGGTTATTTAAAGCAAACTCAGCAAGGGACAAAGAAGAACACCAATCCTCCTGATTCTCCGCCACAAAACAGCGCAGATATGTCTCCAGATTCTGATTGACGCGCTCTGTCTGACCATTCGACTGCGGGTGGAAAGCAGAAGAGAATGACAATCGAACCCCCAAGCGAGAACAGAAAGCCTTCCAGAATCTGGAAACAAACTGTGTGCCCCTATCAGAGACTATGTCTGAAGGAATACCATGCAATTTGACAATGTGATCAACAAATGCCTGCGCCAGCGTCTTAGCATTGGGCAAGCCAGGAAAAGGAATGAAATGCACCATTTTGCTAAAACGGTCCACCACCACCTGAATCACAGTCTTCCCCGAGGAACGAGGCAGGTCCGTTATGAAGTCCATGGACAGATGTGTCCAAGGACGGGAAGGAATGGGTAACGGAAGGAGAGGACCTGATGACCGTGAATGAGGGACTTTGGCACGGGCGCAAGTCTCGCAGGCTGCCACAAAACCCTCAACCGACTTATGAAGCGCGGGCCACCAGAATCTCCGAGCGATGAGATCCAGTGTGGCTCTTGCCCCCGGGTGCCCAGCAAGGACCGTATCGTGGTGTTCCTTAAAAATCTTGTGTCTTAAAGCGAGAGGCACAAACAACCTCCCAGGAGGACAAAGATCAGGAGCCTCTGACTGGGCTGCCTGCACCTCTGCCGCCAATTCAGAAAAAAGAGCAGAGACCACCACACCTTCAGCCAAAATGGGACCTGGGTCTTCAAAATTCCCACCTCCCGGAAAACAACGTGACAGGGCATCTGCCTTCACATTCTTAACCCCAGGGCATCAACGTGACAACAAAATTAAACATTGAAAAGAACAAAGACCATCTGGCCTGTCTCGGGTTCAGACGCTTGGCTGACTCCAAGTAGGCCAGATTTTTATGGTCAGTAAACACGGTAATAGGGTGTCTGGCCCCCTCTAGCCAATGGCGCCATTCCTCAAAAGCCAACTTGATGGCCAACAATTCCCTATCTCCCACATCGTAATTTCTCTCTGCGGAGGAGAGTTTTTTCAAGAAAAAGGCACACGGTCGCCATTTGGCAAGAGAGGAACCCTGAGACAAGACCGCACCCACACCAACCTCAGAAGCATCAACCTCAACTATGAAGGGTAAAGAAATATCAGGTTGCACCAAGATGGGAGCGGAAGCAAAACTCTCCTTGATATTAGAAAAAGCCTTACGCGCCTCTACCGACCAAGAAGAAAAATCTACCCCCTTTCTGGTCATATCAGTGAGTGGTTTAACAATAGAGGAATAATTCAAAATAAACTTCCTGTAATAATTGGCAAAGCCCAAAAAATGCATCAGCGCCTTCTGATTCTCAGGAAGCTCCCACTCAAGCACAGCGCGGACCTTCTCGGGGTCCATGCGAAAACCAGAAGCGGAGAGAAGAAACCCCAGAAATTTAATTTCTGGAACCGCAAACACACATTTTTCCAGTTTCGCATATAATTTATTCTCCCGCAGGATGAGCAAGACCTGACGTAAATGTTCCTTATGAGTTTTGAAATCAGGAGAAAAAATCAAGATGTCATCCAAATACACTAATACAAATTTTCCCATCAAATGATAAAAAATGCTGTTCCCGAAATGCTGAAAAACGACTGGGGCATTCATCAAACCAAAAGGCATAACCAAATTCTCAAAATGGCCCTCAGGGGTATTGAAGGCCGTCTTCCATTCGTCTCCTTCTCTGACCAGGTTGTATGCCCCTCTTAGATCCAACTTGGAAAAAACTTTAGCTCCAACAATCTGGTTAAACAGGTCCGGGATCAGAGGAAGCGGATAAGGGTCACGAATTGTGATACTGTTCAGCTCCTTGAAATCCAGACATGGTCTTAAAGAACCATCTTTTTTCTTAACAAAGAAAAAACCAGCGGCAACAGGTGACTTCGAGGGTCGTATGTGTCCCTTTCTCAGACTCTCAGAGATATAAGCACGCATAGCGACCCTTTCAGGTTGGGAGAGATTGTATAAACGAGATTTAGGCAGCTTGGCGCCTGGGGTGAGATTAATAGGGCAATCGTACTCCCTGTGCGGGGGCAAGTCCTGAACACCACTCTCAGAGAAGACATCCGAAAATTCAGAGAGAAAAGATGGTACAGTCTTAGTAGAAACCTCAGAAACAGATGTCGTGAGGCAATTCTCTCTGCAAAAGTCACTCCAACCATTTATTTGCCTCGCTTGCCAATCAATGGTGGGGTTATGTTTAGTGAGCCAGGGTAGCCCCAACACTAGAGGAGTAGGCAACCCGCTAAGGACGAAACATGACACATCCTCAACATGAGCATCACTCACAATCAAACGGATATTGTGAACTATGCCCTTTAACGATTTCTGAGAAAGTGGAGCGGAATCAATAGCAAAAACAGGAATATCCTTTCCCAAAGTGCATACCTGGAAACCATGAGTTATAGAAAATTGATTATCAATGAGATTGACAGCTGCTTCACTATCTACAAAAATCTCACAAAAAATGTTCTTGCTCTCTAGGTAGGACAAAACGGGAACTACAAGCAAACGGAAAACCTTAAATTTCTGCATCAACCCTGCCAATGGTAACAGATGGAACATTTTTAAAGGATTTTTTTCTTTTTGTTTCTTTATTACTCTCAAAAAACTGCCTGAATCTCCTAGAGGGACAAACATTTGCCAAATGATTTATACCTCCACAACAGAAACAAACCTTCCCATGAGGGCTGAATCTTCTATTGTCAGAGGCAATCAACCCCAGCTGCATGGGCTTCTGCTCAGAAGGGATTGACAGCGACTGAGACCCCTGTGCACTGAATGAGACCGCCACACTGTCCTGGGATTGAGTATGACAGGAAGGAGTGATTTCTCCTCTCTCTCTAAGACGCTTGTCAATACGAACGGCCCGAGACATGGCAGAGTCCAAGGAGGTAGGTCTCTCATGAAAGGCAAATGCGTCTTTCAATCCCTCTGAAAGACCATGGCAAAATTGACTTCGGAGTGCAGCATCATTCCAACCAGTATCTGCTGCCCATCTCCGAAATTCTGAACAGTATATCTCTGCGGATTGTTTACCCTGACATAAAAGACGTAGTCTAGACTCAGCCAGAGCAATACAATCCGGATCATCATATATCTGACCCAGGGCTAAAAGGAATTCATCCACTGAACGGAGGGGCCGTGCCCCCACCGGCAGCGAAAAGGCCCAGGACTGAGCGTTATCCCTGAGCATCAACATGATGATCACCAGAGGAATGGGGAAGTAGGCGAAAATGGAGTTTGCAAGCCTCTCTAAAACAAACAAAATTCTCACTACCCCCGGAGAACGTATCCGGGAGCAAGATCTTAGGCTCAGAACAAACTCCATGAACGCAAGCAGAAACGGTCACCTCAAACTGAGAGACAGTTTTCCGGAGATCTGCTACCTCCAGTGAAAGACCCTGCATGCGGTCAATCAAGGTTGAAACCGGATTCATGCTTGAGACAGTTTTGGCGGTTTATAATGTCACGGAAGGTGTACAGGAAACAAGAAAACACAAAATGAATATACGACTGACTGGATCCAAAACTAAGGAACAAAAAGGGAGAGCCCTGCATCAGACCTGGCTCTCTCCCTTACTGCTCAGCCTATGTGAAAATCCCAATGGTAGATGATTGCATATCCTCGTACCTCGACTGTATAACACCTGAACACCCTATAATAGTGAGGGGACACGACCACCGGCTCCCTACACTAGATACGGAGGGAGTCAGGGTCACCTGGGATCCAGAAAACAGAAAAACACAAATGAATGAACAAAACTTATCTTGTAGAAGACTCAGAAGTAGGATCAGCATGCACACACTCCAGGAAGTAATATAAACCGCAAACTGATGCACTATGGGGAGGGATTTAAAGGGATGAAATCAGTGCAACTACATGACAGCTGAGAGAGGCTAACGAGATGAGAAAATGAAAGCAAAACAAAGGAACCTCAAGGAGGAGGTTCTGAAAGGCATCTGTCAGAGCTTCTCAGATGTCTGGTGGTGACATATACATATTAGGTATCGCCCCATCCATGACAACCTGGTCTATGAAAATACCACATGATCTGACCTGTCAGATGAATGATGTAAATAATAAAAAATAAAAACGCTGCCAAAACAGCTATTTCTTGTTACCTTGCCTCACAAAAAGTGTAATATAGAGCAACCAAAATTCCTATGTACCCTAAACTAGTACCAACAAAACTTCCACCCTATCCCGTAGTTTCTAAAATGGGGTTACTTTTTTGGAATTTCTACTCTAGGGGTGCATCAGGGGGGCCTCAAATGGGACATGGTGTCAAAAAAACAGTCCAGCAAAATCTGCCTTCCAAGAACCGTATTACATTCCTTTCCTTCTGCGCCCTGCCGTGTGCCCGTACAGCAGTTTACGACCACATATTGGTGTTTCTGTAAACTGCAAAATCAGGGCCATAAATATTAAGTTTTGCTTGGCTGTTAACCCTTGCTTTCTAACCGTAAATTATGGATTAAAATTGAATATTTGCCAGAACAATTGAAATTCAGAAATGTCATCTCTATTTGCCAATAACTCTTGTGGAACACCTAAAGTATTAACAACGTTTATAAAATCAGTTTTGAATACCTTGAAGGGTGTAGTTTCTTAGATAGGGTCACTTTTTTGGAGTTTCTACTCTAGGGGTGCATCAGGGGGGCTTCAAATGTGATATGGTGTCAAAAAACCGGTCCAGCAAAATCTGCATTCCAAACCGTATGGCATTCCTTTCCTTCTGCGCTCTGCCGTGTGCCCGTACAGCGGTTTACGACCACATATTGGGTGTTTCTGTAAACTACACAATCAGAGCCATAAATATTGAGTTTGCTTTGGCTGTTAACCCTTGCTTTGCAACTGGAAAAAAATGATTAAAATGGAAAATCTGCCAAAAAAGTGAAATTTTGAAATTGTATCTCTATTTTCTATTAACTCTTGTGGAACAGCTAAAGGGTTAATGACGTTTGTAAAATCAGTTTTGAATACCTTGAGGGGTGTAGTTTCTAGAATGTGGTTATTTTTGGGTGGTTTCTATTATGTAAGCCTCACAAAGTGACCAGACCTGAACTGGTCCCTAAAAAGTGGGTTTTCTGAAAAATTTCAAGATTTGCTTCTAAACTTCTAAGGGCTGTTTCACACGAGCAGATGCCGTGCGTGACATCCGCTCCGTGAATAACAGCCAAGACCCGATGCAGACTGCAGAGGCACGGAGCATTAACATGATTGATAATGCTCCGTGCCTCTCTGTGATCTCTTTACTACGAAATCACAGTGACAACTTTATCTCACTGTGATTTCGTAGTAAAGAGATCACAGAGAGGCACGGAGCATTATCAGTCATGCTAATGCTCTGTGCTTCTGCAGTCCGCATCGGGTCTTGGCTGTCATTCACGGAGCGGATGTCACGCACGGCATCCGCTCGTGTGAAACAGCCCTAAGCCTTGTAACATCCCCAAAAATAAAATACATTTCCCAAATTGATCCAGACATGAAGTAGACATATGGGGAATGTAAAGTAAAAACTATTTTTGTAGGTATTACTATGTATTATAGAAGTAGAGAAATTGAAACTTGGAAATTTGCTATTTTTTACAAATGTTTGGTAATTTCTCAGAATGGCCTGGATAAGTCAAAGTGTTTTAAAGTTATCACCACTTAAAGTGTCAGATTTGCAAAAAATGGCCTGGTCGTTAAGGTGAAATAAGGCTGTGTCCTAAAGGGGTTAAATAACATAAAATATATAAAAATAAAAAATAATAATCTTGATCTAGGAGGACCAGGTCCATATGAAGTAGGAGGTTGAGGAGGCAGTGGATGTGGTGGTGTAGGTGGAAGTGGCGGTGGAGGAGGAAGAGGTAGCCTACACTGCTAAAAAAAAATATATATATTTTTTAAATTAGGGTACATCCCAAAACATTGGGAAATATAACCCTCCAGTCGTGATAAACACACGTTCAGACAATACACCGGCTGCAGGGCAGGCCAGCACCTCCAAGGTGTAAAAGGCAAGCTCAGGCCATGTGCCCAATTTGGAGACCCAGAAGTTGCAGGGGCTGACCCCTGCCAGTTAGTTCGTGTAGGCGTGGGCATACTTAATGCCCCACCATGTCGCACGTCCCCGTGATGTTCACGATCCAATTTGGTATTTGCTCTATCAACTTTCGATGTTCTTTTATGCGCCTACCATGGTGATTACGGGTGGCAGGGGAACAGGGTTCCAGGCCAGAGAGGGAGCGTGAGCAAAAGAGACCAAATTTAAGGGAGATAAATTTATTTTAAAAAATTGGAATCGAGAAGAAGTGTGGGAAAATCTTTAGAGGCGCAAATGTGGGACAAATTACAGAAGCCCAAATGTGGGCCAAAAGAGTCAAGCGGAATTGTGGGAAAAGCTATTGAGGTGCAAATGTTGGCCAAAAGAGTATAGCGGAAATGTGGGACAAAGTATTGAAGCTTAAATGTGGCAACATAGTACATAATACATAAGGCCGAAAAAAGACATTTGTCCATCCAGTTCGGCCTAACATCCTGCAAGTTGATCCAGTGTAAGGTAAAAAAAAAAAAGCCAAAGAAGCCAATTTTCCTCACTTTAGGGGAATAAAAAATTTCTTCCCGACTCCAATCAGGCAATTAGATTAACTCCCTGGATCAACGACCCCTCCCCAGTAGCTATAGCCTGTAATATTATTACACTCCAGAAATACAGCCAGGCCCCTTTTGAATTCCTTTATTGTACGCACCATCACCACCTCCTCAGGCAGAGAGTTCCATAGTCTCACTGCTCTTACCGTAAAGAATCTTTTTCTATGTTTGTGTACAAACCTTCTTTCCTCCAGACGCAGAGGATGTCCCCTCGTCACAGTTACAGTCCTGGGGATAAATAGATGATGGGATAGATCTCTGTACTGACCCCTGATATATTTATATGAGGCCACACTCTTGACCTCATCTTCAAACAAAATATCAACATCAACATACTGGACAACATTCCACTGCCATGGACGGACCACCAAGCCATCAAATTCTAAATAACCACTGACACCATTTGCCAAAAACCAACACACTTAAAAACTACACACTGGACAAGATCACAAAAGAAATTATACTCACAACTTTTCAAAACCACACTATCTAACAAAATAGCTGCGCCAACACAAAATTGCGCACTCAACACCCTTAACACAGCACTATTACAGACAGCAGACACAGTCACACCAATACGTACAGCACCCACCCGCAAAAATAATTCTGTTTGGTTCAATGACTACCTTACTTCACTGAAACAAGAACGCAGAAGAGCTGAAGGAGCCTGGAGAAGGAACCCAGCAATGGAATACCACACAAATTGCAAATCACTCACCCAAAAATACCACAAAGCCATCTTCACAGCAAAAAAATATTTTTTTTCTGGGGGGCGGAGTCAAGCAGCCGAGCCGGATGCAGCGCATGTGAAGAGCTCTGCTGCTAACCGTGCCTTCTGAGCCTTTCAAAGCTGATATTTCTTGCAAAAAAATGGGCAAAACGGGCAAGAACAAGCCTAGGGACACCCCAAGTAGGCTCAAAGCTTCTGCTAGCCAGAGCGATCTGGACAAATTTGTGAGAAGAGCCGAGCCCAGAGGCGAATCCAAGATGGCGCCTGTGCGCCGCTCCAGTCCAGAGGAAGAGAAAGACCTCGATTCTGAGAGAGAAGGTGATAGCGATCAGGAGGAAATTTTGCAGTCGGAAGACTTACCTATCTCTCGGGACTTCATGAGAGACCTCCTGAAAGATGCCCTGGAACCATTACGCCGAGATTTGTCTGAAATAAAAAAAGACATGCGCCAGATGAATTCCAAAATGGAGGCGCTGAAGGCGACACAGCAGGTTCTCATATCTTTCAACGAACAAGTCTCACACAGCCTTGATGAAACACAGGCGCATGTGAATTATTTATACTCCCTGATAGAAGATCAGGATAACAGGGGGAGCAGGAACAACATCCGTTTAAAAGGGATCCCTGAATCGGTGTCGCAAGAAATCCTGAAGCAGGAGGTGGTCCAATTGTTTGGCCACCTGGTGACCGACCGACAACCGGAGGATTTTGAAATGGATAGAATCCACAGAGCGCTACGCCCGGCACCAAGACTGCAAGACCCTCCGAGGGATGTTATATGTCGGCTCAACAAATTTGCTATTAAGGAGGACATTTTGTCTGCAGCACGCAACAACAGAAATGTCGAGATAGAGGGATCCACAGTGTCATTATTTCATGATTTGTCGCCGATGACCCTCAGGAAACGGAGACACCTAAAACCCTTTTTGGACATTCTTATTCAGAAGAAGTTGTCCTATCGATGGCTCCATCCGTTTGGCTTATTAATTAATACGCCGCTGCGCAAGCAAGTTATAAGAAGCCATGCTGACCTCGTAAGAGTTTGTGAAGTTCTGGTGCCCGGCGCAGATTATGTCGAACTTACCTGAACTGCCGGTGCAGGATTCCTGGCAAGCCGTCGTGCCGAAGAAGCAGCATCCCCAGAGGTCCAGGAAACTTCCCACCTGAAGGGGAGCATAATAGTCATGGACTTTGCATACTCTATGAACGAGTAATGTGCTGTTTCTCTTCTTCTTCTCTTATTAGTACTGTTCAGTACTTACACTGTGGTCCCCTGCTATAAGTGCTTTCCTTTTTCTGTTTTTCTATCCTCCTCTCTTATTTCGATCTTATCTCGATCTTATTCCGATATTACTTCAATTAAGTATGAGCTGTAATGTCCTGGAGGTGAATATTGCACGATTTTTTATTCTTTTATTCTTTTACTAATTTCTGTTTTACTCTCTATTCCTCTAATATGATTCTTCATCCTTACTCTTAAGCAGCAAAGAGAAAATTTTATCAGATAGTCTGAATGCACCACCCTAAATACTACAGATTCTGGTACAGCACGAGAATAGGATACATCAGGGATTTGTGGGGGCAGTACGCCACCTAGTGGATATATTAATTAATAACAATTAATACTATTACTACGAATATTTCTGGTACACTGTTGTATGGGAGACTAGTTATTCTGAGATTAATGACATGGTATTGTCAAATAGATGACCCTCCATGAAGAAGTTCTCCCCCTCCACACTCATTTTTTACAACCATTTTTTATGTTCGATGATTTATTTGATTTTATGATTTATTTGCCAATACCTCCTCTTCTTTCCATATCCTTCTTTTCTTCCGGCTCCCTTCTCTTTCTTATGTCCATGATTGCCTCTTTAATATTCTCAAAAGTTGATACAGCCCAAAAGCGTTGGGCTCAGAGGGTTTACTGGTCATATTTGGTAGACCCTCCTCCTTTGGTCTATACATGTTAAATCTCTGGAGTCTGTCCACTGTATTTCCGTGGATATGCATCCTGAGATGGTGTTCATTTGTTGTCTATTTTGTTTCCCTTATAGTTTGTTACCCTTCCCACTCCTTTTTTCCTGGTCTTTCCCCTCTACCTCCACAAAAGAAGCAGCCTACTTCGTTGGGACAGATCCTTCACTTAGCTGGATTGGTAAGTCTTATCCGTTATGACTGAGTTACAGGTGTGCTCATTTAATGTAAGAGGCCTGAACGTTCCTAGTAAAAGAACTCAAATATGTCACTATCTGCACAAATTGAAAGTACATATAGCACTATTGCAAGAGACACATTTTCGTAAACAGCATGTGCAGAGATTATCACATATGCTGTTTAACCAGTGGTTCCATGGTCCATCTATGTCATCGGCATCTAGAGGGGTCAGCATAGCAATACATAAAAGCATACCCTTTATTTGTCAGGATTCTTTAGAAGATGAAGATGGTAGATACATCTTTATAAAGGGTTTGATTGGGTCCCAAGTATTTACGTTTGGGAATGTCTACGCCAGTGTTTCCCAACCAGTGTGCCTCCAGCTGTTGCAAAACTACAACTCCCAGCATGCCCGCACAGCCAAAGGCTGTCCAGGCATGCTGGGAGTTGTAGTTTTGCAACAGCTGGAGGCACACTGGTTGGGAAACACTGGTCTACGCTCCTAACTCAGCCCAGGCGGACTGGTTGGTGGAGATTATTGCACAATTTGGCAAATATGCAGATGGTACTGTTTTTCTGGGAGGCGACTTTAATGTTGCATTAACTCCTACCTTAGACTCCTCCTCTGGTCTGTCTGCGCTTACTAGGTCGTCTCTGAAAAGGATTAAATCAGCGATTTCCTCACTAGGATTGGCAGATTCCTGGAGAATGATGCACGCTGCCGAGAAAGATTACACCTATTATTCAGCTGCTCATAAATCTTACCAGCGTTTGGATTATATATTCCTCGATATAAGATCATTGCAGTATTGTGTCGCGTCCACAATTGGAAGTATTCTTTTATCTGATCATGCACCTGTTTTCCTTACTTACAAAATGACGAACCTTCCTAAAGGAGAGTTTAGATGGAGATTGAATGAAACGCTGTTGAATAGTGCTACTATTCCCAAAATGGTGGAGAAGTTGGAAGAATACTTTCAATTGAATGACAAGGAGGATATATCCCCAGTACTCCTTTGGGATGCCCACAAATCAGTGATACGGGGACAGCTAATAGCCTTGGGCTCTTATGTCAAAAAGCAGAAACAAGTTAAGATTGAAGAACTCACAGCAGAGATTGCCAAACTGGAAAAACAACATAAATCACACTTAAAAGAGGATGTCTTGGCACACCTGGACACCTTGCGTTCGGAACTAAAAAATATACTAAATACCAAAAAGGCCAAATTATTTCTATCCACTCAATGTAAATACTATGCTCATGGCAACAAAGCGTCAAAATTACTACTGTCTCAAGTGAAGAAAAAGAAAGTGAAGTCTTTCATATCTCATATCAAGACTACGACTGCACAGACGGTCAGTAAAACTGACCTGATTGCTGAACAATTTTGTAAGTTTTATAGTCAACTTTACAATCTGCGGGAGGATCAATCCCCTGCACAACGTTCGGACAGAAGTCATCTGATAGACGATTGGTTAAATAACATACAACTACCGTCCCTCAGTGTAGAGCAAGCCGCTGGCTTGAATGCTAGTTTTACTCTGGAAGAATTACAAAAAGCACTAAAAGAATCCCCCCTCCATAAAAGCCCCGGACCGGATGGCTTACCAGTGGGCTATTATGTAAATTTTAGGGATACTCTGCTACCATATCTATTGAGAGTCTGCAACGCTGTGAGAGATGGGGCTGACTTTACAAGAGATATGTTATCAGCCCAGGTGACTATTATACCCAAACCTGAGAAAGACCACTCGTTATGTGCCAGTTATAGGCCAATCTCTTTACTCAATAATGATTTAAAATTGTACACTAAACTACTAGCTAATAGGCTTAAAAAGTTTTTACCAGAACTTATATCCCCCGAACAGGTAGGATTCATACCCACTACACTACGTGCAGAATTATTAGGCAAATGAGTATTTTGACCACATCATCCTCTTTATGCATGTTGTCTTACTCCAAGCTGTATAGGCTCGAAAGCCTACTACCAATTAAGCATATTAGGTGATGTGCATCTCTGTAATGAGAAGGGGTGTGGTCTAATGACATCAACACCCTATATCAGGTGTGCATAATTATTAGGCAACTTCCTTTCCTTTGGCAAAATGGGTCAAAAGAAGGACTTGACAGGCTCAGAAAAGTCAAAAATAGTGAGATATCTTGCAGAGGGATGCAGCACTCTTAAAATTGCAAAGCTTCTGAAGCGTGATCATCGAACAATCAAGCGTTTCATTCAAAATAGTCAACAGGGTCGCAAGAAGCGTGTGGAAAAACCAAGGCGCAAAATAACTGCCCATGAACTGAGAAAAGTCAAGCGTGCAGCTGCCAAGATGCCACTTGCCACCAGTTTGGCCATATTTCAGAGCTGCAACATCACTGGAGTGCCCAAAAGCACAAGGTGTGCAATACTCAGAGACATGGCCAAGGTAAGAAAGGCTGAAAGACGACCACCACTGAACAAGACACACAAGCTGAAATGTCAAGACTGGGCCAAGAAATATCTCAAGACTGATTTTTCTAAGGTTTTATGGACTGATGAAATGAGAGTGAGTCTTGATGGGCCAGATGGCTGGATTGGTAAAGGGCAGAGAGCTCCAGTCCGACTCAGATGCCAGCAAGGTGGAGGTGGAGTACTGGTTTGGGCTGGTATCATCAAAGATGAGCTTGTGGGGCCTTTTTGGGTTGAGGATGGAGTCAAGCTCAACTCCCAGTCCTACTGCCAGTTTCTGGAAGACACCTTCTTCAAGCAGTGGTACAGGAAGAAGTCTGCAAGGTAAGAAAAACATGATTTTCATGCAGGACAATGCTCCATCACACGCGTCCAAGTACTCCACAACGTGGCTGGCAAGAAAGGGTATAAAAGAAGAAAATCTAATGACATGGCCTCCTTGTTCACCTGATCTGAACCCCATTGAGAACCTGTGGTCCATCATCAAATGTGAGATTTACAAGGAGGGAAAACAGTACACCTCTCTGAACAGTGTCTGGGAGGCTGTGGTTGCTGCTGCACGCAATGTTGATGGTGAACACATCAAAACACTGACAGAATCCATGGATGGCAGGCTTTTAAGTGTCCTTGCAAAGAAATGTGGCTATATTGGTCACTGATTTGTTTTTGTTTTGTTTTTGAATGTCAGAAATGTATATTTGTGAATGTTGAGATGTTATATTGGTTTCACTGGTAAAAATAAATAATTGAAATGGGTATATATTTGTTTTTTGTTAAGTTGCCTAATAATTATGTACAGTAATAGTCACCTGCACACACAGATATCCCCCTAAAATAGCTAAAACTAAAAACAAACTAAAAACTACTTCCAAAAATATTCAGCTTTGATATTAATGAGTTTTTTGGGTTCATTGAGAACATGGTTGTTGTTCAATAATAAAATTAATCCTCAAAAATACAACTTGCCTAATAATTCTGCACTCCCTGTAGAGAAGGGAGGAGTAATGTTATTCGGATTATTCACCTTATGCAATGGGCGAAAACACAAAACATCCCCTTAGCGATTCTTAGTATGGACGCGGAAAAGGCATTCGATAGGGTGGACTGGTTATTTATGACTAAAGCCTTGACGAAATTTGGCATACTGGATTCCTTTATCGCTGCTGTCATGGCAATTTATAACTAGCCCACCGCGAGGATCCTGGTTAATGGTACGCTATCTCCTATGTTTAGAATATCCAATGGTACGAGACAAGGTTGCCCTCTCTCTCCATTGTTGTTTGTGCTGGTTATTGAAACTCTTCTGCAATCTTTTCGACAACATGAGGAGATAGCTGGGCTATCAGTGGGATCATCGGTCCATCAGACGGCGGCCTTTGCTGATGATGTACTGCTGTTGGTATCCAACCCTATAATTGCCTTTCCAGCCATCATGTCGACGCTTAAAACTTTTTCTGACTTGTCAAACTTTTCAGTAAATCTGGCCAAGTCAGTTGTGCTATATATGTCTGTGGCGCCCAGAGATTTGGAGGTTCTTAAGTCGACTACACCATTTGTATGGACGACAACTCATATTACTTTTTTAGGGATAAAACTCACGCCAGATTTCTCCCGATTATATCACGAAAACTTTGTACCCCTCCCGAAACGTCTAGAAGACATTATTAGCTCATGGGATATCCCATATGTCTCCTGGTTCGGGCGCAGAACTCTAATCAAAACTATTCTTTTGCCTACCATCCTGTATTACATTCAGACTCTCCCGATACCTATCCCCAAATCATTTTTAAAAAAAATACAGGATATTATTTTGAGATTCCTCTGGGGTGGAAGAAGGGCACGCTTACCTTTTAAACAGATTACACGGCACCCTATCCATGGTGGTTTGGGTATTCCAGATGTGCATCACTATCACAAGGCGGTGGTATGCCTTAGGTGTTTAGAGTGGCTAAGGCCTCATTCAGATTGGTTAGATCTGATGATAGAACAAGCCATGTCAATCGTCCCATTGAGAGCATTCTTATTTATGGATGGTCCCCAAGCTTCCAAAAATATCAGAACCCAGAGTTCAATTACTAAATACGTACTGAACGTGTGGGTGAAGTCTAACTGGAGATCTACTTTGACACCTAATTACCTGATATTAATGCAAATTAGGGATGTCTTTTTTCAAGCAGCCACTGATTTTCTGCAAACTCTTCCGGACAGTGTGAAACAAGGTGTAACTCCGTTATTGGCTATTTGCCCGGATAATGATATCCCTTCAGCATTAGATCTTTATAAACACCCGCTGATGAAAGACTGCTCCCCGTTCCATATCAACTATTGTATCAGATATTTAAAACAGTACCTAACACGTCTACCTACAGTGGTAGTCCACTCCTCATTTGAAAAGTTAGTTACACAGATTAAAGATCCCAGAGGGAAAGTCTCCAAACTGTATGAGATTTTAATGTCCGCATCTAAAATAGACAGTCCAACCTTTCTTCAACAATGGGAGTTAGACTTACAAATCAAATTTTCACCAGTTGAGAAGAAACTCGCTTTGCTCTCCCCGGCTAGGGTG
Source organism: Bufo gargarizans (assembly GCF_014858855.1). Taxonomy (NCBI): domain Eukaryota; kingdom Metazoa; phylum Chordata; class Amphibia; order Anura; family Bufonidae; genus Bufo; species Bufo gargarizans. The sequence goes on along the minus strand of NC_058080.1, from coordinate 348,311,569 downwards.
TCCAGGTGTGTCAAGGTACAAGAAAACAGTTATAAAGTCCTAACTAGGTGGTATTTTACACCCCAAAGACTTCACCGTATGTTTCCTGCTACTACAAGCCCCTTGTGTTGGAGGTGTAATAAAGAAGTGGGTACTCATGCACACATTTGGTGGTCTTGTGACCAAGTAGCGCCCTTTTGGGAAGCAGTATGTGGAGTTTTATCAAAAATGAGTGGGATGCACGTCCCTGTGACCCCAAAACTTTGCCTGTTTGGTTTGTATAATGATATAAAGGGTCCAAAGAACATAAGAATTTTGTGTGCGGCTTTGCTGGCCTCTGCTAGACTTCTCATTGCGACATGCTGGAAAAAGCAGGGAATACCTCCAATCCATAAATGGTTTGTCAAATGTGATCAGATATGTAGACTTGAGCAGATAGTACATTGGGACTCTGGATCCCCACTTAAATTTGAGGCTATTTGGAACCCCTGGAGATCTTATAGACGATTTACTCTAAATTGATTGCTTTGGATAGGATATTACTAAATATACTTGAATGTCAGCCCTTGCATGAAGGTGAGCAATTCTGAGTTCATATGGATGAGACTTACAAGAAACAAGATTATAACATCTGATTGTCCTTAACATGGCGAGGTTCCAAGGTTAATGGGAATACCTTATGCACCAACTACTTGTTTTACCCCCGCCCCCCCCCCCGTGTCAGTTATTTCTGATACGCATTATGACATCTTGTATCTGTGTCTCAGACTTGTGTCATTTATATCCAAGTGTCAATATGTATATTTTTATTGGCTGATAAAACAATAAGAGGAGTTTTAAAACAAAAAAATAATATTTTTCTAACACCATTTCAAAAGCCATAAACCGTCCCCGCGAACTCTTCAAACTAGTCGCTCAGACTATGAACCCTAACTGTTTAGAGTCTCCAGCACACGAAACACTAGAATAAAGCAATGAGCTATCTGACTTTTTTATTAACAAAATCACAAACATTCGAGAAATAGTCCAACAGAACATAGCAAGCAACCCTATTCGGCCAGGGCAAGAAGACAAAAACCACACAAATACTTCACAATCACCGAGATTTACTCTGGTCCCAATCACCATTGACAACACTAAAACCATCATCAGAAGCCTTCGAGACAGCACATCCCCAAATGACATTATTCCCACAAAACTTTTGAAAGAATGCACCGACATTCTGGCACCCACCATAACACACCTCATAAACCAGTCATTCAAAGAAGGAATAGTCCCGATCGCCCTCAAGCAAGGCATAATCAAACCCCTCCTAAAGAAGCCCAATCACGACCCCACAGACCCAAATTACCGCAGACCGATTACAAGCCTCAACACTATCTCCAAGATTATCGAGAAAGCAGTAGTACAACAGCTACAACCCCATTTGGACACTCACAAACTCTTGGACCCACTTCAATCTGGATTCCGTCCTGGCCACGGGACAGAAACGGCGCTCCTCAAAATCTGGGATGATGCCCTCGAAGCAGCAGATGAAGGAGAATCATGCCTCCTGGTGCTGCTGGACCTCAGCGCAGCTTTCAACACAGTAAATCATCAAACCCTGCTCACTCGTCTCACAGAAGTAGCCGGAGTCGCAGACTCGGATCTACCCTGGTTCGCATCCTTCTTGGAGAACCGATCCCAGAATGTGAAACTAGGAGCCTTCACCTCAGAAGCGCGTAAAATCACATGCGGAGTCCCTCAAGGATCACCCCTGTCGCCTGTGCTCTTCAACATCTACCTCCGACCACTCCTCAAAATCATCAGCAACCAGGATCTGCTCTATCATTCCTACGCTGATGACACCCAACTTTATTTACGTCTTACCAACAAAAAAGATCAATACCACGCCCTGGAAATCTGCCTCTCATTGATCGACGAGTGGATGACTGAGAGCTCTCTCAAACTCAATGGTTCCAAAACAAAACTCCTCTTCCTTCATGCAAACCGAAACAAAAACTCTAGCATGACATGCACGCCACCCACCATCCTCGGACAAACCATTACTCCCAACACCAAAGTCAAAAACCTCTGAGTCATCTTTGACTCAGACATGACAATGGATGCACAAATAGGATCAGTAGTCAGTGGATCCCATCATATTCTTCGCCTGCTGCGCAGACTCATTTCCTTCATCCCTGAAGGAGACGCAGCAGCAGTAGTTGGAATAACCATCAATTCCCGACTGGACTACGCAAACTCCCTCTATCTAGGACCTCCCAAATATCAAATTTAACGTTTACAAGTTGTCTAGAACACAGCCACCAGACTGATAACTGGAAAAAAAGACTGGGAATCTATTACTTCGTCCTTGAAGACCCTCCATTGGCTACCCGTGAAGGTTCGGATCAAATTCAAGACCTCTGCCTCACAAGGGAAAGCACCCCAATACCTCTGCGAAAAAATAAAGCACTACACCCCAGGTCGCCCCTTCCGGTCAGCTAACTAGAACCTCCTCCATATCCCCAAGACCCCCTACAAATCAAAAGGCGAACGAAGGTTCGCAGTCCAAGGACCCCGGCTATGGAACATTCTAACTGCAGAGATCCGCTCAGAAGAAAACCATCTAGCTTTCAGGAAGAAGCTCAAGACCCACCTCTTCTGAAGGCACAGGCGGTCAAGGGCTGCAAAAGCGCCTTGAGGCAATTTAGTTCGCAATTGTAGCGCTATATAAGTTATTCATTCATTCATTCATTCATAGTAATTAGATCTCCCTCAGTCGTCTTTTTTCTAAAGTGAATAACCCTAATTTTGATAATCTTTCAGGGTACTGTAGTGGCCCCATTCCAGTTATTACTTTAGTTGCCCTCCTCTGGACCCTCTCCAGCACTGCTATGTCTGCCTTGTTCACAGGAGCCCAAAACTGTACACAGTACTCCATGTGTGGTCTGACTAATGATTTGTAAAGTGGCAGGACTATGTTCTCATCACAGGTATCTATGCCACTTTTGATGCAACCATTATCTTATTGGCCTTGGCAGCAGCTGCCTGACAATGGTTTTTGCAGCTTAGTTTGCTGTTTATTAAAATTCCTAGATCCTTTTCCATGTCAGTGTTACCGAGTGTTTTACCATTTAGTATGTACGGGTGACTTGCATTATTCCTTCCCATGTGCATAACTTTACATTTGTCAGTGTTAAACCTCATCTGCCACTTATCTGCCCAAGCCTCCAGTCTATCCAGATCGCTCTGTAGCAGTATACTGTCCTCTTCAGTGTTAATTACTTTACACAGTTTAGTGTCATCTGCGAAAATTGATATTTTACTATACAAGCCTTCTACAAGATCATTAATAAATATATTGAAGAGAATAGGGCCCAATATTGACCCCTGAGGTACTCCACTAGTGACAGTAACCAAATCTGAGTGTGTACCACAAATAACCACCCTCTGTTTTCTATCCCTCAGCCAATTACTTACCCACATACAGATGTTTTCTCCCAGTCCGAGCATTCTCATTTTATATACTAACCTTTTATGTGGTACAACTTGTTTAAGTTTAAGCATTGAATCAAAGGAGGTGGTGCGCATCAATTAAAGAAGCATTTCAGAAATTTTATTCCCTGTCACCTATGCAGAGCAGGGGTTTATTCACGTCTAAATTTTATAATGTCAACCCAAGAATGTAACAGAAAAATGACAGAAATTAATTAACCTATGCAGAGCAGGGGTCTATGGCAGAAAACAATTGTTTATTGTCACCCAAAAATGTAAAATAAAAATTATTGAAATTTATTAAGCTGTCAACTAGGTAGAGGAGGGGTATATTACACCCAAAAATTTGTGAATTTGACCATAAAATGTAACTAACAAATGTTATATTTTTTTTTTACCGGTCTACTAGGTATAGCAGTGGTATATCACAGACAAAAATTTCACCATGCTGGGTGAGAGAATTATCTCTCTAAAAGACAACTTTTCCAATTTTTTTATACAAAGTTGGCATTTGACAGAGATATTTATCTCACCCAGCATGGGTATATGTAAAAAGACACCCCAAAACACATTGCCCAACTTCTCCTGAGTACGGTGATACCACATGTGTGACACTTTTTTGCAGCCTAGGTGGGCAAAGGGGCCCACATTCTAAAGAGCACCTTTAGGATTTCACAGGGCATTTTTTACACATTTTGATTTCAAACTACTTCTCACGCATTAGGGCCCCTAAAATGCCAGGGCAGTATAACTACCCCACAAGTGACCCCATTTTGGAAAGAAGACACCCCAAGGTATTTCGTGATGGGCATAGTGAGTTCATGGAAGTTTTTATTTTTTGTCAAAAGTTAGTGGAATATGAGACTTTGTAAGAAAAAAAAAAACATCATTTGCCGCTAACTTGTGCCAAAAAAAAAAATATCGCAAATAGGAACTCGCCACGCCCCTCACGGAATACCTTGGGGTGTCATTTTTCCAAAATGGGGTCACTTGTGGGGTATTTCTACTGCCCTGGCATTTTAGGGGCCCTAATGCGTGAGAAGTAGTTTGAAAACAAAATGTGTAAAAAATGCCCTGTGAAATCCGAAAGGTGCTCTTTAGAATGTGGGCCCCATTGCCCACCTAGGCTGCAAAAAAGTGTCACACATGTGGTTTCGCCGTACTCAGAAGAAGTAGAGCAATGTGTTTTGGGGTGTATTTTTTACATATACCCATGCTGGGTGAGATAAATATCTCTCTAAAAGTCAACCTTTCCGATTTTTTTATACAAAGTTGTCACCCAGCATGGGTATATGTAAAAACACACCCCAAAACACATTGCCCAACTTCTCCTGACTACGGTCATACCACATGTGTGACACTTTTTTTGCAGCCTAGATGCACAAAGGGGCCCAAATTCCTTTTAGGAGGGCATTTTAGGCATTTGGATTCCAGACTTCTTCTCACGCTTTAGGGCCCCTAAAATGCCAGGGCAGTATAAAAACCCCACATGTGACCCCATTTTGGAAAGAAGACACCCCAAGGTATTCCATGAGGGGCATGGCGAGTTCATAGAAGGTTTTTTTTTTGGCACAAGTTAGCGGAAATTGATTTTTTTTTTCACAAAGTCTCCCATTCCGCTAACTTGGGACAAAAATTTCAATCTTTCATGGACTCAATATGCCCCTCAGCGAATACCTTGGGGTGTCTTTGTCATGGTCTTACCTTCTTGCTGTTCTCCTTCGTTTGACATGTGCTGGCGGCCATCTTGGTTTCTGGGTTTCTTGTAGCCTCCCACCCTGCGGCTTCTCCTTCCCACTGGGAGGAGCTGGATGCCTAGCTCATATATATAGGAGGTCTGTGGCTTCAGTTCCTTGCTTGGTCCTCCTGTGTTCACATGCTTCTAAGACTGCTGCTGCTTCTGGTTCCTGATCCTGGCTTCGTCTGACTACCCTTCTGGTTCCTGATCCTGGCTTCGTCTGACTACCCTGCTGGTTCCTGATCCTGGCTTCGTCTGACTACCCTGCTGGTTCCTGATCCAGGCTTCGTCTGACTACCCTTCTGGTTCCTGACCTCTGGCTTCGCAAGACCCTGCTTCGGTTTAGCCATCCGTTTGGACTTTTGCCTTACAGCTTAGTTTTCAATAAAGCCTTCTTATTTCCACTTATCTCTTGTTGTACGTCTGGTTCATGGTTCCATGACATTAGGACCAAGCCATGAATTCTGACGGTACAGGGCCATCCTCGCTACCTACGCTGGTTGCCAGACTTGATCAGCAGGATCACCTGTTGGGTCGGTTCGCTGTGGCGTTGCAAACCCTGCTTGAACGCACGGCTCATTTAGCTTCCGTTGCCGATGGGTCGGTTGTCGCTCCTGGGCCCGCTCCTACTGCCGCTCCGGTTGTTGCGCCAGAGTCTACCCCGACACCTGTTGCTGCGCCTGCGGTGTTTCGGGGTATGACTGGTTCTGCCCCCCTTCCACAGCGCTTTGGGGGAGAGCCAACTCAGTGCCGAGGTTTCCTTAACCAGGTGGGCATTTATTTCGAGTTGCTGCCACATGCCTTTCCTACTGAGAGATCAAAGGTGGGCTTCTTGATCTCGCTGCTCTCGGACAAGGCCTTGGCCTGGGCCAGCCCTTTATGGGTGGTTGCCGAGTTTTCCGGTTTTGTTGCTTCTCTTCGGAAGGTATTCGATGTGCCGGCTCGTGCCGCCTCTGCTGCGAAGCTCCTTATGTCCATCAGACAGGGTTCACGATCCGTAGCTGAATACGCCATTGAGTTTCGTACCCTGGCAGCAGAGGTGGGCTGGAATAATGAGGCTCTGGTCGCTGCTTTCTCTCATGGTCTCTCGGATGCCTTGAAGGATGAGGTTGCAGCTAAGGACCTACCAGTGGAGCTCGAGTCTCTTATTTCTTTCCTGATTTTGATTGACACCAGACTCAGGGAGAGACCTTCCTTTAAGGAGAGCCTGCGGAGGTCTTCTAACAGATTGGCGCCTATGTTTGCTGTCCCACCCGTGCCTCCCTCTCCTCCCACGCCTCCTGGGGATGACTTGTCTGGGGGTGAACCCATGCAGCTGGGGTTTGCTCGCCTGTCCGAGGGGGAGAGGGTACTCCGGAGACGCGAGGGCCGATGCATGTACTGTGGTCTCGGTGGGCATTTTCGGTTGGCATGCCCGAACCGTCCGGGAAACGCTCGCACCTGAGATCCTGTCGGGGGCAGATCTTGGGTGGAGTCTCCTCGTCCCCGGTTTCCCGTGTTGACAAACCACTGATTACTGTTGTCCTCTCCTGGGTCGGGGGCTCGGTGACGACCCAGGCGTTGGTGGACTCTGGTGCTGGTGGTTTGTTCATTGATAGTGTGTTCGCTGCCGCCAATTCCATTCCTCTGCAGTCTCGAGGTTCCCCACTGGCTCTTGAGGCGATAGACGGCAGACCCCTTCTGCCGCCACACGTGACTCAGGAGACCCTTCCAGTGGGGATGGCCATTGGTGCCGTTCACAGAGAGTCGGTCTGTCTCCAGGTTATTTCGTCTCCACACTACTCGGTGGTCTTGGGGTACCCCTGGCTCCAGAAGCATAATCCGACTTTCGATTGGAGATCGGCCGAGATCCTCTCGTGGTCACCGCAGTGTGGGGCTAGTTGCATCCATGGGCCTGTCAAGTTGCTGTGTACTTCCTCGGACTCTCTGTTGCCTCCTGAATACGAGGAGTACCGGGATGTATTCGATAAGGTGCGTGCGGTTGCCCTACCTCCGCACCGCCCATACGATTGTGCCATAGAGTTACAACCTGGTGCCGTTCCTCCTCGTGGCAAAGTCTATCCACTGTCGGTAGCGGAGAATGAGGCCATGGAGGAGTACGTGAGGGAGGCGCTTTCACGCGGACACATTCGCAAATCCTCGTCCCCGGCAGGGGCTGGATTTTTCTTTGTGAAAAAGAAGGGCGGTGAGTTGAGGCCTTGCATCGATTACAGGGGCCTCAATCACATCACGATCAAGAACGCTTACCTGATACCCTTGATTTCCGAGCTGTTCGATCGCCTCAAAGGGGCCACGGTCTTTACCAAACTCGACCTGAGGGCGGCATATAACCTGGTAAGGATCAAGGCGGGCGATGAGTGGAAGACCGCGTTTAACACCAGGACCGGTCATTATGAATCCTTGGTTATGCCCTTTGGGTTGTGCAATGCGCCCGCAGTCTTCCAGGAATTCATCAACGATGTTTTCCGTGACCTGTTGCAGCAGTGTGTGGTGGTCTATTTGGATGACATCTTGGTATATTCTGAATCCATGGAGGCCCACATTCTGGATGTCAGACGAGTGTTGCAACGGTTACGAGAGAACAAGCTGTTCGAGAAGCTTGAGAAATGCGAATTTCACCGATCCCAGGTAACCTTCTTAGGTTACATCATTTCCGCTGAGGGGTTCTCCATGGATCCTGAGAAGGTTTCGGCTGTCTTACAGTGGCCCCAGCCCAGTGGTCTTCGTGCCCTGCAGCGCTTTTTGGGCTTCGCCAATTATTATCGGAAGTTCATCAGGGACTTTTCCATGCTAGCCAAGCCTCTCACGGATCTGACCAGGAAGGGCAGTAATCCCCAGGTCTGGCCGCTCAAGGCCATCCGAGCTTTTGAGGCTCTAAAGTCCGCCTTTGTGTCGGCTCCGATTCTGTCGCATCCCAACCCTGGGTTGCCTTTTGTCCTCGAGGTGGACGCGTCTGAGACGGGAGTAGGCGCCCTTCTGTCTCAGCGTAGAACACCAGAGGGTCCTCTGCTTCCTTGTGGGTTTTACTCCCGGAAACTGTCTTCCGCGGAGTGCAACTATCAGATTGGTGACAGGGAGTTATTGGCCATCGTGCAGGCCCTTAAAGAATGGAGGCACTTGCTCGAGGGCTCGGTGGTTCCGGTTCTCATCCTGACGGACCACAAGAATCTGACCTACCTCTCTGAGGCCAAGAGATTGACACCACGTCAGGCCAGGTGGGCTCTGTTCTTGTCACGTTTTAATTACGTGGTCTCTACCTACCCGGTTCCAAGAACATCAGAGCGGATGCCTTATCACGGCAGTACTCCGAGCTGTCCGGGGAGGAGTCGATTCCGACTTCGGTCATACCTCCGAATCAGATCCTGGCCGCCATTCGCACCAGCCTGACCTCTCCCCTGGGTGAGCAGATTTTGGCGGCTCAATCTGGTGCTCCCTCTGGGAGACCCAACGGCAGATGTTTTGTGCCTGAGGAGTTGCGCACTCGGTTGTTGCGAACCTACCATAACTCCAAGGCCGCGGGGCATCCTGGAAAGAATCAGCTGTCCTGGGCTGTTTCACGTCTGTTCTGGTGGCCTTCTCTACGTTCCGACATCGCCGCATATGTAGCGGCATGTTCCGTTTGTGCCCAGAGTAAGTCCCCTCGGCACCTTCCGTTGGGCCTTTTGCAACCCATAGCCACCGGGGAGCGTCCATGGTCACACCTGGGGATGGATTTCATTGTGGACCTCCCTGCATCCCGAGGCCATACGGTCATTCTCATGATTGTGGATCGGTTTTCCAAAATGTGCCACTGTGTTCCTCTCAAGAAGTTACCCTCTGCACAAGAGTTGGCCACGATTTTTGCCAGGGAGGTCTTCCGGTTGCACGGTTTGCCCAAGGAGATTGTGTCGGATCGGGGGAGTCAGTTTGTGTCCAGGTTCTGGCGCGCCTTTTGCTCCCAGATGGGGATTCATCTCTCTTTCTCCTCGGCCTACCACCCTCAGTCCAATGGGGCCGCAGAACGATCCAATCAGGCCTTGGAGCAATTCCTTCGTTGCTATGTCTCCGATCACCAAGACAATTGGGTTGACCTCCTGCCTTGGGCTGAGTTTGCCAGGAACACGGCGGTGAACTCTTCCTCTGGGACGTCTCCCTTCATGGCCAATTATGGGTTCCAACCTGCCGTGTTACCGGAGGTATTCTCTCCCCAGGATATTCCGGCTGTGGAGGATCACCTTTCCGTCCTACGTGCTTCTTGGGTACAGATCCAGAGGTCCCTTGAGGTCTCTGCGCAGCGCCAGAGACTCCAGGCTGATCGTAGACGAGCGCCCGCTCCTTCCTACCAGGTCGGAGACCGCGTATGGTTGTCCACCCGCAACCTCAACCTTCGAGTGCCCACTCCCAAGCTGGCGCCTCGCTTTGTTGGTCCCTTCCGAGTGCTTCGCAGGGTAAACCCGGTAGCCTATGCCCTTGCGCTTCCTCCTGGCATGCGGATCTCCAACGTGTTTCATGTCTCCCTGTTGAAGCCACTGGTGTGTAATCGTTTCACTTCCTCGGTTCCTCGGCCTCGTCCGGTCCAAGTGGGCAATCGTGAGGAGTACGAGGTGAGCAATATCCTGGACTCACGCCTGGTCCGCGGTCGGGTGCAGTTTTTGGTCCATTGGCGTGGTTATGGTCCAGAGGAGCGTTCCTGGGTTCCCTCCGCAGATGTCCATGCTCCTGCCTTGCTCCGAGCCTTCCACGCACGCTTCCCTCAGAAACCGTTCTTTACTCCGCGGAGGAGGGGCCCTTGAGGGGGAGGTACTGTCATGGTCTTACCTTCTTGCTGTTCTCCTTCGTTTGACATGTGCTGGCGGCCATCTTGGTTTCTGGGTTTCTTGTAGCCTCCCACCCTGCGGCTTCTCCTTCCCACTGGGAGGAGCTGGATGCCTAGCTCATATATATAGGAGGTCTGTGGCTTCAGTTCCTTGCTTGGTCCTCCTGTGTTCACATGCTTCTAAGACTGCTGCTGCTTCTGGTTCCTGATCCTGGCTTCGTCTGACTACCCTTCTGGTTCCTGATCCTGGCTTCGTCTGACTACCCTGCTGGTTCCTGATCCTGGCTTCGTCTGACTACCCTGCTGGTTCCTGATCCAGGCTTCGTCTGACTACCCTTCTGGTTCCTGACCTCTGGCTTCGCAAGACCCTGCTTCGGTTTAGCCATCCGTTTGGACTTTTGCCTTACAGCTTGGTTTTCAATAAAGCCTTCTTATTTCCACTTATCTCTTGTTGTACGTCTGGTTCATGGTTCCATGACAGTCTTCTTTCCAAAATGGGGTCATTTGTGGGGTGTTTGTACTGCACTGGCATTTGAGGGTCTCTGCAATCATTACATGTATGGCCAGCATTAGGAGTTTCTGCTATTCTCCTTATATTGAGCATACGGGTAATGAGATTTTTTTTTTCCGTTCAGCCCCCAGAGATGTGGCGAAGTACATTATGCACTTTGTCCCAGGTGAAAGGAGAGGTTTGCAGCAGCTGTGAGTGAAAGGGCCCTCACAGCCCTGTGTGCCTGTCCTGTGTAACGTAATCCCTATGCTAATAGTGTACCTGTGTGTGGTACTTCCGGAAACACTCCCCTAAGCATAGGGCAGGGTGGTCAGGGCAGTCAGGACAGAAATAGCGGGTGTCACGCCTTATTCCACTCCTGCTACAGACACGACATCTTTTTCGGGTGGCGCTTGGGTTGAGGTACCAGCAACGACATTGGGGAAATGTCGCTCGTGTAGACGGCTCACTACACTGATGGATGGGGCCACGGAACCTCCTGGATACAGGAGGTTCTCGATGATCTCTTCCTGAAATTTGAGGAAGGATCCTGTTCTCCCAGCCTTACTGTAGAGAACAAAACTATTATATACAGCCAATTGAATTAAATATACAGACACCTTCTTATACCAGCGTCTGGTGCGGCGTACACTAAACAAGGAGCCAACGTCTGGTCATTGAAGTCCACCCCTCCCATGAGCAAATTATAGTCGTGGACCGAGAGGGGCTTTTCAATGACACTGGTTGCTCGTTCTATTTGTATTGTGTCGGGCATATTTATATCTGCACATTAAGGTCTGACAATATTAGAACCAAAATGGAGATTCACATTACCTTCAAGAGGCCAAACTCTCTGTTGAAATAAGCCAGAGAAGATCATGATGGTCACTGGCATACAATGTATATTGTTTTAAAAGTTATTGCCAGCAGATGTGGTATCTTAGAGAATATAATGGGTCTAACATAAACTGTCTCAACTACCGGGGTCAAGAGAGGTTATTGCTTAAAACACTGGTTTCTCTAAACATGTCTGTCTGAGGAACAATGGGTGTTTCATGGCTAAACCATGATCTGATAAGAGACGTCCATAAAACACATCTGGTGTGGAATAGATATCTATTCATATATATATATATATATATATATTCCTGTGTGCATTTATTTAGTGTTTGAACTTGTTAATGATTCATATATACTATGCAATATTGATGTATTATAACCAAGTATTATTAATGTATATGTATCAATGAGAATATATTCTATAGAAGCATATAAGCTGTTTTTCTACTAAGAGGATTTTGTTTTAGAGAAGAACTTTGTTATCTTAGATGGCAATTAATCAGTCGTTTGGATGGCTAAGATACACAAGCCAGGAGAAAACTTTCTAAAAACCATTATACTCTTATCTGCCCCATAAATTCAAGGATTAGGGAAATTTCTAATACCGCCTGTCAGTCTGAGCAAAGTGTCAGAAAGAGTCCCTCCTAATTGATTTAGGGTGGACAAGGTCAAAGTTTAGGAGGTATAATAAAGCCATATATATATGTTAATTATTAAAATTGCTATATGATACAACAGTGCCATCAAATGTTAGGTGGGCAGAAGTTTCTCCGGAATGTCAATTAAATGACATCATGATTAACATACGTCACACCCACCTTATCTAATTGGAAATCCCGAATCCAAGGGGGGATGGGCATAGATAAGGATGAGAATATCTAATCCAGTTTTTGGGAGAAGGGGGATCACTTGAGACAAACATCACTTGGGACTTCTTCAGAGAGATTCAATGCAAGGCACTTGAGATTCAGAGAACACTTGGGAATTCATTCATCAGCATCACTTCACACATCAGGAACGTACCACAGGACGGGATAGATCTGAATCTTGGAAAGCTGGGTCCCTTCTAAAAGCTCTTTATCCCAAAGCCAGGGGTAATGTATAATTTATTTCGTTTGCAGTAATTATAAATCGCTCCAATTGGCATATAGTTGAGACCCCATTATTAGTGGGTCAATAGTGTTAAAACAATAATTTTATGGGAAATTTTAATGAACGTGCACATCATTAGAATTCCTATAACATTGCTATCAGAGTGGAATCTCTGATCGGATTTTATTATCCGTAGTTAGGCCAACAGGCGTATTTATAAGGTGTCTCTTACTGCCATATTCTTTGATTGAGCATAAGGGATTTTCCACAGATTCAATCATTGTTTTTTTTGTTGTTGCATTATAATATTTTAATAACCAGTACATTAATCGTTAATAATCTGATAAGAGAAATAGTAGTACTGTATTATACTTGGTGAGCCCGGCGTAAACGGTGGAGCACCATCTTGTGGTCAATTTGGATATTATCTTTGTATTCATTTGTATGCCATTTTTACTGCTTGTATTTATAATAAATAATATTTTGTATAATTAATTGCACCCTGTTTAATTAGCTGCACAAATTAACTTTAGATCTCATCAATAAAAGAACTGGCGTTTATATGTCCGCCAATTAAATTTTTCATTTTTCATTTTTTCATATTTCATAAAAATATGAAATCATAATTTTTATGATTTCATATCTTATATGAAATAAATACCCGACAATTGTCGTGTCTGCATGAATAGAGGAGAGCATGTAAATGTCACGCTTGTCTCTCCATTTCACCGCGAGCAGTTCTTCGTTACACAAGGCAGCCCTCTCCCCCCTTGCAAGACGGGTAGTAACGAACCATTGGGGGAAGCCACGGCGGCTAGGTCGCGCGGTGCCACAGCAGCCAATCTGTTCTAGGAACAAATGCCTGAAGAGGGGCACACTTGTGTAGAAATTGTCCACATAAAGATGGTACCCCTTGCCAAATAAGGGTGACACCAAGTCCCAGACTGTCTTCCCACTGCTCCCCAGGTAGTCAGGGCAACCGACCAGCTCCAGGGTCTGATCTTTACCCTCATAGACACGAAATTTGTGCGTATAGCCTGTGGCCCTTTCACAGAGCTTATACAATTTGACCCCATACCGGGTGCGCTTGCTTGGGATGTATTGTTTGAAGCCAAGGCGCCCGGTAAAATGTATAAGGGACTCGTCTATGCAGATGTTTTGTTCAGGGGTATACAAATCTGCAAATTTGGTGTTAAGGTGGTCTATGAGGGGCCGAATTTTGTGGAGCCGGTCAAAAGCTGGGTGGCCTCTGGGACGAGAGGTGCTGTTGTCACTAAAGTGCAGGAAACGCAGGATGGCCTCAAATCGTGCCCTGGACATGGCAGCAGAGAACATGGGCATGTGATGAATTGGGTTCGCGGACCAATATGACCGCAATTCATGCTTTTTTGTTAGGCCCATGTTGAGGAGAAGGCCCAGAATATTCTTTTATTCGGAAACTTGGACGGGTTTCCACCGGAAAGACTGGGCATAATAGCTTCCCGGGTTGGCGGCTATGAATTGAGTGGCATACCGATTTGTTTCTGCCACAACTAAGTCCAAGAGCTCCGCAGTCAAGAACAGTTAAAAAAAATTTCAGTGCCGAACCGATCTGAGCTGTCTCAACCTGAACTCCAGGCTGGGCGGTGAAAGGGGGAACTACTGGTGCGGCTGAAGTTGGGGGCTGTCAATCAGGGTTTGCCAGCACCTCAGGGACTCTAGGAGCTCTGTGCGGTGGCTGCGATGGGGGAACTAATGCACGTGCCACCGTACCGGCTTCAACTGCCCTTCTGGTGCTCGCCACTTCACCATGTTGTACGGCAGTGCTGGTACTAGTTCCAGGATGGGCTGCGCTGCTGGTGTATGCCTCACCACGTAATCCGACAGCGCCAGCCCCACTCTGCTGCCCTTGAAGCGGATCCTGCGCAACCTGTGGTCTAGCAACACGGGGCCGGGTATGCCTGGTGGTATCAGGGACCTCAACCTCCTCGTCCGAACTTTGGGTCAGACTGTCACTGCTTTCTACAGGTTCATATTCTGACCCGCTGGATTCATCAGATGAGGGTTCCCATTCCTCATCCGACTGGGTCAGAAGCCTGTAGGCCTCTTCAGAAGAATACCCCTTATTTGCCATTTGGCAACTAAATTTAGGGGGTATTCCCTGAGACTACCCAAGAAAAAAAGCAAGCCTGTCTTACAAATGGGAGGCTAGTGAAGTACCAAAAGCCGCTGCGATTGATAAAAAATATCAAAACAGATTTTTTTTTATCGCCGCAGCGCTTGTGAAGTGATTGTGCAGTGATAAAAAAATAAATACATTTTTTGTCACTGCGGCAGGGCGGGCGTGGGTGAACGCACGTGTGGGCGACCGATCAGGCCTGATCGTGCAAACACTGCGTTTTAGGTGGAGGGCGAGCTAAGGTGACACTAATACTATTATAGATCTGATTGTGATCAGTTCTGATCACTTACAGATACTATAAAAGTACCAATGCTGATTAGCGATACGCTAATCAGCGAATCAGTGACTGCTGTGTGGTGGGCTTGTCCCTAACCGACGCTAACTGCCTAACAAAGGGGCCTAAACTATCCTAAACCTAACCGTCAATACTAGTGAAAAAAAAGTGACAGTTTACACTTTTCCCTTTCACTAGGTGATTGACAGGGGCGATCAAGGGGTGATCAAGGGGTTAATTGGGGTGATGGGGGGATGATCTGTGGTTAAGTGTACTGTTGGTGTGTATTCACTGTGATCTGTGCTCCTCTGCTGGAACCAACCGACGAAAAGGACCAGCAGAGGAGCACAGAAGCCATTTAACACCTTATATTTATAATGTGTTATATGGCTTGTGATTTGTTTTTTTGAAAATCAGCAGCCTGCCAGCGACGATCATTGGCTGGCAGGCTGATGACGAACTTGGCCTCTAACTTTTGCCGGCCCGCGATGCGCATGCGCGGACCAGCTGTGAGCACAATCTCGCCTCCCGCGTGAAGGTGCCTGAGTCAGTCGCCTCCGGAAATCGATCCTGCGTTAAAAAGTTGTGAAATTCTATAAAATAAAACACGTACAAAAAAAAAATTTGATTTATGAGGTGGAGTTCCATATGGAGTAGGAGTTTGATGAGGCGGTGGACATAGCTGAGTAGGTGGAAGCGGCGGTGGAGGAGGACTAGATAGCCAACAGTTTTTTGGTTTTAAGTTAAGTTTTAAAAATTAGGGTACACTCCAAAAGAGTGTGAAATATCCAAAATACAAACATAAGCAATTGCGTTGCAGTATAACAATGGCTTGTTAGTGCCGGTATACATGTCTATTCTGCACAAGGTAAGGACAAGTCCTCAGGGATCCATGCCTGGTTCATTTTAATGAACGTGAGCTTGTCCACATTGGCTGTGGACAGGCGGCTGCTCTTGTCTCTGATGACGCCCCTGCCGTGCTAAACACACGTTCAGATAATACACTGGCTGCAGCGCAGACCAGCACCTCCAAGGCGTAAAGGGCAAGCTCAGGCCATGTACCCAATTTGGAAACCCAGAAGTTGAAGGGGGCAGACCCATCATTCAGTACGTGTAGGCGTGTGCACACATACTGCTCCACCATGTTGGCGAAATGCTGCCTCCTGCTAAGACGTTCCATATCAGTGTCACGGCTGAGGATGGGGGAAACCCTCAGCCGTGCGATGGTGGAAGATGGTCGCTGCTTGACCAGGACAACAGGATTAGGGAGCAGGTCACCTCCTATCGCGTCCCTAACCTGACCCTAACTCCTAGCTGCATGGGCCGACCTTTATGGTAGGAGGACCCATGCTCAGGAACCTCGGAGCCCTAACTCACCCTCCGACCGGTCCCTGGACTAGGAGTCAGGGTAAGACAACCTGTTCCTTCTGGATACGGAGGAACAGGAGTCTCACTGGCCAAGCTGCAAGGAAGGGAGCACAAATACAACCTATGGCAATGGCAGGTACTTGCCACAAGCATAACACTCACCTGCCACAGACACAAAGCCTGGAACCCATGTGGAAGTACTGACCACAGACAACAGGACTCAGCACACAACACACTACACACGGGAACCCAGGACCATAGGTGCAATAAACAAACATAAAACCAAACACATCTTCTAGACACCAAACGAGATTACATATTTTGCTATGACCAGAAGGATGGCCCCCACTGGCAGTTGGTAAGTAACCAGGAGGATGTCTCCAGCCAGCATGACTGAAGCACCCTCTCTGGCTACTGCCTACAACCGAGGCTATTTCGGGCCAAGAGGCCACACCCAACAATCAGACACACCCCGTGACTCACACACACAGAAATGGAGTTAACCCTTCCAATACCACAGAAGGGAAAACACAACTTAAAGGGGAAGTGTCCAAACAACAAACACACTGTGGCTGTTGCCGCAGGCAACGACATGGGTGGCAACCGTGTCCTGGGAGTCAGCCCGAAGGCCGGGACACTGCCACCACATGTACACTATACAACCGAACGTTGCCACGGACAGCCACAGTGAAGGGAAGGATGTCAGTGCACACCAAACATAAACAGAGTGCACACAGACATACCAAAGTGTATACAAACACGCACACAACTCCAAGGGAACCGCACACATAGCTGTTGTCCGCGGCAACCGCACTTGAGGCTAACCACATTATGCCTCCAGCTGCGGTTGACACTACAACCCAAACCGCGGGCAACTGTATGCGGCTCCCAAGGAGTCACGGCCATAACATGGTCATGACAATCAGCTGGTGGTGCTGGTTGTTGTGGCATGCTGACAAAGCTTTTCCACATTTCGGCCATGCTAACCCTGCCTTCTGAGGTGCTGGCGGTGCCCCAGCTGCGTTGGCGACCTCTTCCTCGTCCTCTGCCTTCGCCTTGTACTTCCACTGTGCCCCCCGCTGTCAGGTGGGAATGCCATCAGCAGCGCGTCTACCAGCGTGCGCTTGTACTCACGCATCTTACGATCACGCTCCAGTGACGGAATTAAGGACGGTACATTGTCCTTGTAACGTGGATCCAGCAGTGTGGCCACCCAGTAATCAGCACAAGTTAGAATGTGGGCAACTCGGCAGTCGTTGCGGAGACACTGCAGCATGTAATCGGTCATGTGTGCCAGGCTGCCCAGAGGAAACGAAAAGCTGTCCTCTGTGGGAAGTGTATCGTCTGTGTCCTCTGTATGCCCCCATCCACGCACCAGTGATAGCCATGTGCTGGTCTGGGTGCCACCCTGCTGTGAACATGGTTCCTTCTCCTCCATCTCCTCATCATCATCCTCCACCTCGTCATCCTCCAGAACTGTGCCCTGGCTGGACAATTGTGTACCTTGGGTATGTGGGTGCAGGACCCCACCCTCGGAGCCACTTGGGAATGACTGGCCGGAAACCCTACGAAATGATCCCTCTTCCTCCTCCTCCTCCTCCTCCTCCTGTGCCACATCCTCTTCCATCATCCCCAGCAGCGTTTTTTCAAGGAGGCATAGAAGTGGGATAGTTACGCTGAGAACAGCGTTATCAGCACTGGCCATGTTGGTGGAGTACTCAAAACAGCGCAACAAGGAACACAGGTCTCGCATGGAGGCCCAGTCATTGGTGGTAAAGTGGTTCTGTTCCGCCGAGCGACTCACCCGTGCGTGCTGCAGCTGAAGCTCCACTATCGCCTGCTGCTGCTCGCACAGTCTGGCCAGCATGTGCAAGGTGGAGTTGTGGGCACGTCGCATATGAGGAGGTGAGTGGGAAGGCCGAAGTTACGCTGCAGCGCTGACAGGCGAGCAGCAGCAGGGTGAGAATGCCGAAAGCGCGCACAGACGTCCCGCACTTTATGTAGCAGCTCTTACATATCGGGGTAATTTTTAAGGAATCTCTGCACCACCAAATTCTGCACATGCACCAAGCAAGGGGTGTGCGTCAAACCGGCTAGTCCCAGAGCTGCTACGAGATTTCGCCCATTATCGCACACCACCAGGTCGGGCTTGAGGCTGACTGGCACAAACCACTCATCGGTCTGTTGTTCAAGGCCTGTCCACAGCTCCTGCGCGGTGTGGGGTTTGTCCCCCAAACAGACAAGTTTTAAAACTGCCTGCTGTCGTTTACCCCTGGCTGTGCTGAAGTTGGTGGTGAAGGTGTTACGCTGACCGGATGAGGAGCTGGTAGAGGATGAGGATGCAGAGTAGGAGGAGGAAGCAACAGGAGGCAAACTGAAGCGCCCTGCAATCCTCGGTGGTGGAAGCAAATGCGACAAACTGCTATCCGCCTCAGGCCCCACTGCATTTACCCAGTGTCATGTTATGGAGATATAACATCCCTGACCAGGCTTACTGGTCCACGTATCTGTAGTCAGGTGCACCTTTCCACAGATAGCGTTGCACAGTGCACACCTGATTTTGTCCCCTACTTGGTTGTGTAGGGAAGGGATGGCTCGCCTTGAAAAGTAGTGGCGGCTGGGCACGACGTACTGTGGGACATCTACCGCCATAAGGCCTTTAAAACTATCCGTATCCACCAGACGGAATGACAGGATTTCAAAGGCAAGTCATTTAGAAATGCTGGCATTCAGAGCTAGGGATCGCGAGTGGGTAGGGGGGTACTTCCTCTTCCTCTCCAGCGTTTGGGAGATGGAGAGTTGAACGCTTCTGTGGGACATTGTGGAGATGCTTAGTGACCCAGGTGTTGGTGGTGCTGGCAGATCCTCTGCTTGCGGGGTGGCAGGTGGCACTGTCGCTCCAGAGGCGGATGAAGAGGCCGCGACTGCAGCAGAAGAGGAAGCAGGAGGAGCCAGAGACCTTTCTTGGTTTTTGAGGTGTCTACTCCACTGCAGTTCGTGCTTTGCACTTAAATTCCTGGTCATGCAGGTTGTGCTCAGGTTGAGAACATTTATGCCTCACTTCAGGCTCTGATTGCACAGCGTGCAAACCACTCGTCTCTTGTCGTCAGCACATTGTCTGAAGAACTGCCACGCCAGGGAACTCCTTGGAGCTGGCTTTGGTGTGCTCGGTCCCTTGCTGCGGTGGGCAGTAGGAGGTGTACTGTCTAGAGGACGGCCGCTCTGATTTTGCACCCTGCTCCCTCTTCTGCTGTGCTGGTGGCTCTGTGCGACCACCCCCTCTTCCACCGAACTACATAGGTCCCTCGCATGACCTTGATTCCATGTGGGGTAGAGGACCTCATCGGCCTCCACATTATCTTCCACCCAGTCTTCACTACTGCCTTCCTTGTCGGTCTGCAAACTTTCGAAAGCCCCAGCAGTTGGCACCTGTGTTTCGTCATCATCAGAGACGTGCTGTGATGGTCCTCCCATGTACTCATCTTGAAAGATAAGTGGTTGGGCATCGGTGCACTCAATCTCTTCTACTTCTGGGGCAGGGCTAGGTGGATGGCCCTGGGAAACCCTGCTAACAAAGTCATCAAAAAGCAGAAGAGGCTGCTGCATGACTTGGGGCTCAGACTGCTTGTCTGATTTGTAAGGGGGTGAGGTAAAAGACCGATGGACATCGGCTGCAGGTGCCAACTGTGGTCTTTCAGCAGGAGACTGTGTGGGAGACAATGTGAAGGAACTGGATCGACTGTCAGCAACCCAATCTACTATCGCCTGTACTTGTTCAGGCCTCACCATTCGTAGAGCAGCATTAGGCCCGACCAAATACCGCTGCAGGTTTTGTAGCCTACTCGCCACTGAGGAAGGGGTTTCACTTGTGCATGTAGCTGGCACAGATCAATCTTGTACTCTCTCTGTAACAGAAGCTCCACCAGCAGAACCACGACCTGGGCCACAACCCTTATTTGACGCTCTCCTCATATTTTTTGAATTTAGGATCTTGCCCTAAATGGGTGTTTAATTATTAGTAGAATAGAACGACAGTATGTAATGGCTTTATTTCAAATGCCTGAATCAAACCCCTGTATGTAGAGGGGATATCTCACACGGTCTGAACCAGTGTAGGCCTGAAGTAAATATTTATTCACCCAAAATGGCTATATTTCAAATCCCTGACTCAAATCCCTGTATGTGGAGGGTGTATCTGTCAGGTATATAAAGCAAATGCTTTATATAAATGTAAAAAAAAAAAAAAAAACGGATCTAAAGAAAAATTATGCAAACTATATTGACCCGTGAGATGGACATAAACATCTCAAGAGTTCAATCGAGAACCTGATTATTTTGTGCAATCAGTAAAACAGGGTACAAGCATCTATGCAAAAATATAAATGGTTTATTATACAACAGTTTAAAATTTCAATAATATACAATGATATGCAGTACCCAGAATTCACCACTATATGATACCAACAAAACACTACTCAAACAACACAAGAATATTATGCAATACAGCCAGGGCCGCCATCAGGGGGTACAGCCAATACCCCAGTAAGGGGCCCAGACCATGGGGGGCCCAGACCATGGGGGGCCCAGCCAGTTCAAAAAAAAAATAAACATATTATTTTTTTTTTATATATTTTTTCCCCCTCCCATTTGTCAGTGACTTGAGTTGAACTTTATTGCATCGCTTTATTGCATCGCATTTTCCACAGAGGGGGGCAATTGATTATTCCTTGCTAGTGATGTCCGGTTCATGAACGAATCATTCATTTGAATCGATTCAGTTCACTGAACCGGAGGAGTCGATTCACCTGACTGAGCGGATCCGAGTGAAACAGCTCCGTCACCGCACACAATAGCAGAGCCGCCGGCAGCAGGGAGGGGAGGGACTCGGGAGGAGTGTAATCTGATCCTAGAGTGGAAGCTGCTGCTGCCAGCCCCTCCCCTCCCCGCCCACCAACCAATCAGAGCTGAGGCAGTGAGTCACAGCACACAATAGCAGAGCCGCTGGCAGCAGGGAGGGGAGGGGCTCGGGAGGAGTGTAATCTGATCCTAGAGTGGAAGCTGCTTCTGCCAGCCCCTCCCCTCCCCGCCCACCAACCAATCAGAGCTGAGGAAAGGTAAGCACTAGCAGCTCTGAGTCTGAGTCACTGACACAAGTACAGGGAGTCTGAGAATCGAATGAGTCACAGGTTAAAAGAATCTAAAGATCCGACTGCAAGCAGCGTTTTGGTGTCCGCCTCCAGAGCGGAATGGAGGCGGAACGGAGCCAAACGGATGCATTCTGAACGGATCCTTTTCCATTCTGAATGCATTGGGGCAAAACTGATCTGTTTGGGGCCGCTTGTGAGATCCCTGAAACAGATCCCACAGGCGGACCCAGAAACGGCAGTGTGAAAGTAGCCTATGCCACATACTGAGCTAAGCTATTTCAAAGGCTCCAAATTATTTATTTTCATATTGATCCTTATGTTGTCTACTTGGCTAGGCAGCTCTATGTTGTGTGGTCTTTGCTCGGGGGTAAAATGCAAAGCTGTTTTCTGGATTATCCCACAGGGCCAGGATCCTCCATCATTTATTGTTATTAACCCCTCCCTTGCCAGCCCAGCCAGCTCTATTTAGCTTTGTGTTCTGCTTTGAAAAAAAAATGTTTAGGCCATGAAGGGGTTAATTAAGTGTTGGAGGGGGTGGGGGTGTTATTGTGCATATTGTGTTTGGGATCCATTTAACAAGTTTGACCAGTTGGGTTTGAGAGTGGTTGAGTGTCAGCCACAGATCCCCCATAACAGTGTGTCATCCACAGATCCCCCATAACAGTGTTCGTCATCCACAGATCCCCCATAACAGTGTTCGTCATCCACAGATCCCCCATAACAGTGTTCGTCATCCACAGATCCCCCATAACAGTGTTCGTCATCCACAGATCCCCCATAACAGTGTTATCCACAGATTCCCCCCATAACAGTGTGTCATCCACAGATTCCCCCATAACAGTGTGTCATCCACAGATTCCCCCATAACAGTGTGTCATCCACAGATTCCCCCATAACAGTGTGTCATCCACAGATTCCCCCCATAACAGTGCGTCATCCACAGATCCCCCATAACACTGTAACAGTAAACCTTGTGCTTTTAAGGTGTTTTTTTCCTAAATGTGCCAGGGGAAGATTGCTAGGGCAGATTAGAACAGGTAGTGTAGTTAGTGTTAGTGTGGGGTCCTGCTTAAAAGAGTCTTCCTTGTGGTGGTAGCAGGCTTCATATTATTTGGTCAAAAATTAATTCCTTAATGAAATCGCAAATTATCACTTTTTACTGTCTTTGTAGTTGTAAAAAAATAATGAAATTGGGGGTAGGTCCTTGGGGGTGGAAGGGAGGTGGTGTCAGGACGAATTCTGAAGGGTAGGAGGGGGGGCCCAGGCCTTGAGCTGAGTAAGGGGCCCCAAAATTTCTGATGGCAGCCCTGAATACAGCTTTAAATTTGAGAGAGATATACAATCAATATATTATGCGGGAAAACTCAATCAAGAAGATGACAGATACGAGCCCTTGCTCCGCCCAAAAATGATGACCAATCTTCAGATAATGGTAGTATTGCAACAAAACTTATAAATTATTGGCTTGATATCAAACTAGGGAATACAAAGATTCCCAACAGAGAGTTTCTCCAATATTATCCCTTTTTTTCAGTTATATGCATCTTAACTGAAATCAGAGAAAATACTGATGTAGCAACTAACGATACACGTCCGCAAATGAGCGGGTATCTGGCTAAGTATCAAGCCAATTAATTTAGATCAATACTACATAAAACAAAAATATACATTACCCAAGAGTCAAGTGATGTGCAGAGTCTTGGGGCAGTCAGCTCTCAACAGTTTTTCCCGATAATCCAAATGATTCTCCAGAGATCTATAATCCAAATGTTTGTTTTGTCTTTCTCTTTTTCCTTTTTTTCCTTCTTCTCCTTTTTTTCCTCTGGTATCTAGTTTCTTAACCCAAAATTTATCAGATGAATACGCCCTCCGAATTTGGAACTTTCCAATCATTGTTGGATGGGTGTGTGAATTGATAAGGCGCATGACGTCATGCTACTACCCAGAATGCAATTTTGCTACTGATGTAGTATTAACTGCTCATATCTAGGTGGCACTGTTGTATAAGCAATAGGCATCATACCATTAAGGGTTACCTCATACATGCCTGATATTTTCAATACTTCACACCTCTGACATCTAGAGGCCTTGTCTCAGGGCCGAGGGACAAACTTTGATAATTGAATATATACTTTGAGGAACATCTAGACAATTCTCACACTGTGGAATTCATGTTCTTGCTGCTGGTCTAAACAAGAGCACATGGCTATCTAAGGCAAAAGCTGTGTTCTTAGAGGAAGCCTTCATTCAGAAAAAATATACTCCAACACTGAATGGGGCGAGTTAAATAAATTGTATAAAGAGCATACCGTTTCTTGAAAGGACTGGAGAGTAGGAGTTGCAAGGACTGGAGAATTATATTAAGCATGGCATTGTCCCTCAGGGTTTTTGTATCACACTAACCCCGGCCACACGTTGTAGAAATCCCGAACTCATGTGTAAGTGGGAAAAAGAAGCAACGAGTAACTCACTTCGGTTCATGCAACTCCTGTTAGAGGAAGAGAGGGTCACACTGGGACAAGTAGAGAAACAACTAGTAGAACAATTCGAGGTTACAAAGAAATTTAATCAGGAACCTGAGTTTAGCACCAAAGAGAGACATCTAGAAAACACGATTGAACGATTCCAATATCACCTAAAGGAACGAAAACATAGATTGTTTGCAAAAGATCTACAGGATTTTAAAGAAATTAGGGCCTACTTGTTCATTAATAATTCTGATCAAATATTAGAGAAGTCAGACGTCTCCTCAACGGAAACGGATAACTCCGATCCTGATAGGGATAAACAACCCAGACCAAGGGGTAGGGGTAGGGATTTGTCCAGACCGAGAAGAAGAGGTGGACATTACACACAAAATCAATCTACCCTCTACCATTTTTAGGATCAGGGAATAAATTACCCTTTACGAAATCCACAGCCATCATCGACAGCAAAGTTCCGGAATAAAAATTGGTGATTAACCTTTTAGCCCGCAATTTGAGACCAATTGAAGAAAGAGTCCTGAGAAGAGGTTTATCATTTGTTCCCACGTGTAGATGTAACATCTTTGAGTGGACTAAGGATCTCCACCTGTTTGCCTGCAAATTACAGTGGCATAAGCATTTCAAAACCATTGAAGGAGAACCGTGAACTGGGAATACAGGTGGAGATCCTTAAGGAAAAATTACTGTATAGCTTGGACAAAACACCTGCAAACGCAGAGGGTGAGTGACCGTTCACAGATTTAAAGAATAAAAGTAAAGAAATGCCCCCACAGAGTGATGTGTCGTGTATAGACGTCTTTGTGAACCAGGTCACATGAGATCTAACCTGATTTAACCCTACCCATAGAAGATTTAACTGCAGTGGTGAGGAACGTAGAGCGATTCATGTGCTTGGGACGGATAAATCCATCACAATTAGGCCCTCCGATAAGGGGGGGCAATATCGTTGTGATGGATTCATCTAGCCACAAGGAAATGTGTCTAGACATACTACAGGACAAGGGGGGCTACGAGATTCTGTCCAGCGATCCCACTGTACAGTTTCTATCTCTCTTTAATGGTAGCTTTACAGTCCTTTGCAATGTGGTTCGAAGAGGCTGAACACTCCCCACGCTTTTTGAAAGTATCTATGCACTCTTGCATTATCTTTGTCCTGAGCTCACAACATTTAAGAGGTTGAAGTTTTTTTGTGCATATGTAATGAGCGATTGGGATCTATTTCTTCAAGAGCAGGAGCATCCTGCCTAGCAGTGAAAATTTTATTTAATGGAACATCAGTCTTTCTAACACATACCATTCCCCTTACTGTCACCTACTTTTAGCATTCTAGACCACTCATATTGCGTTATTGCTCAGTTCCCCCTCATTTAAACAGTACCTTTATTGTACATGTCCCACATAGAGAAGGTGAAAAAACAAGTTTATAACGATATGCTAATTACATTTTGGAAGTGCCCAGGCCCCCCGCCTATGTGCCTGCCTAACCACTCCCCTTGCAGTCCTCTGGCCCCCCCTGCTCTCTTTGTTCATCATCCTTCTTTGCGTCTGAGATATTGTGCCTACACATCCACCGTCAAACTAGTGACAGATTAATTAGAACAATGTAGCTTGCACAAAAGTATAGGTAATGATTGCTTTAGCACGTAATCAGTAGTGCGACCAGCTGGGTATTCCAATTCTCCTGGGATGAAGCAGTCCAGATCAGTATCCTACTGAAATGCTTGTTCAAAGACTTTCAGTTTTGCTAAAGCTACTTTCACACTAGTGGTAGCCTTCTACCGCTAGTGCACCGTGCCGCCAGAAGTCTGCTCCGGCAGCAGCACGGCAAACCTGCCGAGAGGCAGCCGGAATAAAACTACAATCTGCGTCGCTGTTAAAGCGTGGAAGAGCTGCTATGTACTGTTCAGCTCTTTTCTAAATTGTTGTGGAACTCATCTCTGGTTGCCTCAAAGTTCTCTCTAATCTTTTGTTTCGGTTTGATCAGACATTTAGATAATATATTTTGCTCTGCAATAAATGTGGAATCTGCTTCCTGTACATCTCAGTTGTCAGAAACATGATTTATATGCTTTGGCCAGCAACAGAGGAATCCACACAACTTTTTGTGGACTTCTTATGCTTTTGTTCAGAAAGGTACTGTCTCTTTAAGATAGAACTACCGCTTGCTCACAGACCATGGGGGTCATTTATCAAACAAAAATACCCCTAAATTATGAATATTTCTGGCGCCACAATCTGCAACTTCTCCCCGCTCACACCAGGTGGGCATGGGGAATGGCCCGTCTCATTTGCCATTTTCTACGCCTGGTTTAGATGTAGAAAATGGTCTAAATATAAGACAGATCGGGAGCTGTATTACATTTAGAAGTGGCAGAGGATCCGCTGATGTTATGTATAGTTCTGCGCCTCTTCATAACTCCAGCAGATCCACCTCCAGGTTAAAAAGTTATTAAGACATGTATCTAAAACTTCGGTCTTGGTAAATGTGCCCCCATGTGTGTAGATGCAGATGCTGTAGACTTAGGTTTCCTTCAGCTATTTTGCCACCGAATTATGTGAGAGAATTCTCTAATGTGTGTGAGTGGCAATCTTGTACAAGCAAATAGCAATGGAAGATAGTTAATTTTCAGCGGCCGGGTCGCAGGGGCAATATGTGAGATTTGCGGTGTGCCGAAGCGGGTAGCAGCAGTTTGACTCACGGTTAGTAGTGCTCCCTGGGCC
Organism: Bufo gargarizans; assembly: GCF_014858855.1. Classification (NCBI taxonomy): domain Eukaryota; kingdom Metazoa; phylum Chordata; class Amphibia; order Anura; family Bufonidae; genus Bufo; species Bufo gargarizans. The sequence continues at coordinate 348,285,001 of NC_058080.1, read as the reverse complement.
GGCGTGCAGTGAATGGAAGTGCAGCCAGCCAGTAGCGCAGGGGAAACACGCGAGGTGCACAGTGGACCGATGAGGGGCCAAATAATAACACACAGTTCATCAGTTTACTCACGGTTAGGAGAAAGCCTCCCTGAGCTGGCAGCACAGTGTTGAGGTGGACAGCACGAAATCCTCCGGGGCACGCTTTGGGTAGGGAAGCATCAGCATTAAGGGCACCTCAACCAAGATGGTGGTTGAGGTGCCCTTAATGGTGGTTCAACCATTAGTAGTAATAATGAGGTAGACAGTGGTAAGATGCAACTCACAACTTTTACAGTTGATGACTTTGGTTGCAGCAGTACAAAAATGCAGTCTCTTGATGTTACAGAGTTGATTCTGCAAATCCATTGTTTCTAGGCTTTTCAGGTTTGATTTGGAGCAGTGGGTTAGGTGTACCTGGTTCCTATTGATGTGCTGGGATGTGCTGGGTCCTATTCCTTGTACTTTCCCTACAAGCTGAACATTTGGACAGGAAAACTCAACTGTCTCTCATAAGTATGGTGTGGCTGCCAGAAGCTATAAATCCTCCACCATGCAAAGGTGTCTGTGGCCCTCAATAATGGCTCCTATCACTGATGATTCCTTAGGAAGCTTGTTTCTATTCCAGGGAGGCAAACTCTCTCCTACTGGTCAGGGATACAAGTATATAATCCGGCCACAGAAGGAAAACGCTCTTCTGCGCCTCACATCTTAGTATCACCTCCTAGCGAAGTTGGCTCCACTCACTAATCTGTGTCATTGGGTCTTCACTCTACATTCTCTCCCAGTAATCTGATCTAATCTACTCAGATCTGCTCTCGTCTGAACTACATTTTTAATCTGCCTAATCTCAACTCACTCCTGGTCTCAACTGACTAAACTAGGCCTGAACTAGGTATATATAAGACCTAAGTTATATCCCCATCTAGTAGTGGGATGTATAAATTACACCTAATCTGCTTGGTAACAGGGATTTTGCAGATACAATAGTACAAAGTCATACAATACAACATAATACAGTTTCAAATGTAAAAAGTGCTTTTAAGCAGTGCCCACACACACATTGTGGGACGCTGCATAAGGACAGCACCAGTTCCTTCGGGCCACACTCTGTTGTCCAGGGACTCCCGCCAGATGGTGGTTGAGGTGCACTTGATGGTGTGGGTTTAAGGTGCCATGGAGGCAGGGTCCCTGGTGTTCGTGATGCCAGTTGCAGCGGGCCTTCCCCTGGGGCCCCACTATTGGTGGGGTACCTAGGTGTAGGAATGGCCGAGTGGTATAGGGTGGCCTAAAAGGTCCCTTTATATTGTATGAGTGTGTCATGCTGCTCCTACCTGGATATGGCTGGAACACCAGGGGTTTGCTCTGAAGCAGACAAATAGACGTTAGTAATTGAGGGGTGAAAGAAGTAACTTGAGTCCAGACCTGGTATGAAGTTCAATAGCAGCTTTACGTGAATAAACATTCATCTTCACACTTTGTCTTGGTCTCAGCAAGCTTTAGCATGAAATTTGGCAGGCAAACTCAACACTGCTACATCTGTTGCTCTCTGGCTCTGCTGTACTGGCAGGCTTGCTGTATAACTCAGCTTTCCTCTTTAGGCTGCAACTTCTCTCTTTGTAGTCTGTCTCTATATTTGTCTATTGCTTCCCTAATCCTCTCCCTGACGCCTAACCATATGAGCGGACCCAGATGGTAGGACGGCTCATACCCAGGAATCTCGGACCCTGAGTCGCCCTTATAATCCCGGGAATAAGAGCAGGGTTGAGACGATCTGTTCTTCCAAGACACGGATGAACAGGGGTTTCAACCGACCTAGATAGAAATGAGGGAAAGGCAGCGAACAGCCACAGGATCCGCAGGTAAGGGCCCAGAACAACACGCACTTACCTGCTGCTGCAACAACGACGACTGGACCCCATGCAACAGTACTGGAACCAGTTCACCAAACAGGACACAGCACAAAACAACAAACATGGAATCCAGCAAAGCAGTAACTTCCTGGACCCCCATTTGGACAGGATGCATGGTGGCCCCAGGTAGAGCTGCCTACTGACTTGTGGTTCCCCCTCCAGGGAACCCAGGGGCCCTCTCACCTAAGGCACAGGCAGACAGGGGAATGTCTAGCAAGCATGCTGGACTACAAACACCAACAGACTAGACATGTAACAACAACTAGACATTTAACACCAACCCAAACATAAACGACACAACATATAAATGGAATAGGTAGGGAAGGTGACATCAGGGAGACATCAATGTCCCACTAGGTGGCCCTCAAAGACTGGGCAGATATAACACCCAGGAAAGGAGCAAAGCTCCAGCACCAACAAAGGCTGGAGTACCACTCATTCCAGCCTTTAAGCCACAGGTTAAATAAACCTAGTGGCCACACCCAGCACGGGAGTTAACCCTTCCAGAAAAAGACAGGGAAGGAACTAAGATATAAGGGGAAGTGCCCCTGGCAACATCATGCATGGCAAACGTGTCATGGCAAACAGCAACAAGACGTGACAATATTAGGTGATACCAGGGAACTCTCCTCCTCACTCCTGAGGCTCTAAGCTGTGGCATCCATATCCAGCAGATCTGAAGGTGCACTGGCTAGCTTTGCTTTGCTTGGCCAGGGCACGTCCAACAAAGACTTGCTTAGCACTTGCTTCCTTCCCCTAGCAGGGAGTAGGCTAGACTGCCTGTGGGAAATGGGACTCACCCACTCATCCACAGAGAGGGGTTAGAATGGAATGGAAAGCTCCATTCTATGTAACTGTAGCTCTGTCATACTTGCTGCCACCTGCTGGTAAACAGGCACATTACACGTGAACATAACAGTTGCAAACTGGGAAATGCAGTGCTTGGACCTGAAATAAATACACATCATGACATGAGGTTAACCAATAAAGACAGTGTGAGGAATATGAATTATTATTTACTGTCAGCCATGTTCCCTCACCCACCATTTGCTGAAAGGTAGCAGAGGTAGTGAGCTCCACGGGGGGGGGGGGGGGGGGGGGGCTGCTTCAAAGCCAGCTGATGGCAGAGGACCTCTAGCAGTCCACCAGTGTTTCCAACTTTTCACACTTCCATTCAGCCAGCCAGGAACCCAGTTTATTCAACAGGAAAGACCTCTCTGCAGGATGTTTAGTCCACTCCCCAGTTCAATGGAAATTATCAGACTTTCTGGGGCGGGCAGTTCATAAGGAATTATAATCGCCCGGCCATCACAGGCACAAACCGGATACATATTTGTGTCCCTATGGCCACGATGAACAGGCCCATGGTCATGGTTTGGTGGTAGGCTGCCAGGGAACGGAGATATACATATCTCCCCACAGAAATGTAATAACGTTACCATGCTTGGACTCTACTTGTAGCCGGAACCCCGGGTGGGTCTTTTGGTCCCAGAACCATCTCCCTGTGACCTTTTGGTCGGGAGCTATGAACCCTAAAGGGTTTTGTGGGTCATTGAGCTGCCAGGATCAGCAGGGAGGGGGGACCCTTCCCAGAGGCGGGAAGAGGAGGGGCCGGCTACAGTTTAAAAGGCTTGTGCCAGCAAGCCGGCGGGTCTTTTCTCTGAAGGAGGGTCACATCGTGCCATGTGTTTGGAGGGACCTGCAACCTGCTGACGTCACTGCCCTTTATGTGAATACAGCTCATCACAACCCAAAGAACTCATCACAACCCAAAAGGACTCATCCATCTGGTAAACTGACTTTTGTTCTGCTTAACCCTGTTTGTACCATACCACCTGTATTTGTAACCTCAGACCACTGTTTATATTTCTTGTGTGTATAGTGTATTGTCTAGTGAGCCCTTAAGGCGATTAAATATATAATTTAATCTTGTGCTGTCTGGTATCTACGGTTGATCACAAATCCCCAAGTCCGTGTAATATGCTACCACGGGTTGGTTTCTTACACTTGTCCGTTTGCGGACCGGGCTTATATCAAACAAGGAACTGGTGGCAGTCTTCCCGGGCTGAGAACATGCTGTTTTACTGGGGCAGGGAAAAGGCTCTCTCAGCTTGTTGCCTCTCTGTGCCCATGTGGACAGGAGGAGTCTGTGAAAAGTGTACCAAGACTGACCTTACCTGCTCCTCCAGGAGGGCGTAACATCACGCCTTGGTAACCAGTGGCCATACCGTATCTCGTGAGCTCGACGTAGTTGACGTCCGGCGTCAGTCGGGGCACGAGGGGTACAGTATTCATTACAGACAGTAGTGAGGTGCAAAGGTGGTAATGCCACTCTGGGGCATTACAAACTCACTATGATCACTCCCCTAGCAACACCAGTTGCATGTAGAATTCCAGAGAGGGAGATGCTATGTATATGCTTTTAGTCAATTTATCGAATATACCTTGAGAAATGATGTGATAGAGGTCAAAGGAAAATCCTCTCTCCAGTTCAATGATGCATTTATGTCAAACAGGAAAAGACTATAAGACACAGGATATAAGCTTATAGAAGAAGAGTTACAAGATGAATGACATAAAAAATTACAACCATAAATAACTTCATAAAACCAAATATAACAATGGCCACTAGATGGCATCAAAGAACACCAAATATAGTGGTAACAGATATAGCACTGAATACAACTAATATGGATTCTGATTAGAAAGCCATAGTTGGCATAGCACACATTATCTGTGACAGGATGAGTGGCTCCAATGGACGTGAGGTGACGATGGCTTCATTTTATTTTTCTAGTCCATGTACTATACAGGATCCTAAAGAAGCTTGTGCCCTCACAATAAACAATGATTTACCATTACCAGCAAATAATATAGAGTGTTCCTGAGACTGGGAACCTGTTTTCATATGGAATATGGTAAAAAAAAAAAAAGGACTCACCCGTGACTAGCACTCTGGTTCCAGTGTAGAGTTACCTTTTGCTCCTCTTCCTCTCCCTGCTGGATCAGAATTGTGAGGAGACATGCAAATTACCACTGCCTGTCAGTCAATGGCCTCCACGTGACCGCTGCCACCACTGAGGCAATTAACTGTCCTTCAACTGTGATGTGCAGGTAAACAGCTTGTCATGTCACATTTCTGTCCAGCAAAGACCAGAAACCATGGAGAAGGGAATTTGCTGCACCTAGAATCAGTGACAGGCAGTGATGCAACTATAGGGGTTGCAGCAGTCTTGACCGGGCCCCTAAGCCAGGGGGTCCCACAGGGCCCTCCTTGCCAGTGGTGCCATAATTTTCTCTTTATGAGACACAGTGCGTCTTATAAAGTGAATACTAGAAAAAGCTTCCATTATTAAAGCACTTACTAGTCTGCAGGAGGTGAAGGGAGGGGAGGGAAACTCAGTACTCACCTACCCTGCTTGTTCTTCTCTGGGCGCCACACTGCACTGTCCTGACTGCGTACAGCATCAGGACGCAGTGTGCGCACTATGACCTGACGCTGCAGGCAGTCAGGTGTCAGTGCAGTGTGGGGCCAAAGAAAACCGGGAGCTGAGAATGCAGGGGAGACTGCTGAACCTAGCAAGGAGAGGCGGAAGGGAAGTTAATTTATTTATTTTAAGGTCTGACCTGAGGTGTAATACTTGGGGGAAGTCTGGCATGGAGGTCTAATGGCAGGTCTGATCTGAGGTCTGATATGAGGTATGATCTGACATAGAGTCCTGATCTGAGGTCTAATACTTGGGGGGTCTGACATGGAGGTCTAATCGGGTGTGATCTGAGGTCTGATATGGGGGCTGAGATGAAGGTCTAATGGGGATCTGATCTGAGGTCTGATATTGGGGGGCATCTGACACGGAGGTCTAATGGGGATCTGATTTGAGGTCTGATATTGGGGGAAGTCTGACATGGAGGTCTGATTGGAGGTCTGAAACTGGGGTCTGATCTGAGTTCTGATATGGGGGTCTGACATGGAGGTCTAAAGGGGGTCTGATATGGGGGCGGGTCTAACATGAAGATCTGATGGGTCTGGTACTGGCACACAATGTAAGAGGGTATTTTTTGTACTGGCGCACACTGCAGTTATTTTTTTAGGGTATGTGTTCCTATAATTATTGAAGGGGACACTATCTGGGTGGTACTAGTACTTTCAGGTGGACTGTTTCTGCAGTATAGTATTTGGGATCATAGCGGGCACAGTTTTGGGGATGGCAGGATGGGGTTTGAGAAGATGTGAGGATGATGAAAAAGTAGGAAACTAAGATGTCTATGTGTCAAACTCTAGACAAGAGATGGCTGAAAGAAAACATCATGGTGGTCTGGTACAAATAGAGAAGATGATGAAAAAGAACATCTACATCAGAGGAGACAACACTGGATGTAAAGGTTCACATCACATTTTATGCCTCTGTTTGACATACAAGTTAGAAAAAAAGGATACAAAAACACAGTACACCACGTTCTTGTATCCTGCACAGTCTGGTAAAAAAACGTGTACTCTTGCACCAGGGCCCCTGAGCCTTTAGCTGATGACAGGTGATTTTTATTTTATTTTTTACTGCAGCACTCTGCCTGGCCATATGAAAAGGCGTTCCCAGTCTCGGAGAACCCCTTTAACGGCCGAAAGGCGTGAGTGCGGCGGCTCTATCAGGTCACACTAACGCCGAAAGGCGTCATCTCGTGAGACCCGAGATTTCCTGTAAACGCGCGCTCACAGGATCGCGCAGTTCAGAAGTTCATCTACAGCCTGTGGCAGCGATCATTGGCTGGCAGGCTGTAGATTTTTAAAAGATCCAATGAAAGAGGTATGTCAGACACTATTTTGCAAATAGCGTCAGATATACCTGCTCCTCTGGTGGTCCCTTTTGCTTGGATCGACCACCAGAGGACACAGGCAGCTCTGTAAGTAGCACCAATCACCACACATATACTACACCCCCCCCTGTCACTTATTAACCCTTGATCACCCATATTAGACTCCCTGATCACCCCCCTGTCATTGACCACCCCCCTGTAAGGGTCCATCATCACCGCCAGGTAGTTAGCTACTTGCTAGGTAGTTAGAGCCCAGCCCACCGCACCGCAGTCACTGATTAGTCGCTGATTAGCGCCATCGCTGTCGCTAATCAGCACTAGTACTATATGGTATCTGTAAGTGATCAAGACTGATCGCAATCAGGTCTATATAAGTACATTAGGGTCACCTTAGGCTCTACAAAAAACGCAGTGTTCACCCGATCAGGCCTGATCTTGTGCGCACACTTGCGTTCAGTCCGCACCACCGCAGTGACAGAATTTTTCTTTTTTCTGATCACTGCAAAAACACAGTAAAATCGCTGTGGCGCTATAAAGATCACTTTTGAGCTTTCTGGATCTTTATTAGCGATCGCAGCTTTACTTTGCAAGCACTCCTTTTTACTAGGTAGGTTTGCTCTTTTTCCTGGGTAGTCTCAGAGGAATACCCCCTAAATTTAGTGAGCCCAAAATGTCAAACAAGGGGTATTCCGCTGAAGAGGCCTACAGGATTCTGGCCATGATGGATGAAAGCGATGAGGATGCCTCACCCGCTGAATCCAGTGGTTCAGAATAGGAACCTGTAGACAGCAGTGGCACTCTAACCGCTAGCGAAGATGACGAGGTTGAGGTCCCTGCTACGGTCAGGTGTACCCGATCCCATGTCAGTGTTCTGCATACCCCGCATGATGAGCCTCATTTGCAGCAGAGTGGTGCTAGCGCTGATCTTTTTTATGGTGCGGCATATACCAGCAGCACAGCACATCCTGGACCTTCTACCAGCACTAGCCGTATTCCCTGGTGAAGTGGCGAGCACCAGAAGGGCAGTCAAGCTGGTACGGTGGCACGTGCAGTAACTCCCCCATCGCAGCCACCACGTTCACAGGCCCGTAGAGCCCTTAGTCTCCTAGAGGTGCTGGCAAACCCTAATTGGCACTCCCCTGCTTCCGCCAAACACGTATTGCCCTTTTCACCGCCCAGTCTGGAGTTCACGGTGAAAGGGGCAGCTCATTTAGGATCGGCCCTTCAGTTTTTTGAGCTGTTCTTCACCGCGGATCTCTATGACTTAGTTGTGGCAGAAACCAACCGATACGCCGCAGACTATATTACCGCCAATCCGGAAAGCTTCTATGCCCAGCCTTACCGGTGGAAATCAGTCACAGTTTCCGAATTAAATGTTTTTTTTGGGCCTTATCCTCAGCATGGGTCTAACTACAAAAAATGTATTGCGGTCCTATTGGTCTAAAGACCCAATACATTACATGCCCATGTTCTCTGCTGCAATGTCCAGGGCACGCTTTGAGGGCATCATGTGCTTTATGCATTTCGCTGACAATAAAACTTGTCATCCAAGAGGCCACCCTGCTTATGACCGGCTCCACAAAATTTGGCCCCTCATAGACCATTTGTCATCCAGATTTGCAGATGCGTATACCCCCAATCAGAACATCTGCATAGACGAATCCCCTAGAACATTTTACCGGGCGCCTTGGCATCAAACAATACATCCCCAGCAAGCGCGCCCGGTATGGGGTCAAACTGTATAAGCTCTGTGAAAGGGCCACAGGCTATACATTTTGTTTTAGGGTCTATGAGGGAAAAGTCTCAAAACTGGAGCCGGTCGGATGTCCTGACTACCTGGGGAGCAGTGGCATGATTGTCTGGGACTTGGTGTCACCCTTACTCCACAAGGGGTACCACTTATACGTGGACAATTTTTACTCAAGCGTGGCCCTCTTTCGGCACTTACATATAGTCGGAATTCAATGCTGTGGCACTGCTCTACCTAGTTGCCGGGGCTTCCCCCAACGGCTCATTAATACCCGACTTGCACGGGGGGAGAGGGCTGCCTTGTGTGACCAAGAACTGCTCGCAGTGAAGTGGAGGGACAAGAGGGGCGTTTACCTTCTGTCCACCATTCACGCAGACACGACAGTGCAAATTGAAAGGGCAACTAGAGTCATTGAGAAACCCCTCTCTGTCCACGACTATAACCTTCACATGGGAGGGTGGACTTCAATGACCAGATGTTGGCTCCCTATTTAGTGTCCCGCCGCACCAGACGCTGGTATAAGAAGGTGTCTGTTTATTTAATTCAATTGGCTGTATATAATAGTTTTGTTCTCTACAGTAAGGCTGGGAGAACAGGATCCTTCCTAAAATTCCAGGAAGAGATCATTTTGGAAATCCTGTATCCAGGAGGGTCCGTGCCCCAAGTCCCTGATGTAGTGAGTCGGCTACATGGCAGACACTTCCCGAGTGTCTATACTGGTACCCCAACTCAACGTTCCCCAAGAAAAAGATGTGTCTGTAGCAGGGGTGGAATAAGGCGTGACACCACCTTTTTTTGTCCTGACTGTCCTGACCAGCCTGCCCTATGCATAGGGGAGTGTTTCCGCAAGTACCACACACAGGTACACTATTAGCGTAGGGATTGCGTAGGGATTGCGTAGGGATTGCGTACACAGGACAGGCACACAGGGGTCTTAGGGCCCCTTTCACACAGAGCTGCCACAAACCTCTCCTTTCAAAGTGCATAATGTACAAAGTGCATAATGTACTTCGCCACATCTCTGGTTGATTTGCGCTTTGCACATTGTCCGATGGGGAAGGAGAGGTTTGTCCTCTAAAGGTAAAAAAAAAAAAAGCAAAAAAGTTAATGTTCTGTTTCAAAAGTTCAATAAAGTTTATAAAAGTTAATGTTCTGTTCAAATGTTATATAAAGTTAATGTTAATAAATTTATTGCGTTGCGGCCAGTTTTTTTTTTTTTTACCTTCTAGGTGGACCAAGCAATCAACCAGCTGCAGCACTGATGTGCATTCTGACAGAAGCATTGCACTGCAGTCAGATTACAGAAAGTCGGTGTATGCGGCGCTGCAAAATGAGATTTCTCCACTGCAGTAAAAAAGATACGTTTGCCGAGGCTTATGAGCTGAGGGGCGGTGTTCATATGCTTTGGCAAACATTTTTGATAAAAAAATAAAATAATTCTGGCAATGATTTATTCATCCACATCGATTGATGTGAATGGAGAAATCGGGTTTGCCAGGGCATACGAGCTGAGTGGGTTTGGATGTTGGGCGGAGCTCCTATGTCCTGGCAGACGCCTTTCCCCTCCTTTTTTTTTTGCACATTTTATGGCACAGATTTTTTAATCCACATTGATCGATGCGAATGAAGAAACCTGTGCCATTCATTTTTTCTTTCAGCCCAGAGGCTGAACGAAAAAAATAAAATCTCATTACCCGTATGATCAATATAAGGAGAATAGCAGAAACTCCTAATGCTGACCATACATGTAATGATTGTGGAGACCCTCAAATGTCAGGGCAAACACCCCACAAATGACCCTATTTTAGAAAGAAGACACCCCAAGGTATTCGCTGAGGGGTATATTGAGTCTATGAAAGATTGAACTTTTTGTCCCAAGTTATCGGAAAGGAAGACATTGTGAGAAAAAACAAAAAAAAATATTTCCGCTAACTTGTGCCAAAAAAAAAAATCTTCTATGAACTCGTCATGACCCTCACGAAATACCTTGGGGTGTCTTCTTTCCAAAATGGGGTCACATGTGGGGTATATATACTGCCCTGGCATTTTAGGGGCCCTAAAGCGTGAGAAGAAGTCTGGAATCCAAATGCCTTAAAATGCCCTCCTAAAAGGTATTCATTGGAATGTGGGCCCCTTTGCGCACCTAGGCTGCAAAAAAGTGTCACACATGTGGTATCGCCGTACTCAGGAGAAGTTGGGCAATGTGTTTTGGGTTGTCTTTTTACATATACCCATGCTGGGTGAGGGAAATATCTCAGTAAAATGACAACTTTGTATAAAAAAATAGGAAAAGTTGTCTTTTACAGAGATATTTCTCTCACCCAGCATGGGTATATGTAAAAATACACCTCAAAACACATTGCCCTACTTCTTCTAAGTACAGCGATACCACATGTGTGACACTTTTTTGCAGCAAATGGGCCCAAATTCTAATGAGTACCTGTCATGGAAGGTGTGCAGGAAACTAGAAAACACAAAATGAATATACGACTGACTGGATCCAAAACTAAGGAACAAAAAGGGAGAGCCCTGCATCAGACCTGGCTCTCTCACTTACTGCTTAGCCTATGCGAAAATCCCAATGGTAGATGATCGCATATCCTCGTACCTCGACTGTATAACACCTGAACACCCTATAATAGTGAGGGGACACGACCACCGGCTCCCTACACGAGATACAGAGGGAGTCAGGGTCACCTGGGATCCAGCAAACAGAAAAACACAAATGAAAGAACAAAACTTATCTTGTAGAAGACTCAGAAGTAGAAACAGCATGCACACACTCCAGGAAGTAATATAAACCGCAAAGTGATGCACTATGGGAAAAGGATTTAAAGGCATGCAAACAGTGCAACTACATGACAGCTGAGAGAGGCTAACGAGATGAGAAAATGAAAGCAAAACAAAGGAACCTCAAGGAGGAGGTTTTAGACGTCTGTCAGAGCTTCTCAGATGTCTGGTGGTGACAGTACCTTTAGGATTTCACAGGGCATTTTTTACGCATTTGGATTCCAAACTACTTCTCACACTTTAGGGCCCCTAAAATGCCAGGGCAGTATAAATACCCCACAAGTGACCCCATTTTGGAAATAAGACACCCCAAGCAGGGGCGTAGTTAGAAATGACTGGGCCCCATATCAACATTTTTTTATGGGCCCCACCCTCCCGGATCTCCCACCCCCACATACCTCTCAGACCCCCACCCCTTCCAGAGCTCCCACCCAAACACCCTTCCAGGACCTCCCACCCCAACATCCCCACACCCCTCCTAGACCTCCCACCCTAAATCTCCCACCGCCAGTCCCCAGATATAATGGTTCAGATATCAAGTGTCCTGTTCCCCCCTCCTGCCTATATAATGATCCAGACCTCCAGGTTCATGCTTCCCCCTACTCCCCATATATAATGGTCCAGACCTCCAGGATCCTGCTTCCCCCTACTCCCAATATATAATGGTCCAGACCTCCAAGGTCCTGCTCCTCCCTATATAATGGTCCAGACCTCCAGGGTCCTGCTCCCCCTAAATAGAATGGTCCAGACCTCCAGTGTCCTGTCCCCCCCCCTATATAATGGTCCAGACCTCCAGGATCGTGCTCCCCCATTCTCCTTAAATATAATGGTCCAGACCTCCAGGGTCCTGCTCCCCCCTTCTTAAATGTAATGGTCCAGACCTCCAGGGTCCTGTTCCCCCCTTCTCCTTAAATATAATGGTCCAGACCTCTAGGATCCTGCTTCCCCCTACTCCCAATATATAATGGTCCAGACCTCCAGCGTCCTGTCCCCCCTCCTCCCTATATAATGGTCCAGACCTCCAGGGTCCTGCTCCCCCTAAATAGAATGGTCCAGACCTCCAGTGTCCTGTTCCCCCCTATATAATGGTACAGACCTCCAGGGTCCTGATCCCCCCTTCTCCTTAAATATAATGGCCCAGACCTCCAGGGTCCTGCTCACCCTCCTCCCCAGATATAATGGTCCAGACCTCGGTGATCCCACTCCTCCCTCCTCCCCAGATATAATGGTCCAGACCTCCAGTGTCCTGTAGCCCCCCTATATAATGGTCCAGACCAGACCTCCAGGGTCCTGCTCCCCCTTCTCCTTAAATGTACTGGTCCAGACCTCCAGGGTCCTGCTCCCCCCTTCTCCTTAAATGTACTGGTCCAGACCTCCAGGGTGCTGCTCCCCCCTCCTCCCCAGATATAATGGTCCAGGACTCCAGAGTAAGTTTTACCAGTCCCAGAGTCAGCCAGCCCTCACCTCACAGCCACTTGAACGTCTGCGCGCCCACACTCCAGCAGCGCTGCCAGGCTCAGAGGCACGCAACGTCGCTGTACGCTCTGCATCCTCCACTTCTGGCCAGTTTGACCGCCGCCCAGACTGGGAGCGGGACCACTCCATCTCCTCATTGCCGCGCCCTATGGCACCGCCCTCAGCCTGCAGGCCCTATATATAATCCTCAGTCGGCGGCCCGGGCCCCCAGTGGCGTGGGGCCCCATAGCCATTGCTATGGCTGCTATGGGGATCCCTACGCCCATGACCCCAAGGTATTTCGTGAGGGGCATGGTGAGTTAATGTGAAATTTTATTTTTTGTCACTAGTTAGTGGAATATGAGACTTTGTAAGAAAATATATATATATATTTATGGGAGAGGCTTAACTGTGATGAGTGGATGAAGCGCTTCCCCTGACCTAGCTGGCTGTGTTGTGCCGGAAGCCAGGAGCGAGGGTAAGCCTAGTAGTGGGCATACCCTAAAAGGGAGTGTTTGAGAACAGGGGGGGTGGGTGGGTGTGAACAGAAGCGCCCTGAGGAGCTGGGGGCTGGGGCTTAAGTAGGTAATATGCCCCTCCCACAAATTCAGGCTGACTTTTCAGCCTTCCACTTATGGGAGAGGCTTAACTGTGATGAGTGGGTGAAGCGCTTCCCCTGACCTAGCTGGCTGTGTTGTGCCGGAAGCCAGGAGCGAGGGTAAGCCTAGTAGTGGGCAAAATAAACGAGGAGAGCAGAGTAGTGACCTGTGGGAAACAGAAATCCAGACGTGCCGGACACGAACCGGGTAACCAGGAACCAGCCGGACCCTGCTGAGAAACCCCCGAGCGTTCCAGGCAGACGCATGGAACCTGAGTGATTCAGGCAAATACATTGAATCCTGAGCGAATCAGGCGCTTACCTACGCCTTTCGGGGAGGATGACAGGCCTGGGTGAACCAGGAGACAGGTAGGTGTGAGCCTGGGCGATCCAGGAGGCAGAGGTAGGTATGAGCCTGGGCGAACCAGGAGACAGAGGAAGGTGCGAGCCTGGGTGATCCAGGAGGCAGAGGTAGGTATGAGCATGGACGAACCAGGAGACAGAAGAAGGTGCGTGCCTGGGCGATCCAGGAGGCAGAGGTAGGTATGAGCCTGGACGAACCAGGAGACAGAAGAAGGTGCGTGCCTGGGCGATCCAGGAGGCAGAGGTAGGTATGAGCCTGGGGAACCAGGAGACAGAGGTAGGTATGAACCTGGACGAACCAGGAGACAGAGGTAGGTGCGTGCCTGGGCGATCCAGGAGGCAGAGGTAGGTGCATGCCTGGGCGATCCAGGAGGCAGAGGTAGGTGCGTGCCTGGGCGATCCAGGAGGCAGAGGTAGGTGCGTGCCTGGGCGATCCAGGAGGCAGAGGTAGGTATGAGCCTGGGGAGCCAGGAGGTAGAGGTAGGTGTGAGCCTGGACTAACCAGGAGACAGAGGTAGGTGCGTGCCTGGGCGATCCAGGAGGCAGAGGTAGGTATGAGCCTGGCGAGCCAGGAGACAGAAGTAGGTAGTAGATGAGACAGCAGTATATCACGTGAAGCATAGACATATAACATGTGGCACTGTCGCCCATAGAGTAGAAGACTGCGGTGAGCGTATGGTGACCGCTGAATGGGTATGGCGAGTAATGATGGCCTGGACTACTTGTGGTGAGACCCCCGAGTTATTTTTTTTTAACCCGTGCTAACCTGGTCCCTTCCAGCCCAGCGGAATGAGGAACCAAGGATGACTGCCTCGCTCCCGTACGGCAGGAGTGCGTATGAAATGGCTGGAGATTGGAACCTACCGATTAACTTGTAGATATATTTAAATTTCTTTATACAATAAAAAAAAATAAAAAATTTAAAGTTTCTCTTTTTCTTTTTTTTTATATATATTTTTTTATTTTAAAAAAAAATAAAAAATTTTAATTTTTTTTTTTTGAGGGCATGGCCTGACGTTGTTCGGGGGCTAGATACCCCTGCTTTGGCCGTAGACCTAATGGGAACACTAAATACAATAAAATATATTCACCAGGATCCAGATTTCAGCAGTATAGACACAAGCTTCTGTGACATCATTCTACACTATGAATATATATACTATAAACAAACATCTGCTGATAGCCTGTCTATCATGAAGAAGGATCCACAGGAAAAATGACCCAACAATTAGAGCTTAATTCCCTTAACAAAAGTGTCATGGTGCATAGTGATTTTAACTTTGACAGGGTTTCTGATGTACATTTATGGGCCCAGGCCTGACGGAAGCACTCCGGCGTGCGCTTTGGAACGCACGCCGCACACGCGACCAGGCCCAGGCCCGGCCGAGGGACTCCGGCGTGCGCTCCAAGCCGGAACGCACGCCGACCACGTGACCCGGCCCATGCCTTGCGGCGGATTTCCGGCGTGCGCTCCACGCTGGAACGCACGCCGGCCTGCAGTGGGGCCTGAGGTGAGGACGGGGAGGCCGTGTGGAGAGGGGGATCTGCGGGCCAGACCCTGCCCCCCCTGCTGTCTCGGGAGGAAGTTGGAGGGGAACACAGGGAGGGAACCAAGGAAGGAGACAAGAAGCAATTTGGTGCGGACATGAGAATTGGGATGCGTTCCACGCTGGAACGCATGCCAACTCTGGGAGCCGGGAGTATGTGACCGTGGCTGATGGAGCCCTTGTGGCGCATTGTTTGCGCAAAATTACCTCTCCTGAAGACGTGACGGCAGTGTATGACAACGAACCCAAACGAACCGAACCGAACCAGATGAAAGCTACTCACGACATGCACAGATGCAGCACCAGAGCAGGCGACTCCCTATCCAGAATGTGAACAGAAGCGCCCTGAGGAGCTGGGGGCTGGGGCTTAAGAAGGTAATATGCCCCTCCCACAAATTCAGGCTGACTTTTCAGCCTTCCACATATCATTTTCCGCTAACTTGTGCCAAAAAAATATATATTCTAGGAACTCGCCATGCCCCTCACAGAATACCTTGGGGTGTCTTCTTTCCAAAATGGGGTCACTTGTGGGGTAGTTATACTATCCTGGCATTCTAGCACCTCAAGAAACATGACAGGTGCTCAGAAAGTCAGAGCTGCTTCAAAATGCGGAAATTCACATTTTTGTACCATAGTGTGTAAACGCTATAACTTTTGCGCAAACCAATAAATCTACACTTATTGGATTTATTTTATCAAAGACATGTAGCACAATAAATTCTGACACAAACATGTATCGAAATGTAATTATATTTGAACAATTTTACCAGAAAAAGTTAAAAATACACTTTTTTTTTAGAAAATTGCGGTCAATTTTGATTAATATCAGAAAATCGAAAAATCTGAGCAGCAATCAAATACCACCAAAAGAAAGCTGTATTTGTGAGAAGAAAAGGAGGTAAAATTCATTTGGCTGCCAAGTTGCATGACCGAGCAATAAACTGTTAAAGTTGTGAAGTGCCGATTTGTAAAAAGGGCCTGGTCACCTGTGGTCCTTAAGTGGTTAAATTGTTTCTTATTTTAGGGGCCTCTGAACCAGCTACCAGCCATAGCTTTGTGGCCTAACGTTACAATGGTTTCAAGGTAGTACGGTCTTCCTGGAACCAATAAATACTGTATGTTGTGTGTGTATATATATATAGTATATGTGTCAGTATATATACTTATATATATACTTATGTTCGTTTGATATTTGGATATGTGACAGGATTGGACCAATCACCACAGCGCTGCATGTCAAAAGCAATGTTCCAGCTTATATTTTCAGGTAGCGACGAAGAGTCCACCCCACAAGGTACCACAGTCCTAAAGATGCACGCATGGCCACGCCCCCAGTGACAGGACCCCGCCTCCTCCGTTTGACAGACACGACTGCAGAAGCCCGATAGGGAAGGCTGAGAACCGCTCCCTCACAGACACCGCCTTTGAAGCGCGGGCTCCACCTTTCCCGTTATTCTCTGCTGGGTCATCGCCTTCGGTAGGTGTTCCCGTTCGGTGACAGCCGCCAGCACCGTGGATATTGCTCGGCTGATTGATTCATGTGTGGCTAGAAGAGCGATGCTCCCTCTGCTGTTCCTCTGACAGTCCTCCCGATGCTGCCGGTAAGGAATGAGTGCAGGAATAATGGTGAGCGAATTCGTGTTTTTCTGACCCGTTTTCTGCCTTGCATAGACAATAGGCGGGAGCCGCGGTGTGTGGGAGACGGCAGCGGAGCCGGGACAGCGGCTGGAGAATTAACGGGGGATTGGGCTTTTGTTTTTCTGCTTTGCAGAATGAGATTGGATTGAGGAGGAGAACAATGTAGTCATGTCGTCTCCTGAATCGGCTAATAGAATAGGAACAATTGCCATTTGGCTTATGTAATATAAGATAAGAATGTAGCTGTGAGAACGGGAGGTGCACTGTCATATACATAGACAGGCCTGGTGGAGAATGGCTCATATGAGGTAATGGCTGGTGACGTACACGGCTTCAGAGGTGGAAATCATACATGGGGTAGGTGAGCTATCTATCTCATGATATGTCATACATGGGGTAGGTGAGCTATCTATCTCATGATATGTCATACATGGGGTAGGTGAGCTATCTATCTCATGATATGTCATACATGGGGTAGGTGAGCTATCTATCTCATGATATGTCATACATGGGGTAGGTGAGCTATCTATCTCATGATATATCATACATGGGGTAGGTGAGCTATCTATCTCATGATATGTCATACATGGGGTAGGTGAGCTATCTATCTCATGATATGTCATATATGGGGTAGGTGAGCTATCTATCTCATGATATGTCATACATGAGGTAGGTGAGCTATCTATCTCATGATATGTCATACATGGGGTAGGTGAGCTATCTATCTCATGATATGTCATACATGGGGTAGGTGAGCTATCTATCTCATGATATGTCATACATGGGGTAGGTGAGCTATCTATCTCATGATATATCATACATGGGGTAGGTGAGCTATCTATCTCATGATATATCATACATAGGGTAGGTGAGCTATCTCATGATTTGTCATACATGGGGTAGGTGAGCTATCTATCTCATGATATGTCATACATGGGGTAGGTGAGCTATCTATCTCATGATATGTCATATATGGGGTAGGTGAGCTATCTCATGATATGTCATACATGGGGTAGGTGAGCTATCTATCTCATGATATATCATACATGGGGTACGTGAGCTATGTATCCCATTATATAATACATGGGGTAGGTAAGATATGTATCTCATAATATATCATATATGGAGTACATGAGCTATGTATCCCATGATATATCATACATGGGGTAGGTAAAATATCTATCTCATGCTATATCGTAGATGGGGGTCTGTGAGCTATATGTCTCATATGATATACATGGGGTACATGAGCTATGTATCCTATGATATATCATACATGGAATGGGTAAGATATGTATCTCATGATTGATATATCCTAGATGGGGGCCGTGAGCTATATGTCTCATATGATATACATGGGGTACATGAGCTATGTATCTCATGATTTATCATACCTGGGATAGGTGAGCTATGTATGTCATATAATATATCATACATGGGGTACTTTAGCTATCTATCACATATGATATATCATACGTGGGGTACGTGAGCTATGTATCTCATGACATATCATACCTGGGGTAGTTGAGCTATGTATCTCATATGAGATATCATACATGGGGTAGGTGAGCTATGATACATTTCTATCGTATATGATATATAAATTATATTATGTGGTATATATATTATATATCTATAGTACATTGTGAGATGCTTTATCGTTGCCGATGACGTAATTAGGAAGTATATTACCAATGAGGAGTGAGGCTTGGCTCTTGTGTATTACATCATTTAAATAAACATGCGGTGGAGAAACCACCTCAGAACTGGTGGAGACGGTCATCTGTCATTGTTTTTGGGCTTGGGTCAGGCTGGGGAGAGTGAGGAGAAAGCCTCTGTCATGTCTGAGAGACTACTGTACATCATGCCTGAATCCATTAAGGAGAATTGCATTTGGCTTTTAATAGACTTTCTCCTTGTGCACTGGGTAATAACCTTGGCTTCTTACATATATCATTTATGCGGGTGTATAGATATATAAGACGCCTTCTGGCTCTAGCTTTCATTAAATGTATAGCTGGATTGATTTGTGGACCTGATTATCGGTAGACGGTGATGAAGGTTTTTAGAGGAGAACAATGGATTCATTCGGTTTGGTTTGTTCTAATTTGCTTGTCTGGAAGGGGATTTTATGAGAGAATCTACCTTCTTGTACTATGGAGTGGTGTCCTCATCACCCACAGTGGAAGACCATCTGTTGTTCTGATGGGGGAGGGAAGTGAATGGTTGATAATTCTGGAGAGCCGCATTCCTCCTACCAGTGAAAGGGAGGGGGGAGAGAATGATTGGAAACATCTCCTCCATTGTAGGCCCTGAGTGGAAAGAAATCTCTGCACCATCCAAAGGAGGATTGCTCTGCAGCCTTTCCGCACATTATTGGGGCATGTATGGATTTGGGGAGAAGGTGTTTATTATCATCATGGTCCTTAGAAACGCTTGTGCTGTGAAGAAGTCATTTTGCCTCGCCTGTTACACCACCATGGTGTGAGCGACTGCGCTGAATGACAGCATGATTTGTAGTGGGAGCAGCTGGCTTGGCATTAGGCCTTCTTTGTAACCAATAATTCCACATACAAAGACTAATAATGCCTGGTTACTCCTATATATTATAGCACAGATTCTACAAGTGCCTGGCTGTGATTGCTGCTTGTTCTGGTACATAATGAATGGCAATGAACTTGTGTCTGGATGAGGCTCAGCTCTCACCTATGTATCATGATGCTGACTTCTGTCACTGGGAATATTTGGTGGTGGAGAAATAGCTTGTTAGTCCATCTAACATTTTAAGATATATGTGTTTTTTTGTATATTATGAATATGGAAGCCATATAAATAATATGTAAGTCTAAGGCCACCTACACACGAGTGCGGGTGAACGCACATAAGATGTCTGAATTTCTGTTAGGATTTATATGCGTTTCTGCAGCATATCCACAACAAAATCCGTAATTTCTAATTGCACATTGTGGTGTGGATTAGATGTGGAAAAGGGTGAAATCCGCAGCTAATTGACATGCTGCAGATTTGGAAATCCGCACGGCAGGTCAATTTCCACACAGAATAAATCTGCAGATTTGTGTGATCTTATACACTTTGCTGGTACTG
This sequence comes from Bufo gargarizans, assembly GCF_014858855.1. Taxonomy (NCBI): domain Eukaryota; kingdom Metazoa; phylum Chordata; class Amphibia; order Anura; family Bufonidae; genus Bufo; species Bufo gargarizans. The sequence goes on along the minus strand of NC_058080.1, from coordinate 348,265,012 downwards.
TACTACGCCACTATTGTACACTATTGCCACTAGTGTACTATTCCACACATATTCTGTAATGTGTGCTGGTGGCCTAATAGATTTTGGCGTCTCGGCAGGAGCTAGAGAAGATGAGTGAAACCTACACTATAGAAAAAAGGGAAGAAAATGCAGCACTACTAAGACTGATCCCCCCAAACAACAAACACTTGAACCATCTGCAAGAAAGAAAAGGGAAAGATGGGAAAAATAGATATCTAGGTAGCTAGATGTCATCAGAGCAGTGAGACTATGGAACTCTCTCCCTGAGGAGGTGGTGATGGCGAGTTCACTAAAAGGGGTCAAGAGGGGCCTGGATGTATTTCTGGGGTGTAATAATATTACAGGATTTCTGTAATTCATCCAGGGAGTTATTCTGATTTGGAGTTGGGAAAATCAGTCTGTCTGTGTATCATTCTCATATCTAATACCTACCTACCTATCTATAACAAGAAACAACAGCAGCACTGTCACATGAAAAAGAAGATGTGGGTGTCATCCCTCCTTAACCATCGGTTAATGGTTTAAGAATATCCACAACAGAAATGAGGCAGCTCTCCAATATGGGTGAAAGCAGGTCCCACCACCCTTGTGGATATCTATCTATCTACAGGTCAATGAAGAAAAATGGGAGGGAATGCTAACTCCAGGACAGGATTACACTGTATAGATATGTATTTTAATAACCACCAAACAGTTTTGCTTGGGCTTTGGGAAATGCACTTAACTGTTCTGCCTGAGCCCAGCGGGGGGCTGCTTTAGCAGCTCATATCTCTAGATTGTTAGCAGCTAGCTACATAGGTCTGGTCTTGTTTGAAAGACCAGTATTTATGATGGCATTATCTCAACATTAGCAAGCGATATAGCTGTTAAAAATTGAGTCGGGAATAAATATGGTAAAACCTGCTTTTACTTTCACCTTCAGTCTGGAGGGGGGGCAGTTGTGGAGCTGTCGGCCTGTAGGAGTAAAGGAAAAATAAAAAATGTATAGAAATTTGACATTATCATCGTTGTACTGTCCCACATAATAAAGTTATGATATATATACACACACCACACAGTGAACGGCGTCAATAAATTCCACAAAATAATGTTAAGATTGCAGTTTTTTTATTTCACCCTAAAAATAAAATAAAAGTTATTTAATACACTGTACATATTCCAAAATGGTTCCGAAAAAACCTACAACAAATCCTGCAAAATAAATTGAAAAATTTAGAAGAAAAAATTAGGATCAGCCCTATTAAATCGGAATAGGTAGGGCTCATCATTCTGATTAAAACTATACCTTTCTTTTGTCTGTATGTGCAGCTTCTTTTTTAATTATATGCAAATCAGCAAGTTGGAGCACAAGGAGGCGGGGCTGAATCCTTTGAGCATTGCTTCGCAACACTCTCTGTGCCCATCACAGTCCCCCTCCCCTTGATTGACAGGTTTAGACATCAGCAAAAAAATTCCAAATGAGGTGGAATTAGGAAAAAAAACGCACTTCTGCTCCAGTTTTATGGTTTTCATTTTTACGGCGTTCACTATGCGGTAAAACTAATTTATGCTCTTCATTCTCCAGGTCAGTATAATTACGGCGATACCACATACAGTGAAGAACAGAAGTATTTGAACACCTTGCGATTTTGCAAGTTCTCCCACTTAGAAATCATGGAGGGGTCTGAAATTCACATTGTAGGTGCATTCCCACTCTGAGAGACAAAATAAATAAATAAATAAATAAATCAGGAAATCACATTATATGATTTTTAAAAGAATGTATTTGTCTTGCACTGCTGAACATAAGTATTTGAACACCTGAGAAAATCAGTGTTTAATATTTGGTAAAGAAGCCTTTGTTTGCAAGTACAGAGGTCAAATGTTTCCTATAGTTCTTGACCAGGTTTGCAGAGACTGCAACAGGGATTTTGGCCCACTCCTCCACACAGATCTCCTCTAGATCTATCAGGTTTCGGGGCTGTTCGTGAGCAACACGGAGTCTCCCTCCAAAGATGTTCTATTGAATTTAGATCTGGAGACTGGCTAGGCCACTCCCGAACCTTGCTATGCTTCTTACGGAGCCACTCCTTGGTTATCTTGGCTGTGTGCTTCGGGTCGTTGTCATGTTGGAAGACCCAGCCACAACCCATCTTCAATGCTCTGACTGAGGGAAGGAGGTTGTTGCTCAAAATCTAAATAAATTGCCCCATTCATCCTCTCCTTAATACAGTGCAGTCGTCCTGTCCCCTTCGCAGAAAAGCACCCCCAAAGCATGAAATTACCACACCCATGCTTCACAGTAGGGATGGTGTTATTGGGATGCAACTCATCCTTCTTTTTCCTGCAAACATGACGAGTGAAGTTTAGACCAAAAAGTTCTACTTTGCTCTCATCTGACCACATGACTTTCTCCCATGCCTCCTTTGGATCATCCAGATGGTCATTGGCAAACTTCAAATGGGCCTGGACATGTGATGACTTGAGCAGGGGAACCTTCTGTGCAATGCATGATTTGAAATAGGAGTGGGCGATATGGCCTAAAATCTATATTGTGCTATAATTTCAAGCATGTGCGATATTTTCTATATTTGGGGGGGGGGGGGTTTAAACTTTTTTTTTTTACTTTTTATTTAATAACTATAAGCCCCCATAAGAGCTCTATTAGGGTGAATAGGACTTTACACTCTCCCTGCTGCCCTGTGCTTTGTGCACACAACAGCAGAGAGCTGACCACGACAGCCAGCCTCTCATGTGCCCCCTAGCCTCTGATCAGCCCCCCAGCCTCATGTGACCCCCGCCCCTGATCCGCCCTCGAGCCTCTGATGTGCCCCCCAGTCTCTGATCAGCCCCCCAGTCCAGTCTCTGATCAGCCCGCCAGCCTCTCCCTCTTATCAGCCCCCTCTGGTAACTCAAACCCACCCCCCTCCCTCCCTAGTATTGATCATTGGTGGCAGTGGCCCCCCCCCCCCCCCATCATTGGTGGCAGTAGTAGTTCCGATCGGAGTCCCAGCAGTGTAATGCTGGGGCTCTGATCGGTTACCATGGCAGCCAGAACGCTACTGAAGTCCTGGCTGCCATGGTATGTCAGTGAGCAGCATTATACTCACGTGCACCGTGGCCGCCGGGCGCACCTTCTTCTGTCTGTGCGGCGCATTGCTAATATTTTTTTTTTCTGTCTCTGAGTGGGAATGCACCTACAATGTGAATTTCAGACCCCTCCATGATTTCTAAGTGAGAGAACTTGCAAAATCGCAGGTGTTTCAAATACTTTTGTTCCTCACTGTATGTATAGGTTTGTATGCATTTTAATACGGAAAAAAAAAAAAAAACTTTTGTAAAAATTTTTTTTTTGTTTCATCACCATATTCTGACACTCATAACTTTTTTTATAGTTATGTCTACGGATATGTTTCAGGGCAAATTTATTGCAGGATGATCTGTAGTTTTTGTTAATACCATTTAGGGGTGTTTATGACTTGTTGATCACTTATTCCATTTTAGCCAAAAATTTGTAACATGCAATCACAAAAAAAATAATACTCTGAAGGTGTACATCATAGCCTCTAAATGCAGAGATTAAAGATTTGCTTCTCTGGCTCCAAATCATGCTAGAGAAGACTTTAGTACCTTTGTCTCCCTATCAACATAATAATTAAACTTGGACTGCTTAGTGGTTTTAATATTTAACACAGCTCTCATAGTAACATATTTTGTAAGGCTGAAAAAAGCTGCAAAGTTATTCAGAGGAAGGAAAAAAAAAACTCAGGAGGTAAAAGCCAATTTTTTCTCATTTTAGGGTAAATAATTCCTTCCTGACTCCATTCAGGCAATCAGAATAAACCACTGGATTAATCATCCTTCTTCAGAATTTTAGTAACTTACATTTATCATCTGCCACTTCTCTTCCCAAGTCTCCAATCTATTCAGATCCATCTGTAGTAGTATGCTGTCCACTTCCGTGTTATTACTTTACAGAGTGTAGTGTCATCTGCTAAAATTTGTATTTTACAGTGCAGTGCATCTATAAGATCATTCATAAAGAAGAGCATAGGGCCCAATACTGACACCTGATGTACCCCACTAGTGACCCAATCTGAGTGTGTACTGTTAATAGCCATCCTCTGTTTTCTATCGATGAGCCAGTTACTTACCCAGATACACACATTTTCCCCCATCCAAGCATTCTCACTTTTTGAATATTGACACCACATTTGCTATGTGCCAATCCTGTAGAACACTCCCTTTCATTATAGTGTCCTTAAATATCAGAAACAAGGGTCAGAAACAAAGGGGTGAATACAGGGGTGTATGCCATCTGGACCCAGTAATTTGTGTTTTTTTTAACTTTCTAAGATGCTGCTGCACTTCGTCCTAAATCAGACAGGCCACTTTTAATGGGGAGTCTTTTTTGATACTCTGCATTTTATCTGATATTTATAAGTGACGAAAAAAAGTATTTAATAAATTCATCACTCTCTATAACTCCTCCCTCATCACTCTTTAAAGGGCCAACACATTGGAGAACATTTTACGGTCTCAAGCTTCCTTGTTACTTTCCCATTTTAGTAATTTAAATGCTTTCTTTTTCTCATTTATTGCCCCCTTTACATTTCTGTTTATCCACACAATTCTTTTCTTGTTACTGACCCTTTCTTCCCGTAAGGTATGTACATCTCAAACACAGATTATACAAATTGAAACTGCTCACCTTCGCATTCTGGGACCCCTCTAAGCCTCACATTCTTTCTGTGACTCCTGTTCTCCTGGTCTTCATGGAGATAAAAAGCATTGTTGAGCTGAGACCGAAGTGCTTGATACTTTGCAGCACCTCACTGTGTTGTATAATCGTGGTCTGCGAGTCTTCTAGCATAGCTGTGGCTTGCTTCACATCTGTCTTGATGTCGGACAATTCTCTCACTACAGTTGTGAGCATGCAAATGTTTAAGAAACAATCTGAAGATGAGCATAGGGTCAGACCCACCCCTAGTGCCTGAAAGGGCACAGGAGGTGCCATCGTCTGAGCCCTCTGCATTCAGAGGCATACATGGCTCATCTGGTGCCAACTTTGCCCTACCCTGGGGAGAGACTGACTTATTTTTCAGGTACTTATCAAGTTTGGCTTCGGTCTTCCCATTTAGAACTGGCACTGGATGCGCCGAAGTTATGGAGAGGCCTATTAAGGCTTTATTAAGACCAGCGTCTAAAATGCCAGTCTTAATAAATGTGCCTCATAGTGTTGGTTTCAGGAAAGGACAGAGGACATACACTTCTACTTATAGGAGTGGTGTCGGGCAAGAGGCCTAGGGGACAGTCATATGGACTTTTAGGTGGCAGAGTTTCAGCCTCCTTCTTATTGAAAACATCCACATAGCTTGGTGTAAGAAGGCTTGGTGTAAGAAGGAGTATGTGCTGGAGGTCTTTTCCTCTCTCCCTCTTTGGTTTGCCCATGATATCGAGAACATGATGATCTAAATAATAACTTGGTCTGGTAGCATGATGAGAAGCTCCAAGACTAAGTGTCTATCAAAGTGCGCAGCAAGCTCCACAACCCCCTTCTCCCCCAAAAAATCTTGACAACCTTCCTTAATTTCTTTGAGGAACCTGGTCGGGTGGCTTCCGCTACATCATATTTGCAATTTGACTGTAGATCAGCACGCCATCTAGTTCCGGAGCCTGTCCTCGGAGTTGTCCTGAAACAATGAGGCTCTGGTAGCAGCTTTCTGAGAGGATATGGCAGGTTGAATTAAGGTAGAGTTGGCATATTGTGATTTACTGGTTACTATGGATGAGTTACAGTAATCTCTCTGGACACTGGTATAGCCCTATGCTTCAGAGAACGCCTCTAGAGTCCAGTCTGGATAGAAGAACTCCAAGTCTGGCACTTTCCTTTCAGAAGTCTCTACTTCCTTCCTCATCTGCTTCACAAGAGGAGCATGTGCGAATTGAGAAAGTCAACCTGTCACAGGAGAAGCGGTTGCGATGGTAGGGCTGATTATGTGAAGGATTGCCCCTAAAATAGTGAAACTCCAGTGCCTGGAGTTTTGGTTGGAGAGACACTTTGCAGTGTTGGTTGGAGAGACACTTCAGAATGACCTCTCTCCAAAACTGACAATTGCTGTAGTTCTGTCCCGCTGTATCGTCTCCAAACAGGCCTTTCTGCACTAGGCTTTAATTACTTGGTACTACATATGATGTACCTCTTCCTGTTCCATGCCCCTCTTATTGATTGAGACTACAGATAGGCCCCACGTTGGAAGTCTCAGTGCCAATCTGATTGCCTCGCCACAGTTTGCCTAATTTGGAGGCCTCAAAACCTCTAGAGATAACCTCCTTCTTACACCAAGCTATGTGGATGTCTACAATAAGAAGAAGGCTGAAACTATGCCACCTAATAGTCTATATGACTGTCTCCTAGGCCTCTTGCCCAACACCACTCTTACATGTAGAAGTGTAAATCCTGTGTCCCTTCCTAAAACAAACAATATGGAGCACATTTATTAAGACCGGCATTTTAGATGCTGGTCTTAAAGGGATTCTGTCAGCTTGTTTTACCATAAAGAGCTGTTTACATGTGCTGCTATATCGCCACTAGCACTTCCGCAATATACATTTTCCATAGCTATAAAAACTTTTACATATTTCCGTGTCAGTGTCACGTCCATGAAAAAAAGCGTACGTGTTTCATCCTTGAAGATATCCGTGAAGGATCCGTGGTTGGTCCGTTTTTACCAAGTGTGTTATCCGTAATTCGCCGACATTGCTCAGCTGGAAATTTATTTCCAAAGATTCTCCTATCAGTCTTCAGTGGAAACCAGACGCAACACGGACACAACTCGGATGTGTGTCAATGGGCTTCAGTGGGCGTGCTTGGTCCGCATCATGGTTTAAAGCAGGGCATGCCCCCATGATTTTTTTACTGACCCATGGTCAGTAAAAAAAATACTGAAATGTGAACAGACACATTTAAATCAATGGCTACGTGTGCTGTCTGTGGAAAATGTGGACAGCACAAGTCAGTGAAAAATGGAAATGTGAACGAGGCCTTAGGCTGCCTCCACACGTCAGTGATTTGGTCAGTGTTTGATTATCATCAGTGATTTTTAGACAAAACCAGGAGTGAAGCCTTCACAGAGATAAGGTATAATGGAAAAAATGCCAGGTGCTGTGTTTGTGACCTGCATCTGGTTTTGACAATAAGGCCTCTTGCACATGACCGTATGGCTTTTTCAATATTTTGCGGTCCATTTTAAACGGATCAGTTTTTCCATTTTTTTTGTTTCAGTAGTGTTTCCACTTCTGTTCGTTTGTGATCTGTTCTTTGCGTGTCGCAGACGGAAACGGAAGCATACAATAATGTTTAAACAGTAAGTACATAAAAAAAATTGGGCTGGGCATAACATTTTCAATAGATGGCTCTGCAAAAACGGAACGGATACGTTTTTTTTTTTTGCAGAACCATTGTCTTGGAGCCACGGAACGTGATTTGCGGGCAATAATAGGACATCTATCTTTGAACGGAACGGAAATACGGAAACGGTAAGCATACGTAATACCGTTGTTTTTGCAGACCCATTGAAGTGAATGGTTCTGCATACGGACCGCAAACGGAACACAAAAAAACGGAATGGAAACAGAAAAAAAAGGTTTGTCTGCAAAATACAGAAAAAGCCATACGGTCGTGTGCAAGAGGCCTAACTGATGGAAATCACTGACCATCTATCCTGAGCCACTGTTATAAATCTTTTACCGGTCTAGACAGCCTGGCGGTGATTTATTAAGGTCTGGTGTAAAAATAGTGGCAGGGGAGTGTTTACGATGGGTGGGATGAGGGCATTTCGGGGGCCATGCTGTGGCTGGATCTCCGGCCCTGGCAAATTTGCTACTTTTTTGCCTGTTTTTCAAACAAATACATGGATTGCCATATATGGTCCTAATAGTCTAATAAAAATTGTCAAAAAAATCTAAATAGGTGAATGAGGCGCAAATGCGTCCAAAACAGTAAGGCCTCTTTCACACGTGCGAGTTTTCCGCACAGGTGTGAGGTGAACGCATTGCACCCGCACTTAATCCGGACCCATTCATTTCTATGGGGCTGTGCACATGAGCGGTGATTTTCACGCATAACTTGTGCGTTGCGTGAAAATCGCAACATGCTTTATACTGTGGATTTTTCATGCAACGCAGGCCCCATAGAAGTGAATAGGGCTGCGTAAAAATCGCAAGCATCCCCAAGCAAGTGCGGATGCGGTGCGATTTACACGCATGGTTGCTAGGAGATGATCGGGATGGGGACCTGATCATTATTATTTTCCCTTATAACATGGTTATAAGGGAAAATAATAGCATTCTTAATACAGAATGCCAAGTAAATTAAGGATGGAGGGTTACAAATTTTTTTAAAATAATTAGACTCCCCTTATCTACTTGTTCGCGCAGCCCGGCTTCTCTTCTGTCTTCTTCTTTGATGACCTGGGAGGGAAAGGACCTTTAGTGACGACCATGGTGATGGATCATGTGATGGACCATGTGATGAGCGCAGTGACGTCACCACCCCATTAAAATCATTGGTGGCAGTGGCCACAGGGTCCTCTCCCCTCCCCCTCATTGGTGGTGCAGTGGCAGCTTCTGATCGGAGCCCCAGCAGTGTAAGCCTGAGGCTCCGATCGGTTACCATGGCAGCCAGGACGCTACTGAAGCCCTGGCTGCCATGGTAACATACCTGATGCTGTGTGCACAAAGCACAGAGCAGCAGGGACAGTGTGAAGTCCTATTCACCCTACTAGAGCTTTATCAGGGTGAATAGGACACGGGATGAAAAAAATACCAGGTTCTAGCCCCTAAGGGGGAATAAGTTATAAAAAAAAAAAAAAGTAAAAAAAAAACCACCAAAATATTTCACATATAAAATGGATAAATGGATCAGCGGATCAGCAAAAAATACGGATGACATCCATGTGCATTCAGTTTTTTGCGGAATAGAACATCTGGCCCCTAATAGAACAGTACTATCCTTGTCCGTTATGCGGACAATAGGACATGTTCTATCTTTGAACAGAACGGAAAAATGGAAACAGAGGGCATACGGAATGTTTTTTTTTTGTGTGGACCCATTGAAATTAATGGTTCTGTATATGGACCGCAAAAAAACAGAACTTAAACGGAAAAAATTAAAAAGAAGTTTGTGTGCATGAGGCTTAAGTTGGAGGGTAGGCAGTTTGGCCCAGATAATGTGAGCAGGGAAGAGAGAGATGCTCTGAGGGACCTACTATTGTTATTAAACCCTCAGACAAGAGGGGTAACAGTCATAATGGATCATAACCAATACCGAGACATGTGTCACCTGTGCACAACTGTCCCTTCTCTTAAATGAGGCGTATGAAAACAGGCTCATTAGCAAGACTGAATTAGACTATCTGTTACCAAAATTTCCAATATGTGCCACCTTTTACAGCCTGCCAAAATTACATAAATCAGGCACACCCATTAAGGGTAGGCCCATAGTGTCAGCCATATGCGGTCTTACAGCCAATATCAGTGCATATATAGATATAGTGCCGAGACCATTTGTGGTAGGCTTACCATCACATGCCAGGGACACGATAGACATCCTGAAGAGATTGGACGGCATCCAGTGTGATGGGGATACATGGCTGGCTAGCCTAGATGTGAAGGCCTTATATAGCTCCATTCCCCATCATGCTGGATGCCAGGCCGTAAAAACTTTCCTCCAGCAAAGAGGAGAGCATATAAATCGGCATAACGCAGTTGTGATGGATCTTCTGGAATTTTTGTTAACACACAACGTCTTCCTGTTTGACCGTCAGTTCTTCCACCAGCTCAGAGGAGTTGCGATGGGTAGCCCATTGGCCCCGACCTACGCAAATCTCTACCTGGGCTGGTGGGAGAGAGAGGTCATTTTCAGTGATGCGATGGATCAATTTACATTATCAATATTGATCTGGATTAGATACATCGATTTATGTTGTGGAAAGGCACCAGATAAATTTTCGCCAAATTTGTGTCAGAACTAAATGTGAACCAGCTAGGCCTTTTTTTCACATCCGAGATTCATGAACGTGAAATTACGTTCCTTGATCATACCATCTCCTTGGGGGCAGAAGGAAAAATAGTCACGAACCTGTTCAGAAAAAAGACAGAAACAAATAGTCTCTTATGCTGGGACAGTGGGCATACCCTTGCCCTCAAGAAAGGTATCCCAAAGGGACAATACCTGAGGACAAGAAGGAATTGCTCAGAGCTGAGTGATTTTAAAATAGTGGCTCTTGATCTAAGGAGCTGTTTTACCAACCGGGGGTATCCACAAGAGATCAGACAGGCATATTATCTCTCCATGAGCACTAAGCAACTGTGCGCAACTTCTAAGCCCAAAAATTAAGACCGCTGAAAACACGACCTCAAGAATAATAGGCACCTATGATAAAGGAACACAAACAGATACGGGAGATTTTACAGTCACACTGGTTCATTTTAAAATCTGACCCAGGCATTGGAAATCTGATGCCAGAACATCTGCTCGTCACATATCGCCGTGGTTCAAACTTACGTGACTGTCTTGTCTACAGTTTGTACCAACACCCTAGACCACCCTTGTGTGCACTTTTTCATGCTGTCTTGTGTGGTATGTGCCAACATCATCAAGGGGGCATTTTTCACAAGCTCAGTTACCAATGAAAGATATTCCATCAGATCCTTCATTAACTGTTTGTCTATAGGGGTGATCTACTTGTTAACCTGTCCATGTGGACTGCAATACGTGGGTAAGACCACGCGTGAACTTAGATGACACATTGGTGAGCATTTATCAGATATTAAAATAACCGTGAAACATCGGTGGCACGTCACATCTGGGAACAACATGGAGGGAACACAGAGACGTTGAGGGTTCAAGGGATTAAGCTCATTAAAGAAACCTATCCGTGGTGGTGACATTGACATCATGGTACTCCGCAAACAGACCCAATGGATCTTTAAACTACGGACAGTGAGCCCTAAAGGATCGAATGAAGCTATTTCATATGCTTACTTCATATAGTGCACATTCAATGATATATAGGGACACCCTGTTGATGTTTTAGTGATATACTTTTATGGAATGGGTATAAGAGTATATCTACCATAAAGGTGTTTTGCCCTGTATTACCCCTTCCTTGCTCTACCCTCATATTACGCTCATAATTTGGGTCTGGTGTTCATATCTCTGTCTGATTTAATATCCTGATCCCCCTTTTTTTCTATATACGACTTACATCTAATACACTTTTGTCACGGCTGAGGATGGGGAAAACCCTCAGCCGTGCGATATCAGCAGATGGATGGTCAGAGCATGGCCAGGACAGGAATCGGGGAGCAGGTCACCTCCTAACAATCCCTAATTCTGACCCTGTCTCCTAGCCTGTATGAGCCGACCCTGATGGTAGGAGGGCTCATACTCCGGAACCTAATATTCCTGCTAGCCCTCGGGGTGGCCCTGGACTAGGAGCTGGGTAAGACTACCTGTTCCTCTTAAATACGGACGAACAGGAGTCTTACTGGCCAAGCTATAAAGACAGGGGAAACAGAAACAGACATATGGCAATGGCAGGTAAGTGAGACAAGTACCACACCTACCTGCCACCGACACAGAGCCTGGAACCCATGTATAAGTGCTGCAGTCCACAACAACACAAGAGACACAGCACACGACACACATCACACGGGAAACCAGGAAACCATATGCTGCAATAAATAAAGACCAGAGAAACATCTACTTAACACCATACATAAAGCTTATGACCACAAGTGTGGCCCCCACTGGCAGATAGTATAACAGGAGGCTGTCTCCAGCAACCATGGCTGAAGAACCCCTCAGCTAACTGAAAACAGCAGAGGCTTTATAGCCCAAAGTAGCCACACCCACACTCAGACACACCAGGTGATCACACACACAGAAGGGAGTTAACCCTTCCAACACAAGGCAAGGGAAGACGGCCACTTAAAGGGGAAGTACACACTTAAACACACACTTCACCTGTTGCCGCGGGCAACAGCATGCGTGGCAACCATGTCCTGGGGATCAGCCATAGGGCTGAGACACTGCCACCACATGCAAACAACACCACACGTTGCCACGGGCAACCAAGTGAAGGAAAGTGTCACAAAAGACACCATAGGCCGTGACAACTGTATATGGATATATAGGATATACTGGTGAAACTCAAAAAAATTAGAATATTGTGCAAAGTTCATTTATTTCAACTTAAAAGGTGAAACTAACATATGAGATAGACTCATTACATGCAAAGCGAGAAATTTCAAGCCTTTATTTGTTATAATTTGGATGATTATGGTTTATAGATTATGAAACAGTCACAATTTTGAGGTACCCTTTGGTTAAGGAATATGGATTAATTAGCTGACTGAGTGTGACACATTGAGCCTAGAATATGGAAGCTTTAAAAAAAAAAAAAAAAAAACACAGGTGCAAAAATAAATAAATATATAAATGCTAAGACTATTAAAAACGTCTTAGCATTTCAGCATTTCAGAATTCACATGAGGAATAACACGGGGGTCATTTATCATGCTCGCCTGTTTTTTAGGGCTCATGCACACAAATTTTATTTTCGTGTCCATTCCGGGTTTTTTTGCGGACCGTATGCAAAACCATTTATTTCAATAGGTCTGCAGAAAAAACTGAAGTTGCTCTGTGTGCATTCAGTTTCCGTATGTCCATATTTCTGTTCTTCAAAAAAATAGAACATATCCTATAATTGTCCGCATTGCGAACAAAGATAATACTGTTCTAATAGGGGCCAGCTGTTCCATTCCACAAAATACGGAATGCACACAGACATCATCCGTATTTTTTGCGGATCCGTTTATTGCAGACTGCAAAATCCATACGGTCGTGTGCATGATTAGCCTGTCACTATTTAGCATAGTATTTATAAGGAGTTGCACAGCAGGTGATGAATTAGGCGATACATCTTTGTATTCATGGATTGTGTATGATTAGATTACTCGTTTGTCAACTCCCGAATTAGATGCAAAAGTGCAGCGAAAAAGTCACATATTAGATATAAAATGTTGCAGTTATAAATATGGTTGTTTCGATACCAAAATTTTGATTCGGTTTCAATGCCATAAAAAAGTATTGCGATACTCAATACCATTCGATACCACGCAAAAAAAAAAAAAAAACACCAAAAAAAAGCTGTGTGCATTCTGCATTTTATGGAACGTCTGGCCCATAATAGAATAGTCCTATCCTATTTTTGGGGGGAACAAGGTGACTAGAAAAAAATGGCGAATCGCACAGTTTTTATTTATTTATTTTTCTGTTTTTAATATTTTAATAATTTGGACTTTTCAGACGTGGCGATATGTAATATGGTTACTTATTTATTGTTTATATATTTTATATGTTAAATTGGGAAAGGGGGTGATTTACACTTAATATTTTGGTGTTTTTTTAACTTTTTTTTAAATAAACTTTTAATTAATAACTATTTCCCCCCTTAGAGGCTAGAACCTGGGATCTTTTAATCCCTTGTCCTAGTTACCCTAATAGAGCTCTATTAGGGTTAATAGGATCATACACTCTACCTGCTGCCCTGGGCTTTGTGCACACAGTAGCAGGGAGCTTACCATGGCAGCCAGGGCTTCAGTAGCGTCCTGGCTGCCATGGTAACCAATCAGAGCCCTACGATTACACTGCTGGAGCTCCGATCAGAAGCTGCCACTCCACCACCATCTGATTGGCAGGGGTCCGACACCCGTGACCCCCGCCGATCAGATGTTTGAGAAGGCAGCGGCGCTCCAACAGCACCGCGGCCTTCTCACTGTTTACCGCTGGCCCAGTGACATCACGATTAGAATCAACTGACCTGGGCGGGACTAAGCTCCATTCAAGTGAACGGAGCTTAGCCGGGCCCAGTTTAGCTCAGTTTTTGCAAGCAGCGTTTTGGTGTCCGTTTCCAAAGCAGAATGGAGACTGAACTGATGCAAACTGATGCATTCTAAACGGATCCTTTTCCATTCAGAATGCATTAGGGAAAAACTGATCAGTTTTGGACCACTTCTGAGAGCCCTGAACGGATCTCACAAAAGGAAAGCCAAAACGCCGGTGTGAAAGGAGCCTTAATCGTTGTTCTTCACTTCATGTGGAGCTGTCATTTATGATTCTCTATGGAGGACAGTGATTGTATTTAATGGGTGATCCCAACCACATACTTATGATTAGTTCCTTCTTTTACAATGGTCTATTAGTCTTACCATGGTTCTTTTACACTCCTTTTAGTATGCTGCATTATAAGAAAGAGGCAAAGGTAAAGCCCTCATTAAGTCCTTGAGGGGCTAGACTTTTCAACTGATAGATCCATCTAGCCTCCTGCTGTTGTAATTTTTTGTCTATGTCACCTTGTCTGGGACCTGATTTAATCTTAGTTATGCCCCAAAGTTTAACTAACTGGTAGCCTTAAATTTTAGGGCATAACTAAGATTACATCAGGAGCAGGAGGCTAGATGGATCTATCAAGGACTTACTGAGGGCTTTAGCTTTGCCTCTTTCTTATAATGCGGCATACTAAAAGGAGTGTAAAAGAACCATGATAAGACTAATAGACCATTGTAGAAGAAGGAACTAATCATATGTACAGTACAGACCAAAAGTTTGGACACACCTTCTCATTCAAAGAGTTTTCTTTATTTTCATGACTATGAAAATTGTAGATTCACACTGAAGGCATCAAAACTATGAATTAACACATGTGGAATTATATGCATAACAAAAAAGTGTGAAACAACTGAAAATATGTCATATTCTAGGTTCTTCAAAGTAGCCACCTTTTGCTTTGATTATTGCTTTGCACAGTCTTGGCATTCTCTTGATGAGCTTCAAGAGGTGGTCACCTGAAATGGTTTTCACTTCACAGGTGTGCCCTGTCAGGTTTAATAAGTGGGATTTCTTGCCTTATAAATGGGGTTGGGACCATCAGTTGCGTTGTGGAGAAGTCAGGTGGATACACAGCTGATAGTCCTACTGAATAGACTGTTAGAATTTGTATTATGGCAAGAAAAAAGCAGCTAAGTAAAGAAAAACGAGTGGCCATCATTACTTTAAGAAATGAAGGTCAGTCAGTCCAAAAAATTGGGAAAACTTTGAAAGTGTCCCCAAGTGCAGTCACAAAAACCATCAAGCGCTACAAAGAAACTGGCTCACATGCGGACCGCCCCAGGAAAGGAAGACCAAGAGTCACCTCTGCTGTGGAGGATAAGTTCATCCGAGTCACCAGCCTCAGAAATCGCAGGTTAACAGCAGCTCAGATTAGAGACCAGGTCAATGCCACACAGAGTTCTAGCAGCAGACACATCTCTAGAACAACTGTTAAGAGGATACTGTGTGAATCAGGCCTTCATGGTAGAATATCTGCTAGGAAACCACTGCTAAGGACAGGCAACAAGCAGAAGAGACTTGTTTGGGCTAAAGAACACAAGGAATGGACATTAGACCAGTGGAACTCTGCGCTTTGGTCTGATGAGTTCAAATTTGAGAATTTTGGTTCCAACCACCGTGTCTTTGTGCGACGCAGAAAAGGTGAACGGAAGGACTCTACATGCCTGGTTCCCACCGTGAAGCATGGAGGAGGAGGTGTGATGGTGTGGGGGTGCTTTGCTGGTGACACTGATTTATTCAAGGTATATTGAACCAGCATGGCTACCACAGCATCTTGCAGCGGCATGCTATTCCATCCAGTTTGCGTTTAGTTGGACCATCATTTATTTTTCAACAGGACAATGACCCCAAACACACTTCCAGGCTGTTTAAGGGCTATTTGACCATGAAGGAGAGTGATGGGGTGCTGCGCCAGATGACCTGGCCGCCACAGTCACCGGACCTGAACCCAATCGAGATAAGTGAAGGCAAAAGGGCCAACAAGTGCTAAGCATCTCTGAGAACTCCTTCAAGACTGTTGGAAGACCATTTCAGGTGACTACCTCTTGAAGCTCATCAAGAGAATGCCAAGAGTGTGCAAAGCAGTAATCAAAGCAAAAGGTGGCTAATTTGAAGAACCTAGAATATTACATATTTTCAGTTGTTTCACACTTTTTTGTTATGTATATAATTTCACGTGTTAATTCATAGTTTTGATGCCTTCAGTGTGAATCTACAATTTTCATAGTCATGAAAATAAAGAAAACTCTTTGAATGAGAAGGTGTGTCCAAACTTTTGGTCTGTACTGTATGTGGTTGGGATCACCCATTTAAATACAATCACTGTCCTCCATAGAGAATCATAAATGAAAAGCTCCACATGAAGTAAAGAACAACGATTAATAATTGAGAAAGCCGAGTGAAACCTGTATCCTAATGTATATACTGGATTAATAGGAAATGGGGATATATTACAAATTCCTATTTAATACTCCCATTTAATATAAATATTCAATTGAAAAAAGTATTACCCTTATTGTGAGAAATTATACAATAAATAAAAAATAACAAAAAAAAGATAGATTTGGATGCGTAGATAGAGATATGAATGAAGGTAGGGAGTTTAAGAGGGCAGGATGCTGTGGAGGTCACTGTTAAAGGGGCGGGCGCTGTTAAGGTCTCTGTTAAGGGGGCAAGGAACTGTAGAGATCTCAGTTAAGGGGACGGTCCGTAGGTAATGTTATCCAGCTCACCTGGTCGGCGTATAATATCCTGTGTGCACGGAGTCAAGCCAGCAAGTTCCTGGAAGTAGACAAAGTGAAATAGAAAAAGACGATTCCGGCATAAAATCTTCCTCTTTATTGAATCACATCATATGCAGGACAGTATCACAAACAAGCTGTTTACGCGTTTCGGAGACCTTCTTCTTAGTCATAATAATGTGGTTTGGGAGCTTGGAGAAATTTAACCACTTCAGCCCCGCTAGGTGAAACCCCTTTCATGACCAGAGCACTTTTTACACTTCGGCACTACACTACTTTCACCGTTTATCGCTCGGTCATGCAACTTACCACCCAAATGAATTTTACCTCCTTTTCTTCTCACTAATAGAGCTTTCATTTGGTGGTATTTCATTGCTGCTGGCATTTTTACTTTTTTTGTTATTAATCAAAATGTAACGATTTTTTTGCAAAAAAATGACATTTTTCACTTTCAGCTGTAAAATTTTGCAAAAAAAACGACATCCATATATAAATTTTTCGCCAAATTTATTGTTCTACATGTCTTTGATAAAAAAAAAATGTTTGGGCAAAAAAAAAAAATGGTTTGGGTAAAAGTTATAGCATTTACAAACTATGGTACAAAAATGTGAATTTCCGCTTTTTGAAACAGCTCTGACTTTCTGAGCACCTGTCATGATTCCTGAGGTTCTACAATGCCCAAACAGTAGAAAACCCCCACAAATGACCCCATTTCGGAAAGTAGACACCCTAAGGTATTCGCTGATGGGCATAGTGAGTTCATAGAACTTTTTATTTTTTGTCACAAGTTAGCGGAAAATGATGATGATTTTTTTTTATTTATTTTTTCTTACAAAGTCTCATATTCCACTAACTTGCGACAAAAAATAAAAAATTCTAGGAACTCACCATGCCCCTCACAGAATACCTTGGGGTGTCTTCTTTCCAAAATGGGGTCACTTGTGGGGTAGTTATACTGCCCTGGCAATTTAGGGGCCCAAATGTGTGAGAAGAACTTTGCAATCAAAATGTGTAAAAAATGACCGGTGAAATCCAAAAGGTGCACTTTGGAATATGCGCCCCTTTGCCCACCTTGGCAGCAAAAAAGTGTGACACATCTGGTATCGCCGTACTCAGGAGAAGTTGGGGAATGTGTTTTGGGGTGTCATTTTACATATACCCATGCTGGGTAAGAAAAATATCTTGGTCAAATGCCAACTTTGTATAAAAAAATGGGAAAAGTTGTCTTTTGCCAAGATATTTCTCTCATCCAGCATGGTTATATGTAAAATGACACCCCAAAACACATTCCCCAACTTCTCCTGAGTACGGCGATACCAGATGTGTCACACTTTTTTGCAGCCAAGGTGGGCAAAGGGGCACATATTCCAAAGTGCACCTTTCAGATTTTGCAGGCCATTTTTTACACATTTTGATTGCAAGGTACTTCTCACACATTTGGGCCCCTAAATTGCCAGGGCAGTATAACTACGCCACAAGTGACCCCATTTTGGAAAGAAGACACCCCAAGGTATTCCGTGAGGGGCATGGCGAGTTCCTAGAATTTTTTATTTTTTGTCACAAGTTAGCGGAAAATGATGATTTTTTTTTTTTCTCTTTTTTCCTTACAAAGTCTCATATTCCACTAACTTGCGACAAAAAATAAAAAATTCTAGGAACTCGCCATGCCCCTCACGGAATACCTTGGGGTGTCTTCTTTCCAAAATGGGGTCACTTGTGGCGTAGTTATACTGCCCTGGCAATTTAGGGGCCCATATGTGTGAGAAGTACTTTGCAATCAAAATCTGTAAAAAATGACCGGTGAAATCCGAAAGGTGCACTTTGGAATATGTGCCCCTTTGCCCACCTTGGCATCAAAAAAGTGTCACACATCTGGTATCGCCGTACTCAGGAGAAGTTGGGGAATGTGATTTGGGGTGTCATTTTACATATACCCATGCTGGGTTAGAGAAATATCTTGGCAAAAGACAACTTTTCCCATTTTTTTATACAAAGTTGGCATTTGACCAAGATATTTTTCTCACCCAGCATGGGTATATGTAAAATGACACCCCAAAACACATTGCCCAACTTCTTCTGAGTACGGCGATACCAGATGTGTCACACTTTTTTGCTGCCAAGGTGGGCAAAGGGGCACATATTCCAAAGTGCACCTTTCGGATTTTGCAGGGCATTTTTTACACATTTTGATTGCAAAGTTCTTCTCACACATTTGGGCCCCTAAATTGCCAGGGCAGTATAACTACCACACAAGTGACCCCATTTTGGAAAGAAGACACCCCAAGGTATTCCGTGAGGGGCATGGCGAGTTCCTAGAATTTTTTATTTTTTGTCGCAAGTTAGTGGAATATGAGACTTTGTAAGACAAAAATAAAAAAATAAAAATCATCATCATTTTCCGCTAACTTGTGACAAAAAATAAAATGTTCTATGAACTCACTATGCCCATCAGCGAATACCTTAGGGTGTCTACTTTCCGAAATGGGGTCATTTGTGGGGTTTTTCTACTGTTTGGGCATTGTAGAACCTCAGGAAACATGACAGGTGCTCAGAAAATCAGAGCCGTTTCAAAAAGCGGAAATTCACATTTTTGTACCATAGTTTGTAAATGCTATAACTTTTACCCAAACCATTTTTTTTTTGCCCAAACATTTTTTTTTTATCAAAGACATGTAGAACTATAAATTTAGCGAAAAATTTATATATGGATGTCGTTTTTTTTGCAAAATTTCACAGCTGAAAATGAAAAATGTCATTTTTTTGCAAAAAAATCGTTACATTTTGATTAATAACAAAAAAAGTAAAAATGTCAGCAGCAATAAAATACCACCAAATGAAAGCTCCATTAGTGAGAAGAAAAGGAGGTAAAATTCATTTGGGTGGTAAGTTGCATGACCGAGCGATAAACGGTGAAAGTAGTGTAGTGCCGAAGTGTAAAAAGTGGCCTGGTCATGAAGGGGGTTTCACCTAGCGGGGCTGAAGTGGTTAAGGATACTGAGCACTGTGGAGGTCACTGTTAAGGGAGCGGGGTGCTGTCGAACTCACTGTTAAAGAGGCAGGCTGCTGTAAAAGTCAAAGTTGGGGATACTGTTGATATCTTAATGTCACGCACAAATATTAAATTAAATATACCTGTGTGAAGCTGGGTCCTTCAGATTAGGGTTGTACAGGGTATCGAATTATCGATACCCAATCGATACTTTTGTGCTGGTATCGATACGATACCAGGATTTGACATTTACCGATACTAGGCTGCGCAGATCAGAGAACATGGCGCACACTGCTCTCAGTGCGCGCCATGTTTTCCTCAGCAGCACAGGGGAGAAAGAGTCTTTCCCTCCCCCGTGTGCTGCTGCTGCTAATAAGAAGAGAGAGGGGTGGAGGAGGGGAGGGGCTGTGGCCACTGCGCCACCAATGATGATAACTCAGCCATTAATACAAATATAGGCGGCGAGTGCCGGCGGCAGAATCACATAGCAATGTACTTTTTAGTAATGCAGAGCGCCCCCAACCCCCCCCAGTATTAAAGTCATTGGTGGCAGTGGCCACAGGGTCCCATCCCCTCCTCCTCATTGATGGTGCAGTGGCAGCTTCTGATCGGAGCCCCAGCAGTGTAAGCCTGGATCTGTTACCATGGCAGCCAGGACGCTACTGAAGCCCTGGCTGCCATAGTTGGCTCCCTGCTTCTGTGTGCACTATGCACAGGGCAGCAGGGAGAGTGTGAAGTCCTATTCACCCTAATAGAGCTCTATTAGGGTAAATAGGACAAGGGATGAAACGATCCCAGGTTCTAGCCCGTAGGGGGAAATAGCTATTAAATAAAAAGTAAAAGACAAACACAAAAAACACACAAAAATATTAAGTTTAAATCACCCCCTTTCCCAATTTTTCATATAAAATATATAATTAATAAATAAACATATTACATATCGCCACGGCCAAAAAACGATTAAAAATTTAAATAAATCTCGTTACGCCGTAACAGAATTTTTTTAAATAAAAACAGCTCAATTCGCCATTTTTTGTCACCTTGTCCCCCCCAAAATAGGATCGGATTGTTCGATTATGAGTCGGATGTTCCATAAAATGCGGACTGCTTTTTTGGTGTTTTTTTCACATGGTATCAAATGGTATCGAGTATCGCAATACTTTTTATGGTATCGAAATCGAATCAAAATTTGGGTATCGCAACAACCCCACTTCAGATAGTAGTTTATAAGGCTGAAAAAAGACATCTGTCCATCCAGTTCGGCCTGTCATCCTGCAAGTTGATCCAGAGGAAGGCAAAAAACTCCTATGAGGTAGAAGGCAATTTTCCTCACTTTAGGGGGGAAAAAAAATCCTTCCCGACTGCAATCAGGCAGTCAGAATAACTCCCTGGAGCAATAAGATATATGTCAATGTTTCTGATATTTGATTTAAGCAAAACTTTCAAATGTTATTAACCATTTAAAGGGCTTTTTTGTAAAATCTGATTAAAGTGCATGAAATATATAGAAATGTGACCTATTGAAAATCCTTTATTTTAAGCCAGAAAGTGCTGCTCGACGTGGAAAAGTGGACATCTGTGGCCTTCTCAGTCAAGTCATGTCATACATTAATCCCACAGTCACATACACATGTGACCCTTTTGTTCATGCCTTTGGCATACACCAGACTTGCTAAGGGATACTGTGCTGAAGATAGATTGTATTTGCTGATCGCTAAGCAATGCACATTTCTTGTGTGTGGTATAGGACGACCACTGACACGGTGACTCTCCCCTGATAGCAGATGTTACGGGAATCCAAAGTTGAGATTTCAGAATGCCTGATCTGTTCGGTCTATGAAAGTAGCAACTGTCAGAAGTGTTTGGCAGCTACTTCTTCCCCTGTCCCCAGTGGTATAAAAACGTACACTTGGCTGGTGAGCATTGAGCTGACATTTATGTTAAGTATGGCCAGCTTTAGGATGTATTGAATAGAAAGTATACAACAGCTCACCCTCTCTCTATATGAATAAGGTGCTCACCCCCAGTTCCCACCCTCAGGACCGGATAGAAACCGCGTAGCGGCAAAATGTCCCAATCAGGGATTCTCTCACAAGTCCCGTGGCGCTGTCCAGAATCAATTTGACCAGCAGATGTTGTAATGCTGAGATATTATCATCCTATAGCCCACTTCACTGTCCAGTGCGGTGATATAGAGTAATATAATATCGGGGCCCGATTCACTGTCCAACACTTGTAATGTAGCGCCCCCAATCGTGGGCTAAATCTCACTTGCTCCCATAAACAAATAGTAATAACAACGCTCAAAACCGAGCCTGGTCTTACCCGTCTTCACTGCTTCTCCCGCAGCGTGACTCCAGGTGGCCGCACACCAGCGGCGGCCCACGTGGTGTGCTTCGGCCTATGCGTGGCGTCCCACGTGACCTGGTTACCAAGGGGACCGGATGCACGCTCGTGTGACGTAAATATTGATCGACCGCTCTCCAATAGATTAGAGCTGCTTTGTTTGCTTCGCTCTTTTTCGTTGCCGGCTTTCTTGTTCTCTAGCTTTAGGTGGATCAACGCTCGCTCTAAAACCGCCAGACGCGTTTCGGGGTCTCACGCCCCTTTCTCAGTGGCCAACTGAGTGAGCGGATCCTCACTCCTTATAAATGGATGACTCCACCCACATTCCTCCATATTTCTTGGACACTTGTATTATATGAAGTGGATTTGCCCCTTATGGAGTGGGTTCCCATTCCTAATAGGATCATCATGCATACTTTTGTTCATACATTTCATTGTAAAAAATTAAAACAATAAATATACCCCTACAAAGTTCATACCCTCCCATTTAAGGGTACCTAATAAATTT
Source organism: Bufo gargarizans (assembly GCF_014858855.1). NCBI lineage: Eukaryota > Metazoa > Chordata > Amphibia > Anura > Bufonidae > Bufo > Bufo gargarizans. The sequence goes on along the minus strand of NC_058080.1, from coordinate 348,242,471 downwards.
AAAAATAGGTAATGGAGAAGGCTGCAAGGTCCTACATTAAATTTGAATAACCGCACAGAAAACACATTAAAAACGCATATATGTTCCCTGCGTTTTCTGTTGCGTTTTTCATATTAAAGAAGGAATGTTCATCTAATAGTACTGTATTGTTCATCCGGACACAAATGGGAGATTCATTGGCTATTGTAGCTAAGAGGAGCGGTCCGGCAAGGAGGGGAGACCACAGTGTCGATAAACGGCCAGACTGCGATGTCCCATCCCTACAGGACAACCCCCCCTCACAGGAACCCAAATACTTCCATTTCGGCATTGAGGCCCCTGGGAATAATTGTGTCATGCTCAAAGATCCTCCGGGATTCTTGTCGTGACATATGTGCAATATGGTTCCCCCCTCTCCATGCCTTTTTAACTCTTTCTATTGCTACAAACTTCAGACCCGTAGGGTCACAGTTATGTGTTGTTTTGAAATGTTTGTATAGAGAGTGCGTCTCTAGGCCTTTTTTAATGTTTGCCACATGTTCCGCTACTCTCTTTTTGAGTGTTCTTTTTGTCCTGCCTATATATTGTTTCGTGCATCCACATTGTAGCAAATATATGACGTCTGTAGAATCGCAGGTCAGGCATTCCTGTATTACCTGTATTTTATTTCCTGTATTTTATGGAGATGTTTTAGGGGTACCGTATTTTTCGCCCTATAAGACGCACCGGCCCATAAGACGCACCTAGGTTTTTGAGGAGGAAAATAAGAAAAAAAATATTTTGAACCAAAAGGTGTGCTTTTGGTGGGTTTTGAACTAATTGTGGTCTGTGGGTGGCACTGTTATGGGGGATCTGTGGGTGACGCACTGTTATGGGGGATCTGTGGGTGACACTTATGGGGGATTTGTGGGTGACACTTATGGGGGATCTGTGGGTGACACTTATGGGGGATCTGTGGGTGGCTCTTATGGGGGATCTGTGTATGACAGTTATGGGGGGGGGGGGGATCTGTGGATGACACATATATAGCATCTTATGCTATGTGTCATCCACAGATCCCCTCCATAAGTGTCCCTGTAGTGAATGACCCTCAATACACGGGCTGGGGGCCGGCATCTGCTTTTATAATGACAGCAGGCCCGTGCAGTGACTGTATTCTACTACACGGGCCCCGCTCACTGTATAATTGTATCTCTAATAGTTAATGGTTACCGTATGTATATAATCGCATAAGGAGCGCTGCTGTGTATTACCGGTACTTACAACTACAAGCGCTCGCCGAGAGGAGGGAGGAGGCAGGCCGGGAGGACAGGCGTTATGAATGAAGCAGGCGGCTTGGGCGCATGACGTATGACTCACACTGCCAGCGCCCGTCCTCCCGGCCTGCCTCCTCTCGGCGAGCACTTGTAGTTGTAAGTACCGGTAATACACAGCTGCGCAGCGCTCCTTATGCGATTATATACATACGGTAACCATTAACTATTAGAGATACAATTATACAGTGAGCGGGCCCTAGTAGTAGAATAGTCACTGCTTGGGCCCCGCTGTCATTATAAAAGCAGATGCCGGCCCTCAGCCCCTCCTGCGGCATTGCGGCGGGTGTATCATTGAAAACAAGGCAAAATCAGCAGCATTTGCCGTATAAGACGCACTGCTATTTTCCCCCCAATATTGGGGGGGGGGGGAGTGCGTCTTATACGGCGAAAAATACGGTATGTTCTTAATATTTTAGTATATTAAAGTGTATCATCACTATCACCGCTTTGTGTTTCCTCTTGGAGTGTGCCCCCTCATACTTGTCTTTTCACCAGCTTTAGGATGTATTCACACTATCTTTGTGCTCTGCATCACACGTACAGTCGTGGCCAAAAGTTTTGAGAATGACACAAATATTAGTTTTCACAAAGTTTGCTGCTAAACTGCTTTTAGATCTTTGTTTCAGTTGTTTCTGTGATGTAGTGAAATATAATTACACGGACTTCATACGTTTCAAAGGCTTTTATCGACAATTACATGACATTTATGCAAAGAGTCAGTATTTGCAGTGTTGGCCCTTCTTTTTCAGGACCTCTGCAATTCGACTGGGCATGCTCTCAATCAACTTCTGAGCCAATTCCTGACTGATAGCAACCCATTCTTTCATAATCAATTCTTGGAGTTTGTCAGAATTAGTGGGTTTTTGTTTGTCCACCCGCCTCTTGAGGATTGACCACAAGTTCTTAATGGGATTAAGATCTGGGGAGTTTCCAGGCCATGGACCCAAAATGTCAACGTTTTGGTCCCCGAGTCACTTAGTTATCACTTTTGCCTTATGGCACGGTGCTCCATCGTGCTGAAAAATGCATTGTTCGTCACCAAACTGTTGAATTGTTGGAATAAGTTGCTGTTGGAGGGTGTTTTAGTACCATGCTTTATTCATGGCTGTGTTTTTGGGCAAAATTTTGAGTGAGCCCACTCCCTTGGATGAGAAGCAACCCCACACATGAATGGTCTCAGGATGCTTTACTGTTGGCATGACACAGGACTGATGGTAGCGCTCACCTTTTCTTCTCCGGACATGCCTTTTTCCTGATGCCCCAAACAATCGGAAAGAGGCTTCATCGGAGAATATGACCAGTCCTCAGCAGTCCATTCACCATATTTTCTGCAGAAGATCAATCCGTCCCTGATGTTTTTTTGGGAGACAAGTGGCTTCTTTGCTGCCCTTCTTGACACCAGGCCATCTTCCAAAAGTCTTCGCTTCACTGTGCGTGCAGATGCGCTCACACCTGCCTGCTGCCATTCCTGAGCAAACTCTGCACTGGTGGCACTCCGATCCCGCAGCTGAATCCTCTTTAGGAGATGATCCCGTCGCTTGCTGGACTTTTTTGGACGCCCTGAAGCCTTCTTAACAAGAATTGAACCTCTTTCCTTGAAGTTCTTGATGATCCTATAAATTGTTGATTGAGGTGCAATCTTAGAAGCCACAATATCCTTGCCTGTAAAGCCATTTTTATGCAACACAATGATGGCTGCTCGCGTTTCTTTGCAGGTCACCATGGTTAACAATGGAAGAACAATGATTTCAAGCATTACCCTCCTTTTAACAGGTCAAGTCTGCCATTTTAACCCAATCAGCCTGACATAATGATCTCCAGCCTTGTGCTCGTCAACATTCTCACCTAAGTTAACAAGACGATTGCTGAAATGATCTCAGCAGGTCCTTTAACCCCTTAAGGACCGAGGACGTACCGGTACGCCCTATTTCCCGAGTCCTTAAGGACCGAGGACGTACCGGTACGTCCTGACTTAAAAATGTAATTCCGGCGCCGCGGGGGTTAATCGGAACGGGATTTCGGCTGAAATCATTCAGCCGGCATCCCGTAACAACGCAGGGGGGGGTCATTGGACCCCCCCGTATCCGCGATCGCAGAAAACCGCAGGTCAATTAAAAAAAAAAAAAAAAGTACTTTTATTCCAAACTTCCAAACTTCCATCTATCCATCTAACCCTAACCCCGACCCCCCCTGCCACTTGCCCCCCCCACCAGCCCCCCCCCACCAGCCCCCACCAGCCCCCCCACCCCCCACCAGCCCCCACCAGCCCCCCCCCCTCACCACCACTTTTTTTTTTCTGCGTGCGCTGACTGGCCGGCACTTTTTAGCGTCCGTCCACTGTTAGCGCATCGCCCGCCTCACCGCTGATCAGCGTTGTACCGCTGATCAGCAAGTTTTAACCTTTTTTTTTCCTAACACTTGCCCTTTTTTTCTTGCCTTTTTTAGTACGCGAACACCCGTTGCCCCCACACACACGCACATATAATAAAGTTTTCCACACACGCACACCTACACGCACACACACCCATGGCCCGCCGGGTGTTCTCGGCCGAGGAGGCATATGCCCAGATTGCCTCCGACTCTGAGAGCCCCAGTGAGGATGAGGATGACCCCACATTCCTTTTATCATCCGCATCCTCCTCATCATCATCGGATGACGATGAGCCACCAAGGCGGCGGAGACGCCGCCAGGCGGAGCCAGGGGCCGCACATGCTAGGGATCCTGTGGCCCACCCTAGTACGAGCCGCCCTGGGGTTCGTACTGGTTTCCCGGCCCACCAAATAAGTCCACCGGAGCCCCCTGCCGATGAACTTAGCTGGTGTCCCCCAGTGGACTTTGAGCCTGAGATTCCGGATTTCGCTGGCAATCCTGGAATCCAGATTCCCACAGTGGGGTTTACTGAAATAGACTATTTTAGGTTTTTTTTCAGTAACCCACTGGTGAATTTGATGGTGGAGCAGACGAATCTGTACGCCCAACAGTTCGTCGCTCAAAACCCAGGCTCAGTTTTGGCTAGACCCGGTGGCTGGACGCCGGTCAGTGCAGCCGAAATGAGGACATTTTGGGGCCTCGTGCTGCATATGGGTCTAGTCCAAAAACCCAGTGTCAGGCAATACTGGAGTGGGGACGTCCTGTACCAGACCCCACTGTACAGTATGGTCATGATACGTCACCGGTTTGAGGCCATCCGGAAATGTCTGCATTATTCCGATAATGCAGCATGTCCACCCCGAGGTGATCCTGCCTATGACCGGCTGTATAAGATACGGCCGGTCATCGATCACTTTGGGGCCACATTTCAGCAGGCCTACGTACCTGGAAGGGAGGTCGCGGTTGATGAGTCTCTCATTGCGTTCAAGGGGAGACTCAGTTTCCGCCAATATATTCCCACAAAGCGGGCGAGGTATGGCGTGAAGCTATACAAAATTTGTGAGAGTACCTCAGGGTACACTTACAAATTTCGTGTGTACGAGGGGCGAGATTCCCGTATTCAACCCCCAGAATGTCCCCCCACTCTGGGTGTTAGCGGGAAACTCGTGTGGGACCTTATGTACCCACTGCTGGATAGTGGTTACCACTTGTACGTGGATAACTTTTATACCAGCATTCCCTTGTTCAGGTCCCTTGCCGCCAGATCCACGTTCGCTTGTGGGACCGTGCGGAAAAATCAACGCGGCCTCCCTGCCTACCCCCTCCAGGTACCTATCCCCAGGGGTGAGACCCGTGCACTTACCAGTGGAAACCTGTTGCTGGTCAGGTATAAGGACAAGAGGGATGTCCTTATGCTGTCCACAATCCACGGTAACAGCACCACCCCAGTCCCTGTGCGAGGTACCGCGGCAACGGTCCTCAAGCCCGATTGTATCGGTATATGGGAGGAGTTGATCTCTCTGATCAAGTCCTCACGCCATATAACGCCATGCGCAAAACCCGGGCATGGTACAAAAAAGTTGCGGTCTACTTGGTGCAGGTTGCCATGTACAACTCTTTTGTACTATCCCGAAGCGCTGGCAGCACAGGGACATTCCTCCAATTCTATGAGGCAGTCCTCAAGGACCTGATCTTTTCAGACCGGGAAAGAGCAGGCCGGAGTACCTCGGGAACTGGAGGCACCCGGATCGTCCCTGGCCAACACTTTCCAGGTGTGGTCCCCCATACTGGAAAGAAGGGACGAACCCAAAAAAAGTGCAGAGTGTGTCACAAGAGGGGGATACGGAAGGACACCACTACTCAATGTGACACGTGCCCCGATCATCCGGGCCTCTGCATTATCAATTGCTTCAGGGAGTATCACACTTCCATGGAGTACTAAATTTTTATAATCCCCAACAGTTCACTAGAGAACATAAAACACTATGGCTCTCAGACTTTGGAGACACGAAAACAATTTTTCTTTCCCCAAAAAATATTAGTTTTAGTGCAGGCATCCTCAAACTGCGGCCCTCCAGATGTAAAACTATAACTCCCAGCATGCCCAGACAAACCTACAGCCATCATCAGGGCATGGTGGGAATTGTAGTTTTACAACATCTGGAGGGCTGCAGTTTTAGGATGCCTGCTTAGTGTCTCTAAAGTCTGAGAGCCATACATATTGGGCATCGTCGCGTGCGTAAAAGTCGTCGCTATAAAAATAACTTTTTACCAAACGCCTCGGATGAACGGTGTTAAAAATATAAAATAAAAACGGTGCCAAAATACCTATTTTTGGGCAAAATTTCAATTTAAATCCATTTTGCCGGTAATAAAGCAAGGGTTAACAGCCAAACAAAACTAAACATTTATTGCCCCAATTCTGTAGTTTGCAGAAACACCCCATATGTGGTCGTAAATGGCTATATAGCCGCACGGCAGGGCATGGAACGAAGGGAACTCCATACGGTTTCTGGAAGGCAGATTTTGATGGACATATTTTTTTTTACACCATGTCCCATTAGAAGCCCCCCCTGATGTAGCCTAGACTAGAAACTCCAAAAAAGTGACCCCATCTAAGAAACTACACCCCTCAAGGTATTCAAAAGTTACTTTACAAACTATGTTAACCCTTTAGGTGTTCCACAAAACTAAATAGCGAATGTAGAAACTATTTTAGAATTTAATTTTTTTGTTACATTGCCTCAAAAAAGAGTAATATAGAGCAACCAAAAATCTAATTTACCCCAAAAATAGTCCCAAAACAACAACCACCTTATCCCGTAGTTTCCTAGATGGGGTCACTTTTATGGAGTTTCTACTCTAGGGGTGCATCAGGGGGCTTGAAAGGGTACATGGTGTAAATAAACCAGTCCAGCAAAATCTGCCTTCCAAAAACCATATGACGTTCCCCTTCTTCTATGTCCTGCCGTTTAGCCAAATAGTAGTTTACCACCACATATGGGGTGTTTCTGCAAACGACAGAATCAGGGCAACCCATTTTGAGTGTTGTTTGGCAGTTAACCCTTGTTTTACTCCTGGAAAAAATTGATTATATTGGAAAATTTTCCAAAAAATTGAAATTTCAAAATTGTTTCTCCATCTGCCATTAACTCTTGTGGAACACCTAAAGGGTTAACAAAGTTTGTAAACCCAGTTTTGAATACCTTGAGGGGTGTACTTTCTTAGATGGAGTCACTTTTTTGAAATTTCTATTCTAGGGGTGCAACAGGGGGCTTCAAATGGGACATGGTATAAACAAAACCAGTCCTGCAAAATCTGCCTTCCAAAACCCATATGGTGTTCCCCTCCTTCTATGTGCTACCGTTTGGCCAAACAGTGGTTACGACCACATATGGGGTGTTTTTGCAAACTACAGAATCAGGGCAACCCATTTTGAGTGTTGTTTGGCAGTTAACCCTTGTTTTACTCCTGGAAAAAACTGATTATATTGGAAAATTTTCAAAAAAATAGAAATTTCAAAATTGTTTCTCCATCTGCCATTAACTCTTGTGGAACACCTAAAGGGTTAACAAAGTTTGTAAACCCAGTTTTGAATACCTTGAGGGGTGTACTTTCTTAGATGGAGTCACTTTTTTGAAATTTCTATTCTAGGGGTGCAACAGGGGGCTTCAAATGGGACATGGTATAAACAAAACCAGTCCTGCAAAATCTGCCTTCCAAAACCCATATGGTGTTCCCCTCCTTCTATGTGCTCCCGTTCGGCCAAACAGTAGTTTACGACCACATATGGGGTGTTTCTGCAAACTACAGAATCAGGGCAACCCATTTTGAGTGTTGTTTGGCAGTTAACCCTTGTTTTACTCCTGGAAAAAATTGATTATATTGGAAAATTTTCCAAAAAATTGAAATTTCAAAATTGTTTCTCCATCTGCCATTAACTCTTGTGGAAGACCTAAAGGGTTAATAAAGTTTGTAAAAACAGTTTTGAATACCTTGAGGGGTGTAGTTTCTAGAATGGGGTCATTTTTGGGAGGTTTCTATTATCTAAGCCTCACAATATGACTTCAAACCTGAACTGGTCCATAAAAAGTGGGATTTTGAAGATTTCTCAAAAATTTCAAAATTTGCTTCTAAACTTCTAAGCCTTGTAACATCCCCAAAAAATAAAATATAATTCCCAAAATGCTACAAACATGAAGTAGACATATGGGGAATGTAAAGTCATCACAATTTTTTGGGGTATTACTATGTATTACAGAAGTAGAGAAACTGAAACTTTGAAATTTGCTAATTTTTCAAAATTTTTGGTAAAAAATGTATTTTTTTTTGCAAAAAAATTTACTTTTTTGACCCAATTTTAGCAGTGTCATGAAGTACAATATGTGACGAAAAAACAATCTCAGAACGGCCTGGGTAAGTCAAAGCATTTTAAAGTTATGAGCACTTAAAGTGACACTGGTCAGATTTGCAAAAAATGGCCTGGTCCTTAAGGTGAAAATGAGCCTGGTCCTTAAGGGGTTAAAGGGATTATCCAAGTTATTTTTTTGTTCTTTCTATGTTCCTAACTAAGCAAATGTAACAGCTTTCCAATTCACTCACTTTATCTCCAGTGGCTGGTAGGGTTGGGCGATATACCGGTATCACGATATACCGCGGTATTAAAAAAACGACGATATGGCGATATCGCCGTTTCCTAAATATCGCGGTATTTCGTGACGTCATAGAAGCGGTCATGTTCGCTGACCGCTTCTAAATCCGCAGCCGCCCGCCCCAGCGTGAAGTACCGTACGGCACATTTACAGAGTACTTGCGGCGCTCTTATCCATTCGGCCGGCGTGAGGGAGGGAAGGAATACTGTGACTCGCATTCCCGGCACCCGACCTCTGAGAGGACTCTGTGATCCGCGCAATTAATCCCAGCGTGGTGATCACAGCGTCCTCTCAGAGGTCGGGTGCCGGGAATGTTCTTAAGTCCCTGCATTGGTGGCAGCAGTGGGCAGTTCCGATCGGAGCCCCAGCAGTGTAATGCTGGGGCTCCGATCGGTTACCATGGCAGCCAGGAAGCTACTGAAGCCCTGGCTGCTATGGTATGTTAGTGAGCAGCATTATACTCACGTGTGCCGTGGCCGCCGGGCGCTCCTTCTTCTGTCTGTGCGGCGCATTGCTAATGCTATAAGCATTAGCAATGCGCCGCACAGACAGAAGAAGGAGCGCCCGGCGGAGTGGGGGAGGGGCAGAGATTGTTTTTATTGCATGTAAACAAAGGCCCTGAAAAGAACCAGGGAAATTTGGAAAAATATATTTTTCTTTTGCATAAAAATTTTGCATAAAACTTGCTTAGCTCAGTTATATATCAGATTTTCTGTGCTATATTATTTTTTTTCATAACTCGGACAACCCCTTTAATGACAGCAATGAAATGCAGTGGAAAGGTTTTTTGAGGATTAAGTTAATTTTCATGGCAAAGAAGGACTATGCAATTCATCTGATCACTCTTCATAACATTCTGGAGTATATGCAAATTGCTATTAGAAAAATTTAAGCAGCAACTTTTCCAATTTCCAATATTTATGTAATTCTCAAAACTTTTGGCCACGACTGTATAATTTATTTATTTTTTTACATATAAACAAACTTCTACAAAAAAGTGATCCGTTTGTTCGTTGTATTTGTGTTTCTCAATGGGTGTCTCCTTCTCCCTGGCTGTAGCACGGTCCAATCACAGCAGAGAGCATCACAGCCAGGGAGAAGGAGATGCCCATTGATAAACAGGGCAGTCTCCTCCTCCCTGTACCGATCATATTCATTTCCATACCATTCATTTACCAGGAAAAGTAAAAGGGGGGCACAGCGGGGGAATGGAGCGCCGGACAGATAAGCTAGTAAGTGATCCTACATGCTTGCACTATGCCCTACACAACCCCCTACTTATTTCATAATGTATGGACGCATGAAAAGTCCTCTTTAACAACAGCTGTCTGTAGATGAGATGCTGGCTTATTTAATATCTGAGTCATGTCTCAAGGCCTGTTTAAAAGGTTGAACATTGACTTATAGGATGGCTGCCTTACATCGGGTGGCATTAGAGGTTGAGTTTTTAAAGAGCTTGTTGCATCCCTTTCTTCCCTTTAACATATACTCAAGGTAAGTCTATGGGTACTGTAGAATATGACTGTATTTGTTTTTGCTTTTAGTTTTTTTTACTATACTGTATGTGTGGCACAGGGCATAGACATCATATTGACACCACATAATGCAGTTGGTTAGCTTAGGCTTTGTTCACACTGCATTTGAATATCATTCAAGATGTTTATACAAACATACTGTCCTATAGTCATGTCGTCCCTCTCTCTTTCAGTTTACTCAATCTATGTTATTCCTCATGTAAGAGAAAAGTCTAGCTCTATCCCTGTAAGTGACACAGCTTCTAACTATTGACATGACTTGATTGGAACTGAGCATGTGCAACCACCTCTGTAGGTGGACGTACACATTACTGTGAGGATTAAACACCAGGAAGGGCCATTAGAATGAAGTAAAGAGAGTATCTCACACCTGGAGCATTTTTGTAAAGTAAATTCCAAAAGTAATTTGTTTGTCATGGTGAATTATGTTAAAATAACAGTTCATGGTGGCACAACCCCTTTAATGGCTTGTTCTCACTGCCACATATGATTTCTGCTCTAATTTCCAGGCCAAAACTGCTGAAAACTGTGGGAGAAGTAGGCCTATTAAATTGGACTAAAGTCACGGGCAGATTCACGGGCTGCAATATGTAAAATCAGTGCAAGTCCGAGGTTTAGCCTAGCATTTCTGAAATAACTTCTGCAGCTGATTTTTCCAGAAGAAAAAAAAAACTTTTCTGTGAATGTTCCCTTAGTTTGTTCACCCTCCATTTTCTAATTTGTTTGTACTCTTTAAAATGCTTACTTTTGGTTGTCCAGGAATATAAAAATGGTTTGCTGTTTTTCCGGAAACAGTGCCACATCTTTGCATAGGCTGTATGTAGTATGAAGTAAACGAAGATAATAAACTGTAAAGGCACATATACACGTGCCAACCAAACAGTCAATTATCAGGAATGAACCAACCTGTCACGCTGGCAATCCGTGCCCACTATTTTTTTTCTGTCCTGGGCAGGCATAGACTTTTCTCTACTCTCCCTGTGTGAACTGGGACTAGTGCTCACTGAACTGTCCTACAGCACTGCAGGAGTTAATCCTTCCTTGTGCTCTCCCAGCTATTGATTAATGACTGCTCAGTCTCCCTAGTTAGCTGAGCTGTGGATTTACCTCCTTACCTGAGTTTGTCTAGTCTCTAGTAACCAGTGACCTCTTATTTGACTACCCGTTCTGACACGGTGAGAGGTTTGGTCTTGGAAAACAGGTATTTTCCTCCCAGCATGTGCTGCTGGGCTGATCTACAGCCAGGTGAGGTCAAATACTGGACCAGATTTTAAATGCCGATCCGGGTTTTTGCAGCAGCTGGCTGTCCTAAATAGGCCGCTGGGCTCAGAAACCAGGTCTCTGTGTTGGGATCTGGGAGCCGTGTGTCTGGATGAAGGTTTTCTACCTGTTTGGCGTAAAAACAGGTTGGTGCTGCTATCAGCAAGGACTCTTTGAGTCAGAATTGCCGCATGGTCTGAATTACCACCGCAAGGTGACTTTTTGTTTAAATATGACTGTTTGATTTGTCACTTGCCTAAAGTGTGAATAAAACACTGAACTGTTTGACCCAAATAACTTATTGTTGCCTCTATACTGCGTCCACTAATCCTGTCTACCAGAGTGAGTCCCCACAATTCGTGGAGAATGTGGGCTTGTGCAGTGAGGCTGGCGTGATGGCCGAAATATTTTAGTTTTTCCGGGCACTGTTGTATGTCTTACATCAAACCAGCGAGATTACAACCCGTGTCTCTCGACAAAATAGAAGCTGTCGTGAAAGCCCTCGTGGAGGCTAACTTGCAACAGCAGGAGGCTAATAAGCAGCAGCAGGAAACCAACCAGCTGCTATTGCAACATGTAATTTCTTTACAAGCGGCAGGAGCATCCCAGAGCATCCACGATGCCCGAAAAGCGGTCCTTGCGGCAATCCCTAAGATGACCCCCTCAGACAACGGCGAGACTTATTTTGTGGTGTTCGAGAAGGTGGCCATGAGGGAGAGACTACCCGAGATCAGTGGGCTGAGGTCGTCGCTCCGTTCCTGGCATCCGGACCCCAGCAGGTGTTTTTCGACTTACCAGATAATCAAGCGGCCGTAAGTAAAGAGTGAGATTCTGGCAAGACTGGGGGTGTATGTGTTGGTCCGGGCACAGCGGGTGCATCACTGGGAGTTTAACCCGGCTCAACCCGCAAGACCTCAGTATTATGATCTGTTACACTGGTTACAAAAATGGCTGCAGCCTGACGTGCTGAGTTCCACTGCTATGCTGGACCGTCTGGTGGCCGATTTAATCTGGAGGGCTTTGGCGTACCCTCTCCAGCACTGAATCTGCCAGGTGTCTCCTGTAATGCCCTTGAGATGGTCGACCTGGTGGAGTGCTATGAGGCTACCAGAACTCTACAGGGGGGTTATTTTGGGATGGGGCAGTGAAACCCTGGAAATCTCCACCCCAGACCTGGTGACTGGTGCCAGCAAAACCCGCCCGGGATATACCCCTTACAGACCTAGCTCCGTTAGTCTGCTGGCGGTGTCAGGAGCCTAGCCACATAAGGGCGGACTGTCCCCATCGTGGCGATCCCATGGATACTATGGCTACCGCCACTTCTTGTATGCCAGGAAGCTGTGTGCAACAGGTACCCCAGAGACTATAGACAATAGCCACCTGTGCCAGGTGTAAGTGGTAGACACTGTGGTGGTAGCTCTGCTGGACTCAGGGAGTCTGGTGTTCCTGGTAAGAGCTTCCCTGGTGCAGCCCGCAGAGTATACTGGCCGAAAAGGCGGGGTCGTGTGCATCCATGGAGACTTAAAGGACTATTCCACCGCCCTGGTTTCTCTGTCCATGGTGGCCGGCAGGTGGACCCATGAGGTGGCCGTCGCCACCAATTTACATTATGAACTTATAATAGAGGGAGACTTCCCGGCACTGTGGCCTGCTTTGAGAGTTACTGATACCAATGAGACAGAGGTAACCCTAGCAGAGTGGGGGGAGACCAGAACCCTAGGAACCTGAGACCGAAGGGCCAGCGGTAGGGGTGACCGCCACTTCGGTGGAAGAGGAGGAGACAACCCCACTAAGTTTGATGGTGGGAGACGTGAAGGACTTGCTGCCGGGTCCTCAATTAGCAGCCCTCAATGTCTCCAGGGATAATTTTGGTACTGCCTAACAACGGGACCCAACCCTATACTGCTCCTGGGAAAATGTATTAATAGTAGATGGTGAACCACAACAACCTGGCGCAGAGTCAGTGTTTCCCTGTTTTGTGGTTCATCAAGATATGTTGTATCGGTAAACCAACTACGGGGTAAACCTATTGAACAGTTGGTGGTCCCCAAGGCTTATCACAAGCTTGTGTTAGATCTAGCCCACCAACACCTTCTCGGGGGTCACCTGGGGCTGCAGAAAACTCAGGATTGTATTCTATAGCGGTTTGACTGGCCCAGCATATTCAAAGAAGTGGAAGAGTTTTGTAAGTCTTGCCCGATCTACCAGATAACTAGCCCCCAGTCACAGTTCGGTAGTCCCCTAGTACCTCTCCCGATTATCGAAGTACCATTTGACCGAATAGCTGTGGACCTCATAGGCCCAATACCGAAGTTCGCCAGAGGGCATCAACACATCTTAGTCATTCTAGACTACGCCACTCACGCCACTCGGTACCCGGAGGCGATGCCACGGCGACATAATTCGGCCAAACTCATAGCTAAGGAGTTAATGGAGATATTTTCCCAAGTAGGACTACCTAAAGAGGTTCTGACCGACCAAGGGACCCCTTTTATGTCCAACGTGATGAGAGAACTCTGTAAATAGCCTAAGTCCTTGGTGCTTCGCACCAGTGTCTCTGTCTCTAGTGTGTCAGCAGCCAATTTATACCAGTGGCCTGGTTTGTTCCCTGTGGTGAAGTCCAGATCCCTGTACAGAGGTTAAAGGATGAATAGCAGGGAACTGCCAGGACATCAGCCTTAGGCCTCATGCACACGACCGTTGTGTGCATCCGTGGCCATTGTGCCGTGTTCCGTTTTTTTTTCGCGGACCCATTGACTTTCAATGGGTCCGTGGAAAAATCGGAAAATGCACCGTTTTGCAGCCGAGACTGTGATCAGTGTATCCTGTCCGTCCAAAAAATATGACCTGTCCTATTTTTTTGACGGACAACGGTTCACGGACCCATTCAAGTCAATGGGTCCGTGAAAGAACACGGATGCACACAAGATTGGCATCCGTGTCCGTGATCCGTGGCCGTAGGTTACTTTCATACAGACGGATCCAAAGATCCGTCTGCATAAAAGCTTTTTCAGATCTAAGTTTTCACTTCGTGAAAACTCATATCCGACAGTATATTCTAACACAGAAGCGTTCCCATGGTGATGGGGACGCTTCTAGTTAGAATACACTACAAACTGTGTACAAGACTGCACCCGATCTCTTACAGGGGGCCGTGATCAGCACAATTAACCCCTTCAGGTGCGGCACCTGAAGGGGTTAATTGTACTATCATATCCCCCTGTAAGATATCAGGGCTGCCAGGCAGCAGGGGGCAGACCCCCCCCCCCCCTCCCCAGTTTGAATATCATTGGTGGCCAGTGCGGCCCCCCCCCTCCCTCTATTGTAATAATTTGTTGGTGGCACAGTGTGCGCCAGCCCCGCCCCCCCCCTTCCTCCCTCTATTGTAATAATTTGTTGGTGGCACAGTGTGCGCCCGCCCCCCCCCTTCCTCCCTCTATTGTAATAATTCGTTGGTGGCACAGTGTGCGCCCCCCCACCTCCCCTTCCTCCCTCTATTGTAATAATTTGTTGGTGGCACAGTGTACGGCCTCCCATCTCCCCCCTCCCCCCCCAATCATTGGTGGCAGCGGAGTTCAAATCGGAGTCCCAGTTTAATCGCTGGGGCTCTGATCGGTAACCATGGCAATCAGGACGCTACTGCAGTCCTGGTTGCCATGGTTACTTAGCAATAGTAGAAGATTCATACTTTCATACTTACCGGCTGCTGCGATGTTCGTGTCCGGCTGGGAGCTCCACCTACTGGTAAGTGACAGGTCTGTGTGGCGCATTGCTAAATGAACTGTCACTTGCCAGTAGGAGGAGCTCCCGGCCGGACACAGACATCGCAGCTCGCAGGTAAGTATGAATCTTTTACTATTGTACTATTGCTAAGTATCCCGCTGCCAGCAATGATCGGGGGGAGATGGGAGGCCACACACTGGCCACCAATGTTGTTAATGCTATAGAGGGAGGGGGGGCCGATAGGGGGTGCACACTGTGCCACCAATGAATTATTACAATAGAGGGAGGAAGGGCGGGGGGGCGCACACTGTGTTAGAATATACTGTCGGAAATTAGTTTTCACGATCTAACTCATATCCGACAGTATATTCTAACATAGAGGCGTTCCCATGGTGATGGGGACGCTTCAAGTTAAAATATACCATTAGATTGGAGAAAACTCAGATCCGATGGTATAAAAGGGACTCCAGACTTTACATTGAAAGTCAATGGGGACGGATCAGTTTGAAATGGCACCATATTGTGTCAACGTCAAACGGATCCGTCCCCATTGACTTGCATTGTAATTCAGGACGGATCAGTTTGGCTCCGCACGGCCAGGCGGACACCAAAACGACTTTTTTTTTCATGTCCGTGGATCCTCCAAAAATCAAGGAAGACCCACGGATGAAAAAACGGTCATGGATCACGGACCTACGGACACCGTTTTTGCGGACCGTGAAAAAATACTGTCGTGTGCATGAGGCCTTAGTTTTAGACGTAAGTCAAACAGGTTAGTTGGCACAGTGGGTCCACACCAACTGTCCATTACATCGTCAGTGGAGGAAAGAGCTACATTTACATGCAGTAATCCCCTCCACTGTATGGCGAAGGCTACTGCCTTTTCTCATCCTCATACAGATTTATTGTTACTAGGGAGCAGATTGTTGTTCACACAGCATCTACTGCCCAGAAACTATGATTTAGGCCTCCTGCACAGGAAGGTGTTTTTTTGTTTGTTTACGTTCCATTTTGCGTTCTGTGTATATATATTTCAATGGATCCGGAAAAAAAAAAAAAACTGAAGGTACTCCGTATGCCTTCCATTTCCGTTCAAAGTCTATCTCTTGTGTCCTATTATTGCCCGCAAATAGCGATCCATGGCTCTATTTAAGTCAATGGCTTCGCAAAAAAAAAAAACTGAATGCATCCGTATTTCTTCCGTACCTGTTCCGTTTTTGTGGAACCATCTATTGAAAATGTTATGCCCAGTCCTAAACATTATTGTATGCTTCCGTTTACAATCTGCAAAGAACAGATCAAAAACTGAAACCAAATGGAAAAACAGAAGCGTAAACACTACTGAAACAAAAAAAACTGAACAACGGATCCGTGAAAAATCGCCTATGGGCTATGCTTAGTATCACGCTCAACCCCATTGAAGTGAATGTAGCTGAGCGCTATACCAAGCACAGCAGCTATACAATGTGTGGCACTGTGTTTGGTAAGCACAGAAAAGGCTACCGTGCTCACAGGAGCGCCGGTGCCTTCTCACACAGCTGATCGGTGAGGATCCTGGGTGTCAGACCCCTGCTGATCACATGCTGATAACCTATCTAGATGACAAGTCACCAGAATCGAATTCTCGGAAAACCACTTTAAGGATCCATTCACACGTCCGTAATTTGAGTCCGCATTCATTCCGCAATTTGCGGACCCATTCACTTTCAATGGGGCTGGAACGGATGCAAATCCACATTTCCTGGATCCGCATCCGCATTTTCGGGATCCACATCCGTTTTTTCGAGATCCGCAATTTAGTGCCTTAAAAAAATAGAACATGTCCTATTCCTGTCCGCAATTGCGGACCAGAAAAGGCATTTTCTATTATAGTGTCTGTAATGTGCGGTTCGCAAATTGCGGATCGCACATTGCAGGTGTCTGTGTTTTGCGGATCTGCAAAACACTTACGGACGTGTGAATGGACCCTGAGTAAGAATTCTGACCTCTATGTATTGTTGCTTTATTTTTGGCAGGACTGTGAAATTGAACTTTTAATCACCTCAGTGGTCAAAAATATTAGACCTGGTAATTTATTTATTGAGGAAAATGATCCAATATCACATGTCTGTGATTGGCAAAAGTATGTGAACCTTTGCTTTCAGTATCTGCTGTGACCCTCTTGTGCAGCAATTTCTGCAACTTAACATTTCCGGCAATTGTTGATTAGTCCTGCACATCAGCTTGATTTTAGCCAATTCCTCTGTACAAAACAACAACTTCAGCTGTTATGTTGGTGAGTTTCCTCCATATCTTGCTTCTAGTTCTTCCACAACATTTCTATCGGACTAAGGTCAGGACATTGACTTTGCCATTTCAAAACACTTTATTCTTCTTTAAAGAGGGCCTGTCATCACTCCTGACATGGCTGTTTTAATACCTTCATGCATTCCCCATGTAATAACAATTTTGGAGCATCTATTCTTATGGCTTTATGTTGCTATTATTTTATTACTCCTATATAGAAGTTAAGAGTTGCCACCAGTCTGCAGTAAGGGTACAGAGGGGTGGTAACCACTTGAGGGTGTGTCCCTGCACAATCTGACTCTATCCAATCAGTGCTGCCATCATCAGACTGTGCAGGGACACCCCCCCCCCCCCCCAACTCGTAACACCCCTCAGTACCCTTACTGCAGGCTGCTAGCAATTCATTCATAAATTCTAGTAGAAATAATAAAGAAATTGCACAACATACAGTCATAATAATAGATGCTCCGGAATTATTATTACATAGGGAATGCATGAAGCTATTAAAACATGCATGTCAGGAGCGGTGACAGGTCCTCTTTAAAGGGGTTCTACACTTTCATTTAACTGATGATCTATCTGGATAGATCATCAGCTTCTGATCGGCCAGGGTCCGACACCCGGGACCCCCGCCGATCAGCTGTATGAGAAGGCAGCGGCGCTCCAGCAGCGGCGCGGCCTTCTCACTGTTTACTGCCGGGCCGCCCGCCCACTGACGTCACGACTTGTATCAACTAGAGTGGGCGCGGCTAAGCTCCATTCAAGTGAAGCTGATGATCTATCCAGAGGATAGATCATCAGTTAAATGAAAGTGCAGAACCCCTTTAACCATTCTTTGGTAGAATGACTTGTTGCATGACCCACATTCTTTTGTGATTAAGTTCACAGACAGATGACATTTACCTTTAGAATTTGCTAATATAATTCAAAACTGATTGTTTTATCAATGATGGAAAGCGGTCTTAGCCCAGATCCAGCAAAACATGCCTAAACTGTGATACTACCACTACCTTGTTTTACAAATGGGATGAGGTTTTTATGCTGGAATTCAGTATTTTCCTCTCTCCAAATATAACACTTCTCATCTGCACCAAAAAGTTCTATTTTAGTCTCATCCGTCCACAAAACATTGCACCAATAGCCTTCTGCATTGTCCATGTGATAGTTAGCAGACTGCAGATGGGCAGCAATGTTCAATTTGGACTGTGCAATGAGCAGGACCGTGGTACAATGCAGGAAAGTCTGAGTAGTTTGTGACGCCAATTGCAGCTTGCGCAGGTACTGTAGCAGGGCCCTTTAAAATGTTATAACTCAGGTACCAGGTGAGGAATGCCACAGTGGGTATAGTGTCTCTGTGTAATGTCAACAGTGTCTCCTACCTGGGTACGGCTGGACTCCTGGATCTTGGCTCACTTGCAATAAATTGAGTGTTGTTAATAGGAGTGAATGAGATCCAGACTTGAAGTGTAATGCAACTTGTCTTTACTTGATGATGGCAACATAAATCCATACGAGTACAGCAATAGTCTTTAGGTCCCAGCAGGTATTGGCAATATGGGCAGGAATCTATATCTATTCTGCTTCTTGTCATATGCCTAGAGAATCTGGCAGGTATCTATCTTCTGCTTGGTGTGGGCCTGACTAGCTGAGGGACAGTTTTGCAGAGGTATTTTCTGATGCACTGTGCAGTTTGGCTTTGCTGAGGTAGTATAATGTGCTACAATAAGGTACAGCTAGCCCTGCTTACTTGTGTTGGGCCTGCCTTTTGTAAATTTGGACCCAAATATAAATAGCAGCCACTTATTTTCTTCAAGGGCCATTTTAAGTTCCAAGTCCGCTCATGCCATATCCCTAGTAAAGATAAAAGTGGGAATATACCACTAATGTACAGAGCAAGCCAAAATAGGAAATCTGTAAAGTATTTCACAAAAAGAGAAAAACAAACAGCTTCCCCTTTAAAATGCACAAAAAGAAAAAAAAAATTACATAAACAATAAAAAAAAATAGGATTGTTCATGCCACTTAACTGCAAAGTAAAGAAAAGGGGCAAACCACATCTGTCTTAAAAGTCAACATTAAGGCCCCATTCACACAACTGTATTTTTGCTATGCATCCGATCCGCATTGGATGCAGACTCTGACATTTCAGTGGGTCTGTAGAAAATGCGGACAGTACACCATCCATTCCGCAGCCCCACAAAGAAGATAGAACATGTCCTATTCTTTTCCGTTTTGCAGACATAGGCATTGTTACAATGGATCCGCAAAAAAAATGGATGCAACACGGACATCTGTAATTTTTGCTGATACACGTTTTGCGGACTGCAAAATACATACAGTCATGTGAATGCACCCTAATGCTGTGAGGCTTTAAAGTGGGGTTGTCCCACAAAAAATGTTCAACAGTTTTCAAACCAGCATCTAGATCTGAATACTTTTGTAATTAAAAAGTTTGCATAGCTACCGAGTTATTTTAAAAAATTTTATCTGTGTAGCGCCACCTGCTGTTTGTTCTCTCTTATTTCTTTGAGAAGGCCGCACATGCTCAGTTTCATCTTTCAGCTGTCTCCTGATCTGTGATAGGGAGAGCATGGACACACCTCCTGAGCTGACAGCTTGATATAAATCTAGCAGAGCAATGAATGGGGAGATCTCTGGTTCCATGTGAGGTACAGGGCTGGTTCTAGCTTTGTTAGAAAGAGATTATATATATATATATATATATATATATATATATATATAATCATGGGATAACCCCTTTAATTCTATAAATCCGCTGCAGTTCTCTTTTGTTCACAACCATATTCTGTCATCCATTTACAAGTCCGCAACAGTTTTGCGGTCTGCAAATTGCGTATTTGTCGGACTGCACATGGCCGGCACTTTGATAGAAATGCCTTTTCTTATCTGTGGCTGTGGACAAGAATAGGACACGTGTTGCCGCTTAATGAAAGTGCAGATGCACACAGTGTAAATTGAAAATGTATGGGTCCGCACCCGTTCCGTAAAATTGCGGAATGGATGCAGACCCATTTTGTGGATGTCTGAATAGACCCTGTGTATCGTGATCAATGATACAAAACTGTAGCTGTTTTTCCATGTTTGTAAATTCAGCAAAATCTTTAACTGAGCAGCAGGAGGCCTTAAAGAGGACCTTTCACCATAATTAAACTTCTAAAGTAACTATACAGGCATGTAGAGCGGCGTCCAGGGACCCCCCTGCACTTACTGTTATACCTGGGCGCCGCTCCGTTCTCCCGTAATTGCCTCCGGTATCTTCATAGTTAAGCTCCACCTAGGGGAACCTGCCGGCGCCTCATTCTCCCATGCTGTAGCGCTGGCCAATCACAGCGCTCAGCTCATAGCCTGAGAGAGAAAAAAGCCTCTCAGGCTATGAGAGGCATGGGAGAATGAGGCGCCGGCAGGTTCCCCTGGGTGGAGCCTAAATGTAAAGATACCAGAGGCAATTACGGGAGAACGGAGCGGCGCACAGTAAGTGCAGGGGGGTCCCTGGGCGCCGCTCTACATGCCTGTATAGTTACTTTAGAAGTTTAATTCTGGTGAAAGGTCCTCTTTAATCATGAAGGGACAACCAAGGGTACTTTCACACTTGCGGTTTTTTTCTTTTCCGGCATAGAGTTCCGTCACAGGGGCTCTATACCGGAAAATAACTGATCAGTTTTATCCCCATGCATTCTGAATGGAGAGTAATCCGTTCAGTTTGCATCAGGATGTCTTCAGTTCAGTCGTTTTGACTGATCAGGAAAAAGAGAAAACCGCAGCATGCTACGGTTTTATCTCCGGCGAAAAAAAAAGACTTGCCTGAATGCCTGAATTTATTCCCATAGGAATGTATTAGTGCCGGATCCGGCATTCAGAATAACGGAATGCTGGATCCATCCTTCCGGTCTGCGCATGCGCAGACTGAAAAAAAGGTGAAAAAAATAAATGCCGGATCCGTTTTGCCAGATGACACCGGAAAGACTGATCCGGCATTTCAATGCATTTTTTCGACTGATCAAGCATTTTTAAGACTGATAAGGATCCTGATCAGGTCTTACTAATGCCATCAGTTAGCATACATTTTGCCTGATCCGGCAGGCAGTTCCGGCGACGGAACTGCTTGCCGGATCTATCTGCCGCAAGTGTGAAAGTAGCCTAACACAATGCATAGGACACAACTTGCCATGTGTCTGCCGTAGGATTCTGCCAAAACCCACAACCGGCAGATTTACTAATCCTACAGGTAGTGTAAACATGTGCCTCAGGCTGGGTGATAAATTTGGTGCATGGATAGACATTTTTGTGTTCCTTTCCACCACTTACTAGTTGCTTACTGTTCAATAGAATTTTACACCACAATAGTGGTGCAATTTTTGTTCAAATTGTGCATTTTAGCCCAAATCCCTTAACGCAAATCCATGCAGATAAGCCCCACCCTCTTCTGGACTAGTCACAGGTAACTTTAAACCTAGATGTGTCAGACTGCCCCACATTTTGGAGCAACTTATGACAAAATCCACGTGAACTCACATGAGTAAATGTGGGCCATGGTGTCACGGGAAGGTGTCTCTTTGCACAGTGTCCGATTGGGAGAAACAGCTGAAGGAGCAGCCTCCCTCCCCTTTCTTCTAGGGATTGTGGAGGTTCTGGCAGCTTTACCCCAAATCATTCATTTCTGGCATAGTTTAGCTATAAGCCATATGCTACGTGCCTCTTTAAAACCATGTCCAATAAATCTTTGTCTAATTGAAACTAAAGTACGGTACACAAATGAATGTCCCATCTTTCCACATATAATGGCTGTGGGTT